>NC_046663.1:118126364-118134351 GCF_010883055.1 Belonocnema kinseyi
GAAATAACGTAACCTCAAAATATACGCATATAAAGAGGGGCGCGAAGTATTCAAATCATGAGAATCGCTAGAATCGAAATCTGGAAATATTAAAATCCCAATCTCTTGATTTTATTTCAAAGCACATAGAGATATAAATAGAACCGCCGAAGTGTTCCGACCGGCAATTGTGAACCTTCGAGTTTTCAAATTCAGAAGATGAGAAATGGGTTTCGCGCGCAACCCAGTAACATCGTCTCCCACTATATTCACACGGACATAGACCTGTGATAGCATTGGACCACGTGTTGTTTCAGATGTGGGATCACTGATACCAGAGGCGGGTGCCAGAGCGGCGAGCGGGGGGCTCACAGTCTACTTAAGTTACTCACCAGGGGTCAGAATAGTTAGAATCGCATATCTAAAACAGGTTTCTACGATCCAGTAAAGAAATATAATATAATTTTGTTGGTAGCTTCACACAACTTTCGCTATGAAATGACTGTATTCATACGTGCATTCATTATCAATTGGCGAATTACCACGACAAATTCTTTAGCAACCAAAAAGTTTTCAACTGTGAAACGTAAAGGTAACAAAGTTTGTAATTTAACATTTTCAAAATTTTGAAGATGTTGAATTTGTAACATTTATAGTTTAAAGTTGTACAAATTTTTTGCACATTAAAATAAACTGAACTAATATGTTTAGGAGAAGGATAAAAATAAAATATTGTTCACAAAAAGTTGGAAGACGTCAAACATCAATTTTATTATTTTTTTATAGAAGTGAACTATATATATAAATTATGTAAATAGCTAAGAATTAATTGTTTAACTAAATATATAATTTTTAAAACAGAATGTAATACTTCAAGCAATCACCAACTATTACTATTCAAGACGAAAATAGATTATTTTTACATGTTTTGGAAAAAAATAATTTTTTAAATAATTTATATTTATTTACACAATTAAACATTGTTAAAAACGTAATGGAAAATATTCTAATTTTCCAGTGTTAATTAGTTGTATGAAAGTAACGACAGAAATTGCTAACAATTGAAAGTAACACGTAAAAAATTTTATTTTTGGTTCATGTTCGGGGCGATGAGGGGGGGGGGGGTAAAAGTTATTATTACTATCTTATTTCGTAGACATATATATATATATATATACTTAACTTCTATAAAAAAATAATAAAATTGATGTTTGACGTCTTCCAACTTTTAGTGAACAATATTTTATTTTTATCATTCTCCTAAACATATTAGTTCAGTTTATTTTAATGTGGTAAATAAAGTAGATCTAACTTTTGTTAGCTAATTTATGAGTAACAATTTTTTGTGTTAAGTATTGCATTAAAAATTTGTTTGCCTTGCCGCGAAACATTTGTACAACTTAAAACTATAAATTTTACAAATTCATCATATTCAAAATTTTGAAAATGTTAAATTACAAACTTTGTTTCCTTTACGTTTCACATTTGAAAACTTTTTGGTTGCTAAAAAATTTATCTTGGTAATTCGCCATTTGATAATGAATGCACGTATGAATACAGTCATTTCATAGCGAAAGTTGTGTGAAGATACCGAAAAAAATTAAATTATACTTCTTTACTGGAACGTAGAAACCTGTTTTAGATCAGCGATTCTAAAAACTTTGACCGCTGGTGAGTAACTTGGGCAGGCTGTGAAGCCCCCCGCTTGCTGCTCTTGCACCATGCCCCTGGTATACGGCATACGCACACCAAAAAAAAATATGTAACTATATTAGTTCAATAGTACCTTGAACTAATACGCTTCGCATAAATTTAAAATAAGTATGTAAAAAAGTCGAACGGAATCTCTTCATTTTGTAATTTTATCGGTTTCAGTATAGAACCGACGTTATAGCAATTCTGAATTACATCGCTGAAGGAAGTATTGAAATGGAGCTGTTCTTCACGTAGAACTCACAACATTCATAAGTTGAATAACAGCTGTTCTAAAGCATTGCAAAATACACTGTTCAACTTTTGTATCGGGTACGTAAAGAAATTTGAATCACAGCGCGTTGGTAAGATAGAACTTCTACGTTTCAAAATAGTGGACGCGCTTCGTCTAATCAACGAACAGCTGCGGTTCTAATCATGCGCAAACGGAGCAGTTCCACGTATGAAATGCTCACATTCAATCATAAAACGGCGCTAATACAGGCAAAGCGAAACCCGACCCGTTCAATGTTTTCATACGCGAAATCTCGGCGTCTGAATGTCAGTGCGTCGATATAGATATAGTCGCTGTGCTTCACTTCATTCGACTCTGCTGGTTTGTATGACGACGAACGGCGAGGATTCAACGAATCTGTAACGCAGGAGCTTCGCGTGAGCATTGCGCTGCGTTAAAGCGCCGAACAATGTATGTGTTGAGAAAAATTAAACAATAATTAATCAAATATCAAATCTCGCGTGCTCTCAAATTTAAATTTTGCAGGTAAATAATTAAAGTAACAAACATCGTTCATACAATAAAGTGCGAGAGCTGACAATGATGAACGGTGAAAGTTACGATAATACTGTTTTGAGGTAGTTGCAGATATAAAACACTATCTGATCAATCAAGGAACGCCAGCTGATCGAATGAAGATTTAAATTTTTCGTAATGCAAAATGCTAGCCGATTGTAAATCTAACATAGTATGTCCTGCTTTTTTGGGTTGCGCAAAACTGCATTTTGCGGTAAAATATAAAAAAATCTGCGTCTAAATTTTTAAAAGTAAAATTCATTTATTTTAAAAAATAACAATTTTGAGCTTGCACATTTGATCCGCTGGAGTCATTTTTATAGCGAAATATTACTGCATAGAAAATCTCCATTTGATTGTATCGACTCATCGTAAAAACATGTTATAAACGTTCCTTAAACCAAAACTATTATCACAAACAAACCAATTTAATTAATTTTTACTAAAAGTTGTTTTGTTGAAAAAATCGACTTTTTGTGAATATTATTTTTTTTGTATCATTATTAGTTACAAATGGAGATTTGAGGACCCGGGTGCGGGGGATCGTGCACCAGGTCCTTGAAACGTCATCTACGAGAACTTGTAAAGTTTAAATTTAGTCAAAAACCAAAACAACTACAAATGGTGAGACGAAGACCCGGGTACGCAGGATCGTGAACCAGGTAGTTTAACATGTATTCTACAGGAACTTTTTCAAAATTCAAAGTTTTCCAACACCCAAAATAACTCTCAATGGTGAGTCGACTACGCGGTGGCGTCTGATCGTGTACCAGGTTCTTTCAAACGCCATATACGAGAACTTTTTTGAAATTTAAATTTGGTCAATAATTAAAACAATTACAAAAGGTGAGTCGACGACCCAGCTGCGCAGGATCGTACATCATTCATGTGTTAAAAATATCGATCATAAACGTCTGCAATGGTTATCTTTTTTAAAACTGTATACATTGTATCAATATTTAACTGATTGAAATGTAAAATAAAACTTACTTTTTAATTTTATATTGTTATACAGGTAAGTAAAAAATCTATAAGAATATTTATAAATATAATTATTTCTTTTTGCTTATCATTAATTGATGTATGAGACAGCTCGCAAGTTTGAGCACGCCCAGAGCGCGCGACTGTTGTTTTTCGCGCTTTACGCTCGATGATTTATTTATCTCGCGCTTCGCGCTCGATTGTTCATTAATCTCGCGCTACGCGCTCGGTCTATATTTTCGCACATTTTTGCGAAAAACTTTTAAAATTAAGATTCAAAACATCCACCACTGTAATTTTGTGATTGTAAATTCTCTTTTGTTAAAAGAGCTTAGCTCGAAAGTTTGACCGCACCTACAGTGCGCGACTGATAGACCTCGCACTCCGCGTTTGATCTTTGCATTTCGTTCGCATTCGCGCACAGACCTTTTAAAATCAAAGGTTGACGGATCATTATCTGTAATTTCCTGATTGTGAACTCTCTTTTGTTAAAGCTCTTTCGGTTTTAACGAACACCTTCTTATCAGGTATCTCGTGCTTCGCACTCGGTTTGGCCAAAATGTCAACTTTTATATATTATACACAAAACTTTTATATCAAATATAATACATTTTTCATGTAACTCTGTCTGAGATTGATTATTCAGATTTCGCAAAATAAAGCACACATTGTATTTATCATGATTATTTTAATACTTTTTTCTTATTTTGCTTTAAATTTTATTCTAAGCTGCGCTAAAACATGTATTATTTCAATATATTCATACCAGTACAATTTATAATATGCATAGAAATTTAATCATACTGATTCTTATTTCCCGGGTCGTCGACTCACCATTGAGAGTTATTTTGCGTGTCGGAAAAATTTGAATTTTTAAAAAGTTCTTGTAGAATACGTCTTAAACTACCTGGTGCACGATCCCGTAAACCCGGGTCGTCGCCTCACCATTTGCAGTTGTTTTGGTTATGGACAAAAGTTAAATTTCCAAAAAGTTCTCGTAGATGACCTTCTAAATGACCTGGTGCGCTATCCGGCCCACCTGGGTCGTCGAGTCACCTTTTGTAATTGCTTTGGTTATTGACAAAATTTTAATTTTTAAAAAGTTCCGGTAGATGACCTTTGAAAGGATCTGGTGCACGATCAGGCGCACCCATGTCGTCGACTCACCATTGAGAGTTATTTTGGGTTTTGGAAGAATTTGAAGTTTGAAAAATTTTAGAGCACGCGATATTTGATATTTGAGTAATCATTGTTTAATTTTTCTCAACACATACATTGTTTGGCGCTTTAACTCAGCGCAATGCTTATACGAAGCTCCTGCGTTACAGATTCGTTGAATCCTCGCCGTTCGTCGTCATTCGAATCAGCAGAGTCAAACGAAGCGAAGCGACTATATCTATATCGACGCACTGTCATTCAGACGCCGAGATTTCGCGTAAGAAAACATTGAACGGGTCGGGTTTCGATTTGCCTGTATTAGCGCCGTTTTATGATTGAATGTGAGCATTTCATACGTGGAACTGCTCCGTTTGCGCATGATTAGAACCGCAGCTGTTCGTTGTTTAAACGAAGCGCGTCCACTATTTTGAATCGTAGAAGTTTTATCTTACCGACGCGCTTAACCTTACGCTTCGCTTAACCGATGTAATTCAGTATTGCTATAGCGTCGGTTCTATACTGAAACCGATAAAATTACAAAGTAAATGAAGAGATTCAGTTCGACTTTTTTACCTACTTATTTTAAATTTATGCGAAGCGTATTAGTTCAAGGTATTATTGAAATAATATAGTTACATATTTTTTTCGGTGCACGTGTACTGTACACAACGCGCCAGTTTCAAGCGAGAAAAAATAATCTCAACTTTCAATTACAAAAAACAGCAACAACAAGAACATTTTCGGGAAAAAGCGAGCTGAACGATTCGGTATAATTACCTTTAGATTATGTGATTAAAATATTGTAGCCAACAACTCATGTGTTTAGATGTAGTTTTGATCGAAGATATTATAAGCCTAGATGCGGCGCGTGTTTAGTTCGAGGAATTAATTGTAGACGGCGCTCCCGGCGAAAATTGCCCGTTCCCCCCATGCCTCTCAACCCGAAAATCGCACCAAACCAACTACTTTGCCCCTGCAATCTTCACCCGTCGAACAAGTTAAATTAAAAATATAAATACAAATTTTATATCGAGGATTTTGATTTATTATTTTCAAGTAATGAATCAATTATTTGAATAAATTTTGCATCACGAAAATTTGTAGATATATAAGATTTACTTTTAAATTGAATTAAAATGTAATTGTATCGTAATAAATATTTTTAGCTACTATACATCTTTTGTGGAAAAAATTAATCATTTTGCACTTAAAATTTACTGTCTATGAATAATATTATTTTGTTCTTTTGATAAAGAGGTGGTAGAAATTCTACTAAATGAAACTATACTGTTGAAGACATTAAAAGTTTTAATTGATAAACATATTGAGTTGAAATTTAAAATAATTAATTTTTAAAATAAATATGATCGTATATCATTCTCGCATGTATAATTAGCGATTTGGAGTTTTTAGATGTCGAATTAAATTTCATAGGAATACGGCCTCCCTCACGATTATTAATTTAAGTAAGCAGTAATTCGTAAATTTCTATGTTTGTGTAATTAATTATGAATTAAATAAACTATAATGAAACGACAAAATTACATAATAAAATTATTTTATTTTTTTTAAATAATATTTTTTAGGAATTTATGTATCATTTATGTATATTAAACATTTATCTCTCTATTGTTAGTTTGTAATAAAATAATCCGTAAATGAACTATTTATTGTCGCGGGCATATTCTCATCGTGCGCTGTGCTCGTGGTTCGCAAGTTTGAGCGCGCCTGGGGCGCGCGTCCTTTGATTCCCGCGATTCGCGCTCAGATATTTATTCTTTGCATTTAGAATGCTTGAATAAAACTTGATCAAAAACATCTCTTTAGATCGCAGTATTTATATGCGTGTTCATATTCTGAATTTTTTGCTTAAATAAGTATAGTTAAAGATTAAGTTTCTCAAAGCTCTGTAGGCTTTGAGGTACACAATATTATCGTCACAATTGCGCTGAGCACTCGTTTTTTGACACAGTTGTAATTTTATATTTTCTGAACCACGTTAAAATAAACTTAAAAAATTCAATCCTTTTTTTAGACATTTTTCTCTATCTCCCGTTGTTATGCTAATAATAGGATTTTGGTTTTCAAATTATTTTTTATACATGTATAAAGCAAAATATCATACAAGTCTTCTTTTAGATTTCTTACGTATCTTGCGTCTTTTAGCGTAATATTGGAATTTTCGATCATCTGCATATATTACATACGATAAAACAAAATTACGAGTCCTATTGAAGAGTGGTTTAAAGAAATTTTGTAGGATTTTTCCAAAACCTATCATTTCTCTTTGAGATTTTTTGTCGTATTTTGCGTCATTTGGTTCAAAATTTGAATGTTGTGGTGTCAAATTTCGGCTAATTCTAATACTTTCTCCATCATAAACAATAGGAATGTAATGAATGAATACAAATTTGTATCACTTTTTGGAGCAAATAACTTTTTTCTACCAATTTGTTTTGTACCTTTTGTTGTTTTTTAACATATTTTTCATTTTTATTTTTAATACCATTTTTATGATCAAAACCAAAACTACGTGTCCTGTCAAAAAGTAATTCATAACAAATTTGTAGCTCTTCTTCGGGTAAATAATTTTTGTTAAATCATTTTTTTCTTCGTAACTTGTATCATTTTTTCACAAAGTTTTTTTTTATATTTTCAATTTTATTTTTCGTGAATAAAACAAAAGGTACGCCTCCTATCAAGAAGTGATTATTAACGAATTTGTAGATCTTTTTTGAGATCACAATTTTTGTCGATTCATCTTCTTTCGTATCCTGCATAGTTGCACCACAAAATGGGATTTTTCATATCTTATTATTTTTTGTGCAATAAAAATTAGAATTTTCAATTTTACAAGAA
This sequence comes from Belonocnema kinseyi, assembly GCF_010883055.1. Taxonomy (NCBI): domain Eukaryota; kingdom Metazoa; phylum Arthropoda; class Insecta; order Hymenoptera; family Cynipidae; genus Belonocnema; species Belonocnema kinseyi. The sequence goes on from NC_046663.1 coordinate 118,133,845, forward strand.
AATCCAAAAAGTTTGTATGATAATCTTGTAGGGCTTTTAAAAAGCAACGCTTTTCTTTACTTTTTTCATATTGTACGCTGTTTGGCTTATAATTTTGATGTTCGATTGATATTAACAATTTTGAAAATGCTATACCTCTGAGAATCTTTGTTTGTATAAAAAAAAGTCATCAGGATAAATTTTTTGGCCTTCTCAGTACTGTTAATAGCTGTAAATAAAAATGTTATGTGTAAAAAAATGGTCCCAAAATTTGTATTTTCATCCAAAATGGCTGTTTAACGAACTCGTCCTTTCTTTTCGGACTTGTTGAACCTTTGTTTTCTAATCCTTTCTCAATCATAATTGTTGTAATTTCGTCTGGGTCTTGTCGATTTTTCGTTGTGTATTTTTATGCTAAACAAATTCTAAACTATACATTATAAGGATAATTTCATTACATACAAAAATTGAAACCTTAAGGAGTCGTCATTAAACTGCATTACCAATTGCATGGGGGGGGGGGGGGGG
>NC_046663.1:118134362-118136287 GCF_010883055.1 Belonocnema kinseyi
GATGCCAAAAACTATGGTTCGAACAGGGGTTGGTGTCAATGGAAGAAAAGTTACAAACTTAGGCAATATTTAGTATGTTTCCTTATTATTAACTTTTAAAGAATTGTTATTTTTTTGTCTGTTTTTAAGTAACACACTTTTCTCGTTTTTTCGCTTAAATCCTTTTTGCTAGAAAGTCTACTATTATATTTGTGGTTCGGAATTCAACTCGTTTGGTTAAAAATTCTAGTATTCAGTTGCTTTTAAATTCAAAAATTTTGTTAAAAATTCATATATTTTGTTGAAAGCTGGTCTTATTTTGGTAGATCATTAATACAATGCTGGAAAATTAATTTCTGTAGTTAAAAATTTAACTATTTTGCTCGCAATTTATCTTCTTTAATTGAACATTAAACGACTTGGTCAAAAGTTGAACTTTATCATTAAAGATTCATATTTTTGGACTCCCTTTAATCTTTGGTGTTGACTCTTTTGTTGAAAATTTAATTCCTCGATTTAGTTGAAAATTAATCTTTTTTTTTAAATTGTAACAATTTTCTTGAAATTTTGGGTTTTTTTTTGTTCAAAATTAATTTTTTATCTGAAAATTTGCAATTTTACATTTTTGTTAGAAATTTATACTTTATAAGTTTAAAATTTAATTATTTGTTAGAACATTTTTTTTTGTTGAAAATTCATCTTTTTGGTCGAAAATTAATTTTCTTGATTTTTTTACATCGTCTTTTTATTAAAAAGGTAATTGTTAAGTTCTAAATTAGTATACTTTGATGAGCGATTTAACAATACAGTATAAAATTAAAATAGGATTCGTTTGTAAATAATCTTTTCCGTGTTTTTTCGTGTTTGTTAAATCTAGTTTTTTTTTCAAATCATATTTCTGCAAGATAAGCTCTTTGGCTTAACACTGAACTTTTTTTGTTGACAATTTGCTTTTTTATGTTAAAATTGACTTTTTTTTAAATTTTAACTTGTCTATTTTTGATTAGAAATGAATCCTTTACAAGTTGAAAGTTCAACTTTTTGATTGAAAATTCATGGAGTTTGTTAAAGATTCGTCTTTTTTTGGTAAGAAAATTAATGTTCTTTGTTGCAAATTCATTATATATTTCGACTTTAAACCTTAGTAATTTAAAGCGTTTCATATTGCATTCAAATCAATTGAAAGTGAGTTTTAAATAATAAGTGATACGAGGGACTTTATTAGCTGTAAGGCATAGCGTATATACTATCTTAATAAAAAATTTCCCGGAAATTATTTTTAAAATTAAAAATATAAGTTGATTCTTGAATATTGATGTGGTCCCCTTCAAAGTAATTTCCATCGAATGCTACGCACTTATGCCAGCGCTTGATCCAGCTTTCAAAACATTTTTGATACTAAATTTTCGGTATGCCCATCAGTGTCGTTTTCGATTTTTGTATTATCTCCGATCGGCTGCCAAAACGCGTTCCGCGTAGTGGTTTTTCAGTCGATCGAACAAAAAAAGTCACAGGGAGCTATATCTGGCGAATTTGATGGCTGCGAAATTGTATTAGTTGAGTTTTTGATGAGAAACTCACGGATAATGATGGCATTGTGCGACAACATACACGTTGTTGCAAAATTAAATCCATTGCAAAAATGTAAATTCGCAAAAAAACAGACGCACTCAAAATTGCGTTACATTTACAAATGTCAAGCTAGAAGGCTGAAGTTCGCAGAGAATATAGTTAAAAGGTGTGACAACCTACAGAAACGAAAAAAATGTGAATCGGACAGCAGGGGGCGCCACACGGTGATGATTCCGGGAACTTTCTGATCAAGATGGTATATATATATATATATGCGTGGTGGAATGATGAAATTCAGGCTGCCCAAAAAGCAAAAAGAGAAGCGTACAAGAGAACTTTGAACATCGCAGGTCTTAGCAATGAGGAAATAAGTA
>NC_046663.1:118136387-118142076 GCF_010883055.1 Belonocnema kinseyi
GAATGGGAAACTGAGTGACTGTTTCGATATTATTCAAGGAGTTAGACAAGGATGCGTTATGTCTTCATGGTTATTTATATTATTTATCGACAAGTGTTTAAGCATGGCTACCCCGATTTTCGCGGAGAACCAACTGCCATCGCAATATCCCATCTTCGCGCGCGCCAGCCACTATGCGACGTTTCTATCCCCTCTTTGCGCATGATACGCGAGCTTCCTCTATAAATAAGGAAGAGCTATCGCCGGTCGACACAAAAACCGGGTTTACCATCTATACAGCACGCCCTCGCAGCAGAGCTGCCACCCACCACGCAACACGAGATTACAACGTCTCAACACACGTCGGAGCCAGACGCACCCAACCGACAACGACATTCACCCTCGTGAATTATCCGTCGCGATACCGTGCAACCTCTTGCCTCTTGCTGGTAATCCTGAGCTGCATCCTGATTTGTAATCACGTACGACTGGTTTCAATTCTTTTTTTTAAAACACACAGACAACCGAGTGCTCAACGGACCCCTCGCCGTCAGAAGATCCACCGAGGCCGAATATCACATCCACCCTCCCCCTACATGTGTTTTCTTTTTTTTTTGCCTCTTAAGTGGACGCTTAGAGATCCCTAGATCAACGAAGCTCCAGACGCATAGAGCATAGAACATGTTCCTGAATACCGCGAAAGAACCCCTCCTCCAAACGCCTTGTCTCCCGACGAGCTCACCGAAGACTTTAACAGTCCTTTCAAACAACCGACCAATCTCCCCCGGGTCAAAAGTTCTTTCGAATATAAGAAGGAAGTCAACACTAGCCCTCTCAGAAACTTGCCCTCTCGACCGCTCTCTCCACATTCCGGAGCTCCCCGCGCCCCTAGAGACATCGACTTGCGAGCTTCAATGCAGCGCCCCCCCCCCCCCCGCCAGGACAAGTCTTAAAAGCAAACGCCCTAGACGATTCCCGCAGTGAAGGTGAGGTCTTGGAACTCAGCACTTCGCCTATCAAGCTTAGCCCGGCGAAAAGAACCCCGTGCGTCATTGATGACGCCCCGTGCAGTGTAAAAGTGACGATCAAGCCCTCCATTAAGAACCGACCGTGGGAAAAGTGTTTTGCGGACAGTGCAGTTCCCCTTTCCTCCCCGCTTCGAGGTAATCTACCGGTAGCCGCTGATGACTCTCACCGTCGACTGGTACATGTCCCATCCGTTCAGCCTCGACCGTGACCCATCATTCGCTCGGTGACTGTGCGACCCCCGGGGTTCCACGTATGGGTCTCTAGAAACCTTCTGTCGAACCGCTTTCGGGAACTTTTAATCCAGCGCTTTGATTACCATACCACACAAGGCCGTCTATTATCTGCCCTATATTCATAGAAGCAGGGCGGAAGGAAGCCGGTGAGCGTCTTGCTACAAAAGAAAATGCTCCTGAACCGCCGCCTGAGAAGAAATGAGCCCGAGGAGACCCTAGTAGCCACCTTCCTAGAATTACTAAGACCAGCAATCCGACAAGGGATAAGGGCAGCTGGCGCTCGGACCTATCACGACTTAGTGACCTTTGCCAACAATGCTGAGGCAGATGAGATTGAACTACAGAAAAATGCTTTCCGCAGAAATGAAAGCAGGACCGAGCCAAGACCAGTGGTCAAGCAGGTCGAAGCCAAAGACGCCCCGCCTAGATGTTGGTATTGCCCAGGAAGGCACCTAAATCGGGACTGCCCTGAGAGGAATAAACCAATGGAACAATCTGCCAAAAGTAATCCCATCCCGCCTGAAGAGAAAGGAAAATATCCAGCTCCGGAAAACTGGAGACGGCCGGCAAGGCCGGCCGAAAATAACGATCTTCAATAAGCGTGAGAACGGCTGCGAGGACCAGGCGGAGATTGCCTCGAGTTCCTTGGATTTCAGAACAGGAGGTAATTTATAATAAACCTCAAGGATGTCTGTACGCTGGAAAAAATCAGCGTATCACAATTCGATTGATTGATCTACCGTCAGTCACTATGGCGGGTTACACCGATTTTAATCAAATACAAACGGAACTTCCAACAAAATTTGCCGAGAAATTTAGGGGGATTCTGCAACAACGATTTGGCGTTCCACATGGAGGGACATCTGTCCCAAACGCGGTCTATCAGCCACAAAATTACCTTGACCTCGGACAGACCGATTAGACAGCGTCCTTACCCTTACTCTCAGGAGAAAAAACGGATTATAGAAGAGCATTTTTAGGAAATGTTTGATCCACGAATAATTGAACCATGCGTATCCCCATATTGCTCACCAATCGTTCTAGCAAAAAAGAAAAACTGGGAATCGAGATTTTACATAGATTTCCGTCGCTTGAACGCCATTACAGAGGATACCACGCAAGCCCTTCCCTTGAACCAAGGATCCTTGAAGGAACTTGGCAATGCCAAAGTATTCACCACTATAGATCTGAAAAGCGGGTATTGGCAGGTGCCAATGGACCCTGAGTTTAGAAAGTACACAGCTTTCGCATCACCAAATGGGGAAATGTAGCGTTTTCTGAAAATGCCGTTCGGTTTAAAAAGCGCCCCAGATACCTTCCAGACTCTCACGTCTCAAATAGTACTCCAAGGGTACATCAATAGATTTTGCATCGTGTACCTCGATGACATAATTATTTATCCCCAAAAATGGCAAGAACAGCTCCTACATATAAACCTTGTACTAGAGAGACTTGAGATGCATGGCCTGACCTGTGCTCTGGATAAATGCTTTTTTGCAAGAACTGAAGTTCAGTATCTCTGGGAACGTAGTTACCCAAGAAAGTAACCGGGCTCAGGATGGACATATTCAAGCCATTCTACAAGCAGAAGCCCCCACAAGCAACAAGGGTCTGCAGAAATTCCTTGGAATATGTGGCTGGATACGCGAATATGTGCCGCACTAATTCGAGATCACTGCTCCCCTGACCGATTTACTCTCGAAAAATTCGGGACGATGGCATTGGACATCACAGGCTGAAGAAGCTTTTCATCAAATAAAGGAAGCATTCAACCGTCCATTGCAGCTGGGCAGACCTGACCCCGACCTACTCTGCAGTCTTCAAATACATACTAGTGACATTGGAATGAGTGTTGTCTTATTTCAGGTCCGTTCTGATCAAAAAAAATCCATTCTCAGTTATCAAAGCACGAAGATTTCACCGACGGAGGCTCGCTATGAAAAATCTGAGAAAAATTGCCTAGCGATTATCTGGGGAATTAAAAAATACGAACCATTTTTGAATCATTAGTTCACACTGATTACCGACAATCGATCTCTAGACTGGTTAAATCGATACAAAAATACCAGCACTAAATTGAAGAAATGGGCTTGTCTGCTGGGCAGCGTTAGTTTCAACCATAGATATTGCCCTTCTGCACAATCGGCATTACCCAGCGCACTAGCGTCACGGCCGGATGAAACAAGTGTTTCGGAGGTGCTCGATGACGATGAGCAGTTACTGCCATCAGAAATCGAATCGAGCCCCAGTACTTCCGGTATCTACCTTGCTACTATCACAGTACCGAATTTCTATGAGGAAATTTTACGTTTACATTAAGAAGACGAGAAAATACGCCAACTTGCAGCCCAGTGGCACATTATCTCTGAAAAGGTCCATCGTTTTCCCCAAGAACAGCGTTTTTTCCAACGCTTTAAAGTAGACGGTTCCGGCCTCTGGAAACGGTGCGAGACCCGGTGGTCACTGGTACCGCAGAACTTCTATGAACGAGTTATCTACGAGTACCATAACAGTGGTGTTTCGGATCATCCGGGAGGCGATGAGACCCTTCGGGCCATTCAGGAAAAGTTTACCTGGGATAGGATGCGCAGCGACGTACGGGACTATGTGCGGACCTGCCTCTTATGCGCCAGTTGTAAATCCTTCATAACTCCTGGAATAAATCCGCAGAGACCAAGACAACCTAAAGGAAAATGGGAAACTCGTGGCAAGAAATTTCTGCTTGTCGTTACCGACTTATTTTCTAGATGGGTCGAGGCCTTCCCACTCGGTGACGCCAAGGCCAAGAAAATCGTTGAACTCACGGAGTACGAGGTATTCCGGCGTTATGCTTACCTTCGGACCGTTCTTACCGACAACGGCATCCAACTTACAGGGAAGGTGTGGCAAAGCGCTTGCGCCCGGTGGGGTGCCGAGCCATATTCTTGAGATCTTCTTTAATCTACGCAATCGCAGAAATTCGGCCACGGGGAAGACTCTGAGTGAGGTACTTTTCGGTACTTCCACGAAAATACCCGGAGAATGGACTTTTCCAGAGCCCCCCGTCGTCAAACATCAGCTTAAATGTGAGGAAATTGCGGAAGAAGTACGGAGTCATCAGGACCGTTAGATTAATAAAAAATAACACCCCCAGCCAAGAAAACCTCAACATTATCAAGTGGGTGATATGGTACGCGTTTGGACACACTTTTTGTCCGACAAAGAGCGCGGCTTCAACGCCGCCCTCTCCCCGAAGTGGCAAGGACCATGTGAGATTATACAGCACTTAGGCGGCATCCAGGAGGAGATGAATAATCAATCCTCATCACACCAAGTAAGAGAGATAAACGAGCCAAGGAAAGTTCAACGGCAAGCAAGGCCCTCAAGGTCTTCATTCACGAGACTGAGAATCACGAAGCCGACACGCTTCCCAATGCCTTGTTGGCCCTTTCGCGGAGATCCAGAAACCCGAATTCTCTCAAGGAAGAGACTGCCGAACCAAGGATGGCTCAAGGGCGCACGAGTCCCTCGGACGAGGAACTACCTGGTGTGCAAGGAATGAGTACCCCGACGAGGAAGAAGCCCGGACGACCTCGAGGGAGAATGAAGAGACCGCCGCGATGTGAGGATCTTCCACTTCGGTACGATTTCCGGCCTCGTAGCAAGTAGCGCTTCCTTAATGTAAATACATGTAAATAAAAAACAAAAAATGACCGACTTATAGACGTAAAACCTTATTCCTTTCTTTTTTTTAAGCTTTAATAAAAATGTATTGTAAACAGTAAACTTAGCCTTTTAAGCTAACTTTTATTATATTACAGTATACTTAGTTGTAATTCTTTTAGAAGACTTCGTTGTTAAAAGAAAATTTTGATTAAGTTAATCCTAAATAATAATATTTATTATCCGAAACGTCGCAGAAAGACCCGGTGGAAATCGTCGCTCGCCAGCGCGGACAAATTTTAAGTAATAATTAAAGTTTTCTTTCTTGCGACGTTTTGGGGATGATCATATAAAAATTTACATTTACATGGGATTAAATAGCGTCGAAAATGTACCCGTTAGTATTAAGTGTGTATTTGCTTAAAAACTTAATTAATTAAGTAAACAGGAGAGCGATCAGGGAAGCCAGTAAGATATCGTTAGGGCTACGGGATGGTTTCGCGACACCCGCGAGACAAACCAACCATCCTTTCAATATCCCCTCTTTCAACACGGTAGCCACTACGTGGCATCACTACCCCGATTTTCCCAGAGAACCAACTGCCATCGCAATACCCCCTCTTCGCGCGCGCCAGCCACTACTCGACGTTGCTATCCCCTCTTCGTGCACGACATGCGAGCCTCCTCTATAAATACGAGGGTGAATCGAATATTAACCGGAATTCTTTTTTAATATTTATTTATTTATAAAACAATACAAAAATACTATTGATTATTTTTCTACATAGTCTCCTTCACGCTCTACA
>NC_046663.1:118142176-118145930 GCF_010883055.1 Belonocnema kinseyi
TGATTCGCAGTCGGATGTTTTTTCGATCTTCGTTCAATAACTTCGGGACCCATCGGGCACAGATTTTTTTGAAACCAAGATGATTTTTAATGATTGTTTGAGCGCTTCCATGTAAAGCGATTTCATGAAAAGTGAATCGCCTGTCACTTTCAATAAGGTCACGAACTGCACCAATGTTATCGCCAGAGACACTTGATCTTGGACGTCGATTATGACTCACATTTTCCACACTTTCTCGTCCACTCTTAAACTTTTTGGCCCAATCAAACACTTGAGTTTTAGACAGAGTATCATCCCCATACTGATCCTTCAATCGAGTCAAAATTTCGCAAGGTTTAACGCCTTCTTTAGTTAAAAGCTTTATTATAACCCGTTGTGAACGGGCGCTGGAACCTGTTGCTCACTCATAGCTGTACTGACGAATTGACTGAGTCAAACAGCTCACTAAGCGTTTTACCCACTCCTAATACACTACATTACAAGAACCTACACTGTGAGAGTGCTTGCGATTGGCTAAGAAAAGTATTTGTAAAGTTCCGGTTTATATTTGATCCACCCTCGTAAGAAGGAGCTCTTGCCGGTCGACACAAAAACCGGATCTACCATCTATACAGCACGCCTTCGCATCAGAGCTGCAACCCAGCACGCAACACGAGATTACTACGTCTCAACACACGTCGGAGCCAGACGCACCAAACCGAAAAAGACATTCACCCTCGTGAATTATCCGTCGCGATACCGTGCACCCTCTTGCCTCTTGCTGGCAATCCTGAGCTGCATCCTGATTTTTAATCACGTTTGACTGGTTTCAATTATTATTTTTTAAAACACCTTCATTCGCTTTTGAGAATATTTTTATCGTCATCAAACATGTCTACACGTAGGGCGATTACCATATTTCCTTCTTTTATTTTTATAGTAATTTATTCTGAGCTCAATAAAGTTGTTTAGGTTTCTCACCCCATCTTACTTCTCTAAATCCCATCCGTTCACACACATATACACATATACTTACCTCCACACAGTCGAGTACTCAACGGGCCCCTCCCAGTCAGAGAGTCCATAGAAGCCGACCCACACCCATACAACCGAGTACTCAACGGACCCCTCCCGGCCAGAGGGTCCACAGAGGCCGATTCACACACACAGACAACCGAGTGCTCAACGGACCCCTCGCCGTCAGGGGGTCCACCGAGGCCGAATATCACATCCACCCTCCCCCTGCATGTGTTTTCTTTTTTTTGTCACTTAGGTAGACGCTTGGAGACCCCTAAGTCAACGAAGCTTCAGACGCATAGAGGAAGCCGCAGCCTTACTCCGCAGGCAGAAGAGGACCCCCAGGTATCACCAGTTCGTGGGGATAGACGTCAGCGCCCTCGAACAACACCTCCAGGTTAGAGCCCCTTATGCGGTTATCGAGCAAGACTCATGAATCCCCAAGCCCCAGCACGGAAGCATTGTTGACCTAATCTTCGCAAACGCCTTGCCTTCCGCCGCCGGCAAGCATTGCAGGAACAGGAAAACGTGCCCCTGGGTACCTACGGACCGATTCCACTACCCTATAGGGCGTTTCATCGCTCATCAGTGGATCTACGTAGAGTGCTCGAGGCACGCCGTCCCGTGGATCTCAACTCCCTGGATCCCTATCCTCTTTGTGATTCCGATCAAGTTCCTGAACACCGCGAAAAGACCCCTCCCCCAAACGCCTTGTCTCCAGACGAGCCAACCGGAGACTTTAACAGTCTTTCCAATCAACCGGTCAATCTCCCCCCGATCAAAAGTTCTTTCGACTATCAGGACAAAGTCATCACTAGCCCTCTCAGCAACTTGCCCTCTCGGCCGCTCTCTCCACCTCCCGGAGCCCCCGCGCCCCTAGAGACATCGACTTGCGAGCTTCCATGCAGCGATTCCCCCCCACCAGGACAAATCTTAAAAGCAAACGCCCATGACCATTTCGTCAGTGAAGATGCCCTGTGCGGTGTAAAAGTGACGATCAAGGCCTCCATTAAGAACGAACTGTGGGAAAAGTGTTTCGTGGACGGTGCAGTTCCCCTTTCCTCCCCATTTCGAGGTAATCTACTGGTAGCCGCTGATGACTCTCGCCGTCGACTGGTACATTTCCCATCCGTTCAGCCTCGACCGCGACCCACCATTCGTTCGGTAATTGTGCGACCCCCGGAGTTCCACGTATGGGTGTCTAGAAGCCTTCTGCGTTACCCCAAGCTTAACGTAGTGCGGATTGATGAAGTCAAGCCCGCGATCCGACCCCTAATTGAAAAAACTGTGGGAAAAGTGTTTTGCCACTGCAGCCGCATCGACCTCGCGGACACCCCTTACCTCTCTTCTCAATATAGGTAACTCTCGTACCCAGCGGACTACCCAGGGCCCTTATCTAAGTCAAGGATCACTTAGTTCTGAGCGCCCGAGTCCGACCATCCAGTCAGTGGTCGTACGGCCCCAGAAAGAGGACAAGTCATCCAGGGAAAAAACGGAATTTGACAGAAGGAAGACCAGGACACCATAGAGAAACCCTAATTCTCGAGGAGTTACTCAGTATCTTGCACAAACAACAACAGCCAATATAATCAATCTAATATACCTAAAAACCAGCTGATGTGTACAATGTGAGCATTATTTTGAAACTATTTATGAATATTATAAATCACGATTTTTGAACAGGAATACGCCAAAGAATATAATAATTTTTTAAAATACTAAGAAATCCAGGTGGCCGTTTTGATCAAGGAAACAAATTTCCGGTCATTTCCCCGCTCGCCAAAATTAATGAATTATTTTAATTCTTTGGAATTCTTTCCTTTTCCATTTTTTGTAATAGCCTTAGTTTCTGAGATGGACCCCTAAACGCCTTATATTTCTTTAGAAGTTTTTTGGATACTTCGATTCTTTGAATTATTTTTATAACCATTTTGGATTTTCTTGAAGTTGTGAATTCTGATAAGCATAAGAATTGCAAGTGGTTAACTGCCCTCAAACTTTTAAAATTAAATTTTAATGTGCAAGGCATAGTCTAGTTATTGGTATTTGTAATTAAACAAATTATAAGTAAAAAGATTATACGTTACAAATATTCAAGAAACAAAATCAAGCAAAAAACTGAATTTTAATATAATTTTAATAAATAATTAAATGAGTATTGAAAACCTTAAGTTTCTCCTCGGAATTAAATGTTAATTATCAATTCGACACTACAGAGGAGTGTAAATATTACTTCAGTTATACCTTAATTATGAGAAAAAGTAATAAAATATTTTAGGATTTGAAAATACATGTAGGATAAATTTATAGTCAAGTATTCGAACCTTTAATTCACTATTTTTGTAAAAATTATATTTTTTTAAGTAATGTTTGAAATTAAGCTACAATCCTAAAATATGACAAGAATTTTTTTTTGACTTATTTATGTAGTATTTCGAAAATTTCTCTTTTAAAAGAAACTAGATGAGGAATTAATTTAACTAAGCTTTATTAAATTTTTTCATTTAACTAAATTCTGAATTAATTAGAAATTTATTTACTTTTTAAATTTATTTAGTATCTCGAAAATGTCCCTTTTTGAAAAGAAACCGTAAAAGAAATTAATTAATTTTAATATAATAATTAATATAATAATTTTAGACCGTCATTGATTTTAATATTTTCGGCGTGCATAGACAGCCCCGAGTCAGCTATTGATATGGCGGGCATAGAAACGTCGAAAAGTTGAAGAGTTCAGCACCTCGAGGCATGGAAAAAT
>NC_046663.1:118146030-118147916 GCF_010883055.1 Belonocnema kinseyi
CCGGGCCAAAGTGCTCCGAAGTGTCCAAAAACGCAACAATGGGTCGGAAAGGTTATGGCCTCCGTATTTTGGGATGCACATGGCATAATATTCGTGGACTATTTTGAAAAATTAAAACCATAATCGGAGCATACTATTCATCATTATTGGACCGATTGAAAATCGAAATCGCCGAAAAACGACCGCATTTGAGGAAGAAAAAACCACTTTATCATCACGACAATGCGCCTGTTCATTCATGCTTAGTTGCACAAGCAAAATTGCATGAAATCGGCTTCGAATTGGTTCTTCAGCCACCGTATTCACCAGACCTGGCCCACAGCGACTATTACTTGTTCCCTAACCTGAAGAGATGGCTCACCGGTAAGCGTTTTTACTCAAATGAGGAGCTCATAGCTGAAACTGAGGCGTATTTTGGAGACCTTCCGATCGAGTACTTTTCGGACGGTACCAAAAAGTTAGAAAATAGTTGGACTCGCCGTATCGACCTAAAAGGAGGGTATGTTGAAAAATAAAACCGACTTTGGCCAAAAAAACGTCTCCGTGTTTTATTTTTCAGGGACTTATCAGACTGCCTAGTATACTGCACTAAATATCACAGACAAAAATGAAGTTAAATTTTGTTACTGTCGCCTGCTACGGTGTCCTTAGCAGCAATGGGAAAAAGGCAGAGTATGAGTCAGTTCGAGCTATAAATCGGGACTCTAGATTTAAAACAATCACAGAGAAAATTAAAAATTTGCTGCAGGTAAGACCTGCAACTGTTAATGATTCAACATATTTCAGTGAAAGTTTCATTAAGGTTAGGAAAATAATTCTAAACTCGTCGACTGCGTCGCGCTGAAGTGAGCAAATTTCAGTAAAACATATAGAATCTACGACAGAAAACACAAATAAAGATGTACCTACTGATATATTTCCTTCGAAATAAATCACATTATTGTAGACGAATTAGAACTTACTTAAGGTGAAACGGTTACTTCCTCCAAATAGTTTCAGCAAACCCACTCGAAAAATAATGCATTGATTCAAATTTTGTTTTTTGCACTGTTAAAAGTATATCGAAATCTATGACGGGCTTCTCTTCATAATTAATTTTTTCATTCTTAAAAATTTTTATTAACAAAATCTGAGATTATTGAATTATGAAAATTTTGGATGTTAAAAATGGGAGAAGCCCGCCATGCGGAAAGTACTAATAAACATAATATCAATAAAAAAATATTAAATTAATCATTTATTTAAACAGGGTTTTGCGGAAAACAAAGTAAAATAAACCAGGAAAAATTCTGCGGAAAACCGGTTTTTTAGTTCCCGGCTTTACCGCCAGTGGTCAGAACTGATCTATTCTTGACTTGAGACTATCCTTGCGAAAACTGCAATGTCGGTAACATTGGAGAACTTATACCTGCGTATACCTCAGATCGAGACGAAGCCCTTGCTTATGAACACTTTTATTCCAGATCAAATAATGTCAGATTCTTTCAGAAAGTTTTTCTTTCTGCCAAACCTCTTGAAAAATAATGCAAAACTTGAAATTTCGATTATTTAATGTTTACTGCTACATATCTTGATAAGGAGGGCTTCTTTCGAAATCAAATTATATCCGAAATTACACTTTTAGTATTTAAATAAAATAGAAGTGATTATTGAGCAATATATCTCTTGGTAGATTTCGGTAAAAAAAAGTTTTTTTTCCACCCAAATACTAGAAAAATAATGAAAAATTTGCACTTTTGTTTATTTAATTTTGATTGATATACTTTTTTATTCGGCGGGCTTCACTCGAAATTAAATTATATTCGAAACTACAGTTTTAATATCAATAAAATAAAATTGATTATTAATCAATTTATCTTTCCGTAGATTTCGGTAAAAAAGTGTTT
>NC_046663.1:118148016-118151710 GCF_010883055.1 Belonocnema kinseyi
AATACTTATCCAGCTTGGCCTTGGTCTCGGATATCGTTTTCTTGCGAAGATTGTAGTGTTTGATCAAAACTCGAAACTCAGATTTTTCCATATTAAAAAAAAACTCGGAGGCTAGTCACTTCTCAGTACTGTAACTTGTAAATGCGTAAACATAAATAGCTGAAGTTTTGACAGGCGTCATTTGAAGGATCAAGCTCGACGAAAATGGTTCACATTAGTGAATACTAATGCCATCTCTTAGAATTTTCAGGTACTTATCAGACTGCCTAGTAATATCTTACAAAGCTCCGGGACCTGATTGTACGTTATCATATTGCGCTTTCTTGCAAAATAGGGGTTTTGCGATATCATTGTACGATATCTATTTCTCCGTGTAAAAAAATTAAAAACTGAAAGATTAACATTTTTTATCGAACACTATTGAAATTAGAAGTTAAATTATGTTAATTTTGGGTCGTTGAAAATGAATAATTGTTCAATTGTTATTTATAAATAGAAATTTTTTTTATTTTTTATCTTTGAAAACATTTTATAAAAGTATATTTTCTTACTGAAAAAACACTTTAAATATTTCCAGGTACCCCCCAAAAAAATTCATGATCTCGAAATCTTTTAAAATGCCCGAAAACCTACCAAATTTTTTATTAAAATCCTTAAAAATCTACATTTTCTTTAAAATATTTTGGAATCGTTACCTTATTATTTTTACAGTGTTGGAAATTTTTAAAAATCTTTTGAAATATTCTCTTGAAATTAATTTTTCAAAATAAAAAATTATTGTCAATTTTGTAAGAAATCTAAATAATTTTTTTAATATTTTGAAACCTTTCAAAATGCTTTAAAAGCTTCTGAATTTGTTGTTTGGAATCTTAAAAAATCTACATTTTGTTTAAGATTTTTTTACATCCTTTCAAGTTTCAACTTATTTTTGAACATGTTCGAAACTTCTAAATATCTCTCAAACTTATTCCTATTTTTTCAAATTCATAACTACTCAGTTGTTATTTATTTATCAAAATTTGCTATTGTTTTGAAATATTCCTAAATATTCTGCTGAAATTAATTTTGTGAAATAAAAAAACCATTTTGAATTTTACCAAGAATCCTAAGACAACTTTTTTACTATATTAAAACCTTTCATAATCCTTAAAAGGTTCACAATTTCGATTTAAAAAATTAGAAGTATTTCCTCAACTTACTCGCATTTTTTCTAAATGAATACATTTTTATCTGTTATTCACACATCAAAATTCAAAATTTTCACTTATCAATAAAATTTTTTTTAACAGAACAATAAAATTAACATTGTGACGTTCTAAGTTTGAGTTTAGCTCTCTGAAATTTTAACGATTCAAGGCTTTCTGTTTCAAACAATTTAGTTTCGAATTGTTTAGTTTTTAATATTCTAAATTTAAATAAACACTCAAACATTGCTGACTGTTAAAAATTGATCTTTTTCTTAATTAAAAATGTTTAAATTGAAAAGGTTAAAAATGATATATTTTCTACTGAGACAACAGAATGATTATAAAGTTGCAGTCGAAATTTTACGTTTGATTAACTACTAAGGCTTTTGAATGAAGTAGTTCAATTTTTAACGTCGAAATCTATAAATTGTTTAATTTTAACTGATTTAGAATCGCCCCATAAAATCATTCAATTATTGTTCAATTTCGAATACGCAAACTACAGTTCAATTTTAAAAATCATTAATGAATTTATATTTAAAGTTGATCAACTTAAAACTTTTTTTGTAAGAAAATTTCAATCGCAAAAGCTCTTAATCTTTTATTAAGTAAGCCTTCAAAACCAGTATAAAATTCTTTAAATGGAAAATTTACCTTAAAAAATGAAAATATGAAATGGAAAATTGTTATGGTAAACTATTTTCGAATTGCACCTTGTAAACTTAATGATTTCATGATTGAAAAAGTTAACAATTACGCTTAGCATTTAAAAAAAAAGTTGAAATCAAACTTATTTTAAATTGTATTATATATATTGCGATATGAAATTCTTGATATTTCAAGTGATTGACTAGATTTTTCTTCTAAAAACTTGTAAAATTCCCGGTCAAAGAACAAATTCACTATCACTTCCCGGTCTATAATAATTCCTGGTCATTTCCCAGTTTCCCGGTCCAGCGATCACCCTGAATCATGATATTTCAGAACCTAATTTCTTTCTTCTCGAATGATAATACACATTTCGTGCTTGGTTTCTTAACAATTTTTCATTAAAGAATCAATAAACATAATATATTGTTAAATAATTCTGACATTTTTCTATTTTTTAAAAGCACAATCTTCTGATTTTTAAGTCTTATTTCTTTTACTGTATGCATCACTAGTTGACTTTCGCATTTCTTCAGTTCCTGGTATCAGCTTGAATTTTTGGTATCATAACGGCAAACATTTTCCTTTTATAACGAAGCCAAGAATGAAGAATCTTGAAAAAAATTATTTTCAAAAAACTAAAGTCGCCTTAAAAAAGCCAGAATACAGAAATAAAATATTTACCATCATTGGTTGTTGTAAAATGTAACCTCGCAAATCTCGCAATCAGCTGAATTCGCTCCTTGTTCAACTTAAATGGTTATTCACAATAAAATGATATCTCATAAATCCATGAGAGAATTCGAGACAAGTTGCGCGTCGGTAAATGCATGAGTCGATTTTGAGGTTATGTCTTTCAGGTGTATATAATATGGATATTATTACTATTATATATATTATTGATGTTAATATTATCATTATAAAATATTATATTAATATTAATGACTATTCGACTATTTTTTAGAGAAATAGGTAAACTTTCAACTAAAACAATTAGTTTTCTGCAAAAAAAAAGATTTTGAATAAAATACATAAATTTAAAAAAATGGTTGAAATTGTTTTCAACAAAGAATTATTTCCTTGTAGTTAAAAGAAATTAATTTTTAAACAAAAACAAACAAAAATTTGCTACAAAATAGTTAAATTTTCAGAAAACAAATTTTTTCAACTAAATTGATACATCATCAACAAAAAAAACTACATTTTTAACAAAGCAGTTCTACTTTCAATCTGAAAAGTTGAAAATAATTAAAATTCTTTGGAATTGCTTTGAATTATTAAAATTAATTGAAAATGTTTGGAATGTTTAAAAACATCCTAAAATATTAAAAATCCTTTGAAATCTCTTAAAAACTTGCAATGCTCTTGAAAATTCATTGCAATTTTTAAAATACCCTAAAATAGTTTAAATCCTTTAAAATCTCATACTAAATTATTCAAATCAATAGAAAATTCCTTGGAATCTATTAAAATATCCTAAGATATATAAAATCCTTTGAAGTCTCATATTAAATTACTATAATCAGTTGAGAATTCCTTGGAACCTTTTAAAATACTCTCAAGTATTTTGAAACCTTCAAAATATTTTGAAATCTCTTGAAATTTTTTAAAGATTCAGATTGAAATTTAGAAAAAAGAAAAATTTCAAAACGTTAAATATTGTAATTTTGTAGATTAGAGTTTTGAAAATGGAATAAACACAAATTCAAAACTTTCGAAATCTTATTTTCTACTATGAAATATAAGTAATTTTCCACTTGATGGAATTCAAGTCTTCAAAATTTGAATTGTAAACATGGAAGTTTATTTACAAAAAATTTTTAATCATAAATAAATTGAAAGCGTTCAAAATTTAAAAG
>NC_046663.1:118151810-118152381 GCF_010883055.1 Belonocnema kinseyi
CGACCGGCAATCGTGCATCTTCGAGTTTTCAAATTCAGAAGAGGAGAAATGGGTTGCGCGCGCAACTCAGTCATTTACAGCGTTTCCTACTATATTCACACGCACATAGCCCTGTCATAGTATTGGACCGCATCTCGTTTCAGAGCTGGGATCACTGGCACGGTGTGCTCATTCCCATAGAAAAGTGGTGAACGAAATATGATAATTGCTACGCCGCCTAGGTGGCGCTCGTGTGAATTCAGAATTCGAAATGGACTTGAGCAGACGATAGAAGTTCTATCGTCTGCTCAAGTTCACTATTGCTGCAAGAATTATATTTATTTTTGCGTAATGAACTTGGATTCATAATGGATTATCACCGATAACACAAACTACAAATGGAACCAAATCAAATCGATCATCGATCAAATGCAATAAAAGGTTAAAGTCTGTTGGATTCGTTCTAATAGAAAGAACAATAAAATGTTAAAGTCTATTGGAATATTTCTATGATAGATCGATTGCAACAGACTCAAATATTTTATTGCATTCTTGCTACGTCCCCTAGGTGGCGCTGATCTCACATTTTTCC
>NC_046663.1:118152391-118157801 GCF_010883055.1 Belonocnema kinseyi
GGGCACAACGTGCTTTCAAGCGAGAAATAACTTTTTATTTTCGATTACAAAATGCAACAACAAAAAGGATCTTTTCGGGAAAAAGCGAGCTGAACTGTCCAGTATTATTGAATTTAGATCAGGTGCTTATAATGTGGCATTCAACAAGTCAACCATTTAGATTTAGTTTGCCCCTTGCAAATTTGACAGCCGTTCGAAGCGCCTTAAAATCCCAATCTCTTCATTTTATTTCAAAGCAGATAGAGATATAAATAGAACCGCCGAAGTGTTCCGACCAGCAATCGCGCACCTTCGAGTTTCCAAATTCTGAAGAGGAGAAATGGGTTGCGCGCGCAACCCAGTCATTTCAATCGTCTTCTACTATATTCACACGGTCATAGACCTGTGATAGCATTGGACCATGATCCAACAAACCATGGTCCGGCCAATTCGATGCTCAAATACGTTCGACTTAGAGTGACTTGGAGGGAAGCCAACTGCCGCACTCGATCCAAGATGTCAGAAAGGTCGGGTGCCCTAGTGGCCTAGGGTGCCGCATCTGATTGGTAGAACCATTGGCAGGACCATGTTTAATTGGATCATGGCATTGGACCACGTCTCGTTTCAGATCTGGGATCATTGGCGCTGTCACTCTTGCGTCGTATCCACATGCGGCAAGAGAGCCTGACAGCCAATGTAGATTCCCAAGCAGAGATGAGGTGGGAGATAGGCGATCCGATGTATTTAATTTCGATCGATTTTCGCCAGCACCATCTATTACCTGAGGCTTTTGCAAACTAAAATAAGGCGCCCCCAATTACCCAGGCCAGTTTAAGAACTAAAGTACATGATAGACGGTTCTACTTAAGCGCAAACTGGCTAGGTGAATTTGGGAATGATCTTAAGGGAATTTTTAAAATCATGCTCAATTAAACATTTTGAAAAAATTACTGTTTTTTGTTATTCAAAGATTAATTTAAGAACCTATTAATCAAAATTTTAATCATTCAATTCATTGTTTTGGTTGGTAGAAAATTTATCTTCTCGGTTAAAAAGCATCTTTTTCATTAAAAATTTAATTCTTTTTGGAAATTGGTTGATTTTGAATTGAAAATTTAACTAATGTAATTATTGTTCGAAATTAATTTTTTTTCAGTAACAAATTCATCTATTTGGTAAACAATTTTAAAATTTTTGTTTTCAAATTTGTTGTTTTTTATCAGAAAATTAATTTTCTAGGTTAAAAATTCTTCTTCTTATTTAAAATTAAACTTTTTTTAAATCCGTTGTTTTTAGGTTGAAAACTGATCTATTTAATTTGTCTTTTTAATGCTTGAAAATTAATCTTAGTATAAAATTTATTTTTTGTGTTACAAATGTAAGTTGTTTTTAAAAAATATTTGGTAAATTTTCGGAGATATTTTTTTGTAATCATTCAAAATCATCTAAAATTTCTAAATGTCTGAAATGAAAGCGAATTTTTCTTAAAATTTGAAAAAATATTTAAAAAAATAAAAACTTGCCTTAAATATTCCGATTTTTTTTCGCGGAATTTATAGAAATGTTTAAAAAAAATTTTATCAAAAAATTAATATAAATAAAATCCTTTCAAATTTTCGTATTAATTTTAAGAATATTGTTTCATTCTCTTGAAACTTTTCAAAGTTTAAAAAAAGTTTCTAAGCATGTAATTCAAAATCTTTCAAACCCGATGTTTCTTAATAATTTGTTTAATTTTTTTTTGTGTAGTGAAATTGGAAAAATTTATTAAAGTACGATTCAGTCGAAAGGCTTATTATAACTTTGGTGTTACGAAAGGTATGAATGTTGATTTAGAACACAAATGGGACATAACGTGAGTTAATTATTTCTTTTACACAAAATCTGGAAGACTTGGCAGGGTCATTGCATTTTTTAAATGTTGTAGAAAAAGTGCAAAAATCATGTAATCTTGCAAATAATGACAGGGTTTTTTTAATTGACAGATACTTTTTTTATAGAATATTTAACCGTTTCTTGAAAATTCGTCGTTTTATAAATATTTTATATATATTAGGAAATCTTTTAAACTTTCAAAATATTTTTATTCACTTCAATACCCAAATTTTTTTTACAATTTTTACGTCCTAAAAAATTAAAAAATTGCTGAAGATATTATTGATTCTTTCTCAGAATTTTTAGAAATCTTTAAAAATTTTCTCCAAAAATTTATTTTTAAAAACAAAAAATCCTTTCAAATTTGTGGTATGAATGTGATTATAGTGGATGTTTTCAGTTTGTTATTTGCTGAAATGCCGACAAATTTTGAGCGAAATATATATTTTTTCATATTTCGAAGGAAAAAGCTTTTTAAGAATTTTGAAAGATTTGAATGTTATAAAAAAGTTTTCTTAAGTTTCCTAAAAAAATGGAACATTTTTCTTATTTTTAAAGTTCATTTGAAGAGAGTACTTAAAGAGATTCCAAGATTTTAAAAGAAAATTGTCAAAATGATGAAAAATTAATTTTGAGAGAATATTCTGCAACTTTTTCAAAACATTTCAAGAAATTGCTAAAACAAATTCTTGAAAATTTTAATATTGAGAAGATTTTTAAAAGACATAAGAAAATTTAGATTTCTGAAGATTTTGAAATAAAGTTTTGGATTCTATTTCAGAATTTGGAAAGGATTTAAGAAATTAAACATTTTTGGCCTAACATTTCGAAAAATGTTGTATTTTATTTTTTATGTAAAAGAAAAAAGTTTTGAAAGAAAATTTAAAAATATGTTAAAACTTTTTAAAACATTTAAAAACTGCGTTGGCTCAATAATCCGATAAACAAAAGTATCAACACTCAGAAATTTCCGAAAAAGTAAATATGATTTATTGCGTATATGCTTGGACTAGTGTCATTTTTAGATGACGGTTGCTGGCAGTGGAACCATGCGGTGGTTGTTTAATCTGTTTCTTTAAATTTTCATGCTCAATATTGCCTAAATTCATACAAATTGATGTAATATTTAATTTGATGTAATATGATGTAAAAATGGAATTTTTTTTTAATTCTTTGTTTTTTGGTAGACATTAAAGCTTGTATGCAGATTCCTTTCTTTATTGAAAATTCAAATATTTGGTTAGAAATTAATTTTTTCATTTACAATTTTTGATTGAAAATTGAAGTATTCAATAAGTAAAATTTTTTAGTTTAAACCTTAACTATTCTATTTATTTTTTATTGCCTTAAAATTAATCTTCATAGTTGAGGATTCTGTTTTTATAGAATATTTATTCTTAAACGCCCAAATTTGCCTTAAAATTTTTACATCTGAAAAAATAAAAAAATTTCCGAAGATATTTTGGACTTTTTCCCAGCTTCTTCTCTAACAATTTATTTGTAAAAACAATAAATCCTTTCAAATTTCCATATGAATCTGAAGAATATTCTTTCATTTCCTTTCAAATGGTCAAAAAGATTTTAAATTTGTTCGAAAACCTGACTGATTACATTCTGCATGAATATGATTTTAGTGGATGTTTTCCATTTGTTATTTACTGTGAGGCCGATAAATGTTAAGCGAAATATAGATTTTTTGAGATTTAGAAAAAAAAATTTTGTTAAAAATCTTGAAATATTTGAAAAGGACAAAAGTTTTCTTAAGTTTCCTTAGAAAAGTTACAATTTTTTATTTCTAAAGTTAATTTAAAGGGAATATTTTAAAAGATTTCAAGATTTTTCAAGAATTTAAGATATAAAAGAAAATTTACATTTTCGAATATTTTGATATAAAATTTTACATTCTTTTTCAGAATTTGTAAGGGTTTTAAGAAATTAAAAATTTTTGGGTTAAGATTCTGGGGAAAGTTTTTATTTCTTTTTAATTTAAAAAAAATTTTTTTTAATATTTTGAAAATATTTAAAACATATAAAAAATGCGTCGACTCAAGAATCCGGCAAAAGAAAAGTATCAACACTTAAAAATTTCAGAGAAAAATAAATACTATATACCACCCAGCTCACGGTCGTGAGACGTGGCCATAGGTGAGATTTATCGCGTATATTCTGGGAGCTGGTGTCATTTTTAGTTGACACTTGCTGACAGTAGGACCATGCAGTGGCTGTTTGATAGCTTCTAACATTTTTTTCGAAATACTCAACATTTGATAAAATTGTTAAAAATTGTTTTAAAAATGTATAGAAAATTTTAAATTGTCTAAAAAATTTCAAATTTTAAATAACTTTAAAATCTTTACAAGACTTCTACACCTTCGAAACATATTTTCAAATCATTCAGTTTTCCTAAAAAATCTTTGAATGGTCCTAAAATCTTCTAGATTTTCTTTCGTGTATTTTAAAATAAAGACACAATCGTTTAAAAGATTAATATATTCTAAGTTTTTTGCCCATTATTTATTTCATTTTTCTTACCTCTTTCCAAGTTTGAAAAAGTTTACAAATTATATACTACGATAAAAAAATTTTAAGAACAGAGTTATTTCCTATAATATTAGAAAACCCATTTGCAATTAAAATTTTCTTTTGAATCAATAATGTTTAGAAACAGTTGGAGAACATTTGAACATGAAATGAAATTACTTAATTGAAATTTTCCATTTACAAAATTGATGTTGCGGTAAACTCGTAAAATATATGAATAGACTTAATTACAGGCGGTTAACTTGAATGAGGGTCTGGTTGTTTGATGCATTGGTGTGGGCGGTGTTGTGTTATGGTGTGGAGATCTGGGGATGGAAGGAACATAGGAAAGTAGAGAGCATGCATGAGCGATTCCTGAAGTGGGTAATGGGGGTTAGCTGGAGTTGCCCAGGATATATGTTAAAAGAAAAGTTAGGAAGAGAAAATATGGTTACTAGACAAATTAAGAGAGCTTGGAGGTTCGAAGAGAAGCTAAAAAGGGGAGAGGGAAGTAAAATTGCACAAGCATGTTTCGGCGAAATTTGGAAGAATGAAGCGAGAGGTAATGTGGGAAATTCAAAATGGGAGGAAGAAAGGAGAAAAATGAGAAGGGTGTGTAATATTCGAGAAGGGGTTATGGAGTGGCAGGACATAGAGTTAGAGCTATTGGTTAAACAAGGAGAAGAGAGATGGACAAAGATTATGGATTCGAGGTACAATAGATGGTATATGATAGTCAAAGGGTTGACGGAACCAGAATATCTGCAAAAAATAAAAAAGGAAGAAAAATGGAGTAGGGTTGTACGGTTCAGAATGGGAGAAGAAGTGAGAGCATGCAGATATTGGATGAATGAAGAGGAGAATTTATGCAGAGTATGCGCATACGAAATGGAGTCATGGACACATTTATTAGAGAGATGTACAGGAGAGGAAGAGGGACAGTTGAGTGTGGATGAGTGTGTAAGATGGATCTTGGATGGTAGTGGACAGGGAGTGATGTGGATGAAAAAATTGGATGAAGTAAGGGAAAGCAAGG
>NC_046663.1:118157901-118160523 GCF_010883055.1 Belonocnema kinseyi
AATATGATGATAATAATATAATAATAATTTGAATTATATATATATAATTCAAATTATTATCTAAGTTTTTCAGGAATTTTAAATGCCTCAAAATCTTGAAGCTTTTTTTACAATTTTATAAATATTTTTAAATTTTTGAAATATTTTCGACACTGTAATGAATAATAAATAATAAAACTGCAGGCCGAATGCTGTCTAATGATAAAATATACAAACTAGAAAATGCACGAATTGCAGAAATTGAGAAAACAGTTATGTGGTCAATATTATTTATTTATTAAAAATACAATCATCAAATATTTTTATTATAGAAATTTGGTTTAATGTTTAATTTTTTAAATTATTGTTTTCATTTAAAATAACAATAATTGTATAAAAATGTGATACAAACATAAATTTAAAACACGTGAGCTTCAAATGAAACAAACTTTGCAGGATTCAATACAGGCTGATTTAACGCGACTTTTATTTTTATTTTTTTAAATAATAATTTTATTTTTGCGAGCGTTTTCTGTAATGTGCAAAAATAAAATGGACATTTTCAAACAACTTTTTTTATCCAAAAATACATTTGTTCAATTATTGTTATTTTTAATTCAAACAATAATTTCTAAAAACTTTAAACGTTAGAAAAGTTTTTTCCTGGGTAAAAATATTTTATTATTCTATGAAAAAAAATTTTTTAACTAACTATTTTGTAATTATTCAAATTAGAGAGTTGTCTAGCCCGGATATTGTATAATTCGGAAATTTTCTGTCAGCAATTCTTAAATTCGGTAAGATTGTAAATTGTCGAGAATTTTCCAATTCGGGACTTTTATATTTCGACAATGCATTGTCGAAATATGAAAGTCCCGAACTTGGAAAATTAAAAATAAAATTCCCACATCACTGTAAAAATTCAGAAATTATAAAATTGCAATATTATAATTTCGGAATTTTTACAGTGATGTGGGAATTTTATTTTTCAGAAAAAGCGACTGAAAAATCCCGAAAAATAAAATTCCTGACACTGTAAAATTCGTACATTGAAAAATAACCAATAATAAAATTCCCGAAATTATAAAAGTCCCGAAATATAAAAGTCAAATTGGAAAATTCACGAAAAATAAAATAAATAAAATTCCAGGCAATAAGATATTACCGAATTTAAAAAATCTCCAAAGAAAATGCCTGAATCATAAAATATCAGAACTAGAAAATTCCTGAATTAAAAAAATTTTTTTAATTGTTTATTAAATATTATTTATTTATTGAAAATACAATAATCGAATATATATTTCTGTATGAAAAAAATTTGTTTGAAAATGTGCATAGTATTTGAAAAAAACATTAAAAAGTTCTGAAAAATCGATGTTTTTATTAATAAAAAAAAATAATAAAAATAAATTTTGATATAAATCGTTGTTGAATTGAATCCTGCAAAGTTTGTTTCAAAAATGTTATTATGTAGGTACAAAGAAAATTTAGGCAGAACAATTTTTTCTTTCAAAGCACACGTGTTTTTTAATGTATTTTCTAATACAATTTTTATAAAATTATTATTCTAGAACTGCAGTTCAATTTTCAAATTTACTTTCATTTTCTGATTTGTCCCGGTCGCGAGTCTAGCTGAATATTTAAAACAACTTTCATTTTTTTGAAATTGTAATTTTTCGGTTGTAACTTACGGGACAATAATTTTATTCTTTGAAAGATTCTCTACAAATCTTGTAGATAATTTCTACATTCTCATCAAAAATGAGAAGGTATTACATTTTATGAAAAATAACTTTTACGTATTTTATCAAATGTCGACGTTTTGAGGCCCTGTGAGTCAGAAAAACAAGTTTTTACGTCGGGGTCTGTTTGTCTGTCCGGCGTCGTCGTTGTTGTTGTATGTATACCGGATAATTTTCGAAAGACTGGTCCGATTGGATTGGGCTTTGACACACTGTTCAAGGGACCAAAAAGAAAGATCGAGTTCGTTAAAGAGCCATTTTTGATAAAAATACAAAAAGTTGAAGCTTTTTCAAAATTTTTGAGACCCCTTTTTTTCAAAATTTGAAAATTTTTTCGACAGCTATTTATGGTACAAAAAAATATAATTTATCCTGACAACTTTTTTTGATAAAATCAAACTTACCAAAGTTAAAGGATTTTCAAAATCCAATAAACCAAACGAAAATGGACATTTGAAGCAAAAAAAGCTTGATATGGAAAAAAGTCAAGAGGCGAAAAACGCTACTTTTTCAAGGTCCCATGATTATTTTATCACATTCTCATCCATAATGAGAAGAGTTTTATGCGAAGAATGATTTTCGCGAATTTCATTAAATTTCGGCGTTTTGAGGCTCCTTGAGTCAGAAAAACAAGTTTTTACATTGGTATCTGTCTGTCTCTCTGGCGTCTACGTCGTCGTTATTGTGGTTGTCTGTATATCGGATAACTTTTGAAAGAATAGTCGGATTGGATTCTGGTTTGACACACAGATTTTTTTATTTTAAGAATTGTATGTAAAAATTGCACTATTTTTATTTGTATAACAAATATTTTTCTTCAATTAAATATTTGCAATTAAAGTGTTTCGAAGAGATTTTTTAAAAATCTTTCGGGGAATAAAATTAGTATTTATAGGTCGAC
>NC_046663.1:118160623-118165795 GCF_010883055.1 Belonocnema kinseyi
AAAAAAGGAAGGGCTGCCAAAGTATTTAGAAAAGGGATGGGGAGAGAGAAGGTGGACCAGAATAGCAAGATTTAGACTGAGAAACGAGGTAAGGGAGGGGATATACTGGGAAAAAGAAGAGAACAGAAGGTGTAGAATATGTGAATGGGAGATGGAAACATGGGAGCATGTATGGGAAGGATGTAAGAGAGGAATGGAAGATAAAGGAAGCTGGCAAGAAAATGTGGTTAAAATTCTAGGCGAAGATGGATTAGGAGAAGAATGGATGAAGGAGTTAGAGGGTGCTAGGGGAGCGAATGAGGGAGAATGAAAGAATGCACGTGAAAAAGGTAAATGGGGGTATAAAGAAAGTGAAAGAAAAAGGAAACGGAAGTCGCTTAGATTAGAAGCGTGAAAATTGTAAGTAATGGTAAAGTAAAAGATATGTAGACTAAGATGCGTTTGCGTTCTCATACTCTCTCTTTCGCTTGCACTCTCGCTTTCGTTCGCTCGCACACTCGCTTACTGATAAGTCCTAAATTGCGCTATCGCAGGAAATAGAAATAAGGAACTAGATATAAGACTTTATGCAAATAGTTGTAAATAATTGTATATATAGAAAGGATAAGATTGTAAAAAATATATAGATTTAAACGGAAAGATTGTAAGGAATGGAAGTCATGTAAACCCTTAGGGGACACATTATGAATAAAGAAGAAGAAGAATGTCTGAAAATATTAGAAAAAAGAATTATTTTTCTAATAATCGTTTGAAAATTTTTATTAATTTTTATTTACAAAAATGTAATTTAAAAAGAAAATCAAAAAGATTTTGAAACACATCAAACGATTTCGTAAAATTTAAAAGAAGACTGTAGAAGATTTCAAAGCAAAATGTTTCAATTTGATAAGATTAAAAAGTTTTAAAAAACGTAAATAATCCAGTAATTCAAGAAATATTTAGAAGAATGGAAGAGATTCAAATCTAATCTTAAACTTAAATTTTTTAGAAATGTAGATTTTCAAAAATTTCGAAAAAATAAACTTTAGAAGCTTTGAGGAAATTCAGAAAGATTTCAAGGAGATAAAATTATTTTTCTTAAAATTCCTGTGAAAATTTAGAAGATTATGTAAGTCAGGTTTTTGACATCTTGAATGCTTTTTTAAAATATTCAGAAAAATGTAGTAAGTTAGAGATTTTTTTTTAATTGATTTTGTCTTAAACGTACTAGAAATATTTAGAAACTTGAAAAAATTTCTCAAAATTTATCAATTATTCGTTGATATCTTCCAAACTTCTAAATGTCCTAATCATCTTTTAAAGATACTCGAATTTTTCTAATATTTTTTTTAGGATTTTAAGAGAACAAGCCAAAAAGTTATTAACTTAACACCATTCAAAAGACTGATCATTTGAAAAAAATGTTGTAAAATTTTCTTTTCAATGTGGTGTGGAAAGGAATTTCATTAAAAAATGTGTGGGATTTTCTGAACAGAAAACTGCATGAACTTCTGAACTTTCTAATTTTTATTTTTCAAGTGTACTTTAATCTGCTTTACATTTACTGAAAAATCGTATTCTGAAAAACGATAAGACAAATATCTATTTCTTCAATTTCAATCATAATTTGAAAGGCAATTCTTCATAGTTTTTGACTAACTAATGGAGATATTTTTTTATAATAAGATAAATTTTATAATTTTGTTCCTGAAATAAATTCCCTAAGGTCAAACATGGTACAAAAATTTCGTAAAATTTTGAAAACACCAACTATCTACAGGAAATTTTTAAATGAAAATCATTGTGTATCATATTCAAATAAATTTTGGCAATATTTATAAAAGTATTATCATTCTTAATTTTAAAAAATTAATGTATAGAGAGTACAGTTTTTATTTGAAATTTCACGAAGGTTTTTTGTACCATGTTACACCCTCGGCCAGAATCAAGGAAAAATAATCTAATAATACTCGTATGTTCATTAGTTATTAAAATGCTACAAAGATTTACCTTCACAATTTTTTTCTCTTTTTATAATCATGAGATATTTCTTCATAAAATAAATTTCGTTGCATTTATTTTACAATTATTTACAATCAATTTCGAATTACAATCATTTAGTAATTAAAATAAAATTGTAAAAGCTAAATTTTTTAATTTGAAAAGAAGTACTTTAAGGCATTAAAGATTTCGTAAAGATTCCATATACAATAAAATAAGTATTATCAGTTTATAAATTTATAAGCAAATAATTATTATAAGATTCTTAAGAAAATTAAAAAAAAAAGATTTTCGAATATATCAGATGTGTCAGAAAAGATCCTAGGAGATTTTAAAGACATTTTATTTTTATTTTATAGGATTTAAAAAAATATTTTGAAAATTTCTTATCTATTTAAAACGTTTTGAATTCTTCAAGATATTGGTAACTCTCTCGAATTTTTCAAAAGTTTTTCATTCAAAAGGTAAAAAAAAATTTCCTTATAATCTTCTAAATTTTCCCAAGCATTTTAAGAAACCATTTTTATTCTCCTGAAACCTTTCGAGATTCTTTTAAAGTTCCTAAAGTTTATCTTGCGTTTCTAAAACCCTTCTAAAATTAAAATTTTTTTGAATCTCATCAAGTCTACTAAATACTTCCTGAATTCACTTGATTATTTACTTTTTTTACAACTTTTTAATCTTATCAAATTGAAGCATTTTGCTTTAAAATCTTCTACACTCTTCTTTTAAATTTTAGGAAATCGTTTGATGCATTTAAAAATCTGCTTGAATTTTGTTTAAAGTACATTTTTTAAAATAAAAAATTCTTAAACACTTTCACACGATTATTAGACAAATAATTCTGTTTTTCTAATCTTGTCAGACCTTTCAATCTCTAATCTTTAAAAATTATTCAAATTTTTCCTGTTTTTTTTTTAATTCTACAAAATTAAAAAAAAAGCCTCCATATTTTTTCAGATGCTTTGAGAATATTTAAAATCTTTTGCAATATTCTGAAATGTTTAAACATAATCTTTTCAAATTAATTGTTGGAAATAAAAAATTATGTTAATTATTCCTTTAAAAATCTTTGGAATTTTTCATTATTTTCAAATCGTTTCGAAATTTTTGAATATCTCTAAAACTTACTCAAATTTGAAAGAATTATGTTCCTTAATTTTTCTAAAGTTAAGTAATATGGAAAAATTACAAGATTTTGCTTCAAAATATTTTACGTACTTTTTAGACATTTTAGGAAATAATAAAAAATGTTTTGTAATCTTTTTTCAATTTTCTGTTAGAATTCATTCCAAAAAAATTATTCGTTTATCGACTTTTATTAGTATTTTTTTTCATTTTACATACGTATCTATTATATCTTATCAAAATTTAATATAAAAGTCTGAAATGTTACGTGTATTTAAATAATACAATTTTTAATGTTTCCATATTTTTAGTAATTATTCAACAAATTTTATGTATAATTAAAATAAACTTTTTTTAAATCTCATTGTACTTATTCCAAGTTATCTTTTTTGAATTTTCAAAATTTATCTAATTACTTATTCTGACTGGAAATGATTGAACCTCTTGCGATTAAAATCGGGAATTCTGCTTGAGAAGAAATGTGCTGAAAGTAATTAAAAAAAAATCATTCGAATTTTAATTTTAATAATAATAATTTTAATAATTGTACACAATTTCCAGACGCATCTTTCTTATTCTTCTACAGGAATTTTTAAATTTTTCAGTTTTTTAAATCAGTTTATCCTACGATTCTAAAACTCCTCTGAACTTTAAATTCTTTTTTAATCTCATCAATTCTACTCAATATTTATTGAATTTATTGGATTATTTGCACTTTTACAAAATTTGTAATGTGATCGAATTAAAAAATGTTGATTTTAAAAGCTTTTACACTCTTTTTCGAAATTTTAGGAAATTGTTTGATGTGTTTAAAAATCTTCTTCAATTTTCTTTTAAAGCACATTTTACAAAATAAAAAATTATTAAAAATTTTCACACGTTACTTAGGAAAATAATTTTTTTTCTAATCTTGCCTGGTCTCCTAATCTTTACAAATTATTCAAATTTTTCCTGATTTTTTTTTTATTTTGCAAATTAAAAAAAATATTGCCTTTAAAATTTTTCAGATACTTTGACAATTTTTGACGCATTTTTGAATGTTTTGAAATGCTTTACAATAATCTCCTAAAATTAATTTTTCGAAATAAAATGTTATTTTAATTATTTCTAGGAACCTAAAATAATTTTTTTCGTTTTCCTGAAAACTTACAGAATTCTTAAAAAATCTTTACAAGTTTTAATTTTATTTGAATCCTTTCAAAATTTCTGAATATCTCTTAAACTTTTTCAAATTTGAAATTAGATTTTTAAAGCAACATATAATTAAAAAAATTGTGTAACAAAATTGCACAAAAGGTCTAATAAGAATTATGTTCCTTAATTCAAGATGTGAAAAAACTGACTCATAATCTTTTAAATTTTTCACAGGAATTTAAGAAAAATAATTTTATCTCCTTGAAATCTTTCTGAATTCCCTTAAAGCTTCTAAAGTTTATTTTTGCGAAATGTTTGAAAATCGAAATTTCTAAAAAATTTGTTTTTAAAATTAGATTTGTAACTCTTCCATTCTTCTAAATATTTCTTGAATTTACTGGATTATTTACGTTTCTTAAAACTTTTAAATCTTATCAAATTGAAACGTTTTGCTTTAAAATCTTTTACACTCTTTTAAATTTTAGGAAATCGTTTGATTTGTTTCAAAATATTTTTGATTTTTTTTAAAGTACATTATTGGAAATACCAGGTGTATACATATGAAACCGGTATTTTTTCAAGAAAAAAACACATTTATTTCAAGAGAATGATAACAAATATTTTATTCAAAGTATGCGCCCTCGCTGGCTACACATTTTGTCCACCTCTCAGGCAATTTATGGATACCTTTCCAAAAAAAGTCTTCGTTTTTTGAAGCAAACCAGTCATCGAGCCATTTTCCAACATTTTCGTAAGAAGTGAAGCGCTGTTCGCTGAGTGCGTGCCCCATCGATGCAAATAAGGGATAGTCGGATGGAGCCAAGTCTAGTGAGTAAGCGGGGTGGGGTAGCGGTTGCAAGCTGTACGACTCAACCAATTCCCGAGTCAGTTTTGTCCGGTGTGATGGTGCATTGTCATCGAGAAAAATCA
>NC_046663.1:118165895-118168630 GCF_010883055.1 Belonocnema kinseyi
GTCTGATTCTGTGACTCGATCTTTTTTTCTTCAACTCCTATCTTCAATCTCTCCGACAAAATAGTTACATATACTTTATACAGTGTTGGCATCAACGTCACCCCCCTATAATCTTTAACTTCCTCTCCCTTGCCTTTCTTTACTATTGGTATAACTACTCCTTCTTTCCATAACTCTGGCCACCCCTCTCCTCTCCATACTCTATTACACATTATCCATGCCCATTCCTCTAGTTCCTCCCCTCCATATTTCCATACTTTATTTGGGATCTCATCTATACCAGGTGCCTTTCCATCCTTCATTATTCCTAATTTTAACTATTTCTTCCCTTGAAATTTCCTCTTCCTCGTCTCTTTCTCTACCATATTTTCCTCCCTTTACAACTTTTCTCTCTACTCCTCCTAGCAAATCTAAAAAATATTTCTTCCATTCTATCATTTCAATATCTTGGTTTACTCTTTTTCTTCTTTTTCTTTCTCTATTTACTACCTTCCATACCTTTTCTTCCGTCCTAGCCTTCTCCGCCTCTTCCTCAAACCTTTTATTCTCTTCCTCTTTCTTTTGATAACACAATTCAGTATACTCTTTCTTTTTTATCCTATATTCTTCCACATTACTTTTTTCTTTTCTCCATTTTCTTAATTCCTTTCTGACCTCCTTTTTTTTCTCTTTGCAGTCCTCATCCCACTCACTTCTATTCCCCCCTCTACTAACTTCATTATTATTTGTGCACTCTAATCCTATTTTTATTTCTCCTATCATTTTTTCCATCTCCTCGTCCACATTTCCCTCTCCCATTTTGATATTTCTTATTTTTTCTCTAAACTGTTCTTTTCCTTCCCTTGACCAATCCCCTTTTCCTACACTTTTTACATATGCTCCCCTTTTACTCATATCGCTATTCCTTTTTTGTCCCTCTAATGTCACTATTAAGGGAAAGTGATCCGAATCAATATATTCTCCTACTTCTAGTTTCTTAACCTTCTCTCTTACCTCATCATCCACTAACACATAATCAATTACCGTTCCCCTTTCACTTCCTGAGCGTGTATATTCTCCTTTTTCATCCCCTTCTATATAAATATAATTTTAGTTGAAAATTAATTTCTTCTCTTGAAAATTCCATTTTTTGTCTGAAAATTTGATTAGTCCATTTTTGATCGAATACTTTTTTTTTTAGTTTAAAATTCGTTTCTATAGATGAAAATTGAACAATTTTGTTGACAATTTTTTTTCTTGAAAATTTTTCTTTTTACTTATAAATTTATCTTCTTTGTTGGCGAATTATTCTTCTTTAAAAATTAATTTGTTTTAGATAAAAATTAATTTCTTTTGTTGATAAAATCGCATTTATTTGGGTTTAAAGATTAAATTTTTCAACTGCAAACTTCAGTATAAACTACAATATTTAAGTTAAAAAATGTGTTCTTAAAAGCAATTTCTTAGGTTGAAAATTTAACTATTTTGTCGAAAATTTGTTTTTTAGTTTTTAAAAATCCATTGTTTACTGAAAATATGACTAAGGCATGCAGCACTAAATTTGAAACATTTTAGACCCAGAAGTCTTGTCTCCTATATCTATTAACATAAAGTTCTATTATATTTGCCTCTTCGCAATAAGCGTAATGGTTCTGAGGTAACTCGGGATTTCAAAACCTGAATCAATTTAAGGAGCAGCTAGATCGTCATTCGTGAGGTCGCGAGAGCCCGGATTCCTGGTTGTGCATTTTCGGCTTTACACGAGACTGGGCTTCGCAGCATTTAACAGAGCCGACTCACCGACACACTACGTTTGAATGTGTCGCTCCCAGATGGGAGAATTGTTGGGGCCGAAAAATCCCATGTTCTGGAGACACTGTAGTAAAGTGTGATGGAAGAGTTGCTGGAGTCAGTCATCTTGCGTACGTTGGCAGAGGGGGTATTGGTAGTGGTAGGAGAGACACGTGATACTACTTGCTTGAAGTGACGTTTGGCAAAGTTTCGTTCGTATGCTGTTTCATCTTTGTAACAGCTGGAATCCCTTGACGATACTTCACCGCGAGATCGATTTCTCCCATTTTCAGACGAGTGGCAAGCTCTCTCTTGGCTTCAGACAACTCCTCCAACTGAGCTTTTGTTTTTGGGTGTTATCCAGATCGATTTCAGTCTGTTGATTCTGCCGGCATCCTTCAGGTTGCCGGAACCCTTCTTCGCATTGAGGAAAGACCGAAGGAACGCATGCGCTGCTTCCGATGTGGCACATATCAGCTTCATCGGCCGAGGCCTTGATTGCGTCTGCACAGAAAAATGCAGTCGCTAAATATTTGTAATTGATCCAGAAGATTTACTATCCATGAACCTTTTGCTTAATCCTCTGAACAGTTATTTTTCTTTAAAATTTAAATATTTGTATTAATGGCTAGAAATATTGAAAAAATAAGATTTTTCTCTTCACAAAAATTTAGTATATTAAATATTAGAAATTTATCTTATTTATAAAGTAGAAGAATCATTCTTAGTTTTTCATTCAGAAAATTACAAAACATTCTGAAGAAAATTAAATAATAATTGTACCAAACAGAAATTTTACGAATATAGTAATAAATAATGGGGTTACTGTTAATTAAAATTCATTTAAAATTATATAAATGTTGTTAGTTTTCTACTAAAAAAGATAAATCTTCAGCTCTCTATAATCAATAATTAAATATTTAAATTTTCAACCAAATGAACCAAGTTTCATTCAAAAAGTTAAA
>NC_046663.1:118168730-118172095 GCF_010883055.1 Belonocnema kinseyi
GAGAAGCCTGCGCGCGCAACATCGCCTTCTTCTTCTACACACCGACGAGCGGCGAGTCAGTGTTGAAATGTATACTTTTTCCATAATGTGAGCACTGGAGCCGATCTCGTTTACATGTAGGAGGAACAAGAGAGGTCTCAGATGCGAGCCTTGTGGTACACCAGACAAGGCGAGAAACACTTCAGAGAGTTAAGACTTAAGACGTACTGATTGCAATCTACCATCCAAATAGCTAGAAAACAATGAGAGTAAGTTAGAAGTAATCCCAAAAGCTCTGAGCTATGCCACTAGAATGCCGTGGTCAACTGTATCAAACGCTTTCGAAAAATCAGTATAAACTGCGTCGACTTGAGAGCCTAATTCAAGCTTTTGTGATAAATAATGCGTGTAGATACAAAGATTAGTTACCGTAGATTTCTTTCTTATGAAACCGTGCTACTCCTCTATAATAGTGTTACTAGAAGCAAGGTAAAGATGGTCAAAAAGAATACTCTCAAAAACATTAGCCATGAATTTGAGTATAGTTATTGGTCTGTAGTTTTTAACATCCTTACGGTTACCAGATTTAAAGATGGGAACAACTATGCCCTTCTTCCACTCATGAGGGAAGTAACCCTTAGAGATTGGCAGGTTAAAAATTAGGTGTAGTGGAGTAATAAATGCGGAGCGACACGACTTCAAAAGAGAGAGGGGGGGGGGGTATACCATCAGGCCCGGCTCCTTTATTCGGATCTAATTTAGAAAACTTGCACATAATATCATTTTTAGATTGTTAAATTGGAGAGGTCTATAAAGTCATTTTGCTTAAAGTGGACATCGCTAGAGATCGGTTCTTTATAGACAGTCTTAAAATGTTTCGAAAAAAGTTCAGCTATATTCTCACTAGTGTTCGCGTATTCGTCGTTAAAGAACATTTCGTTAGGCAAGTTATTATCGTTTCTGATAGCATGTATATAATTCCAAAAAGATTTAGAATTAGATATAATGGCACTTTCAGTATTCGCCAGAAAGGATTTATAACATGTACCCGAAAGTTTCTTACATTGCGTTCGAAGATTTGAATATTGTTGGTAATCATTCAGATTGTGAGATTGTTTGTAATTCGCGTGAGCAATTTTCTTGGCAATAATACAATGTTTTAAATTACTGTTGAACCAAGGGGGATAGGAGGAGGGTTTAAAAATTGGTATGGGAACAAAGTAATTAATTGCAGCAAAAATATAAATATAAAGAGTGACTATACCCTCATCCATAGAAGATGAAGCAAGGAGGTAGTCCCAGTCCACTTCATGAATAAAGTGACTAATGGCCGCATTGTTCGCTTTCTTAAAATTAAATCGGACAAAGTTAGGTGTAAGGTGGTTTAAATCACTAGCTACAAAAGCCCTTCTAAGATCAAGTGTGAGGGAAGGGTGATAGTTATCTATGGTTAATAATGGATCAAATGCTACGTGTAAGGTGTCAAGAATATTGTTGGTAAATAATAAATCTAACAAAGCCCCGTGCACATTGCAGTTGTTGTTCAATTGTGAAAGATTTAAATGATCAAGGACATCGGATACAGTAGACGAGATGTCAGTATACAGCTGTGACGAACCAGGTTTCGGGATACAGCTGGGACCTTGTTCGGAGTTTAAATTCCACATTACATAGGGCATGTCCTCATATATAGTACTAAAATCAATATAGCTTTGTAATTTGGCATTAGGAAGAATGTAAAAAACGCCAATTATGTGGGTTTTATAGTTGGTAAAAGACCTCATGAACACATGTTCGACCGTATTGACATTAGTGGTGATTTCTACACCCCCCAGGCAGTGTTCGGATAGCTTGACGCAGGGAATTTAATTTAGTACGTATCGAGCTGCTCCTCAAAATTTATTCAGGTTTTGAAACCCCGAGTTACCTTAGAACCATTAGGCTTATTGCGAAGAGGCAAATATAATTGACTTTAGTAAATAGATATAAGAGACAAGACTTCTGGGTCTAAAATGTTTCAAATTTAGTGCTGCATGCCTTAGTCATATTTTTAGTAAGCAATGTATTTTTAAGGAATAAAAAACAAATTTTCGACTAAATAGTTAAATTTTCACCCTAAGAAATTACTTTAAAAAATAAATTTTTTAACTTAAATATTGTAGTTTATACTGAAGTTTACAGTTGAAAACATTAATTTTTAAATCCAAATAAATGCTATTTTATCAACAAAAGAAATTAATTTCTATCTAGAACAAATTAATTTTAAAAGAAGAATAATTCGCCAACAAAGAAGTTAAATTTATAACTGAAAAGAAAATTTTTCAAAGAAAAAAATTGTCAACAAAATTGTCCAATTTTCATCTGTAGAAACGAATTTTAAACTAAAAAATAAGTATTCGATTTAAAATGGATTAGTTAAATTTTCAGACAAAAAATGGGATTTTCAAGAAAAGAAATTAATTTTCAACTAAAATTATCATGTTTCAACGAAAAATTGAATAGATAAATTTTCAGTAGAAAAATAATTATCAACCCCAAAAAATCAAAGTTTCAACAAAATATTTAAATTCCCAAGCAAAAAATTAAATTTGCAAACATATATTTTAATTTTCAAACCAATGACTTTCTACCGGAAACAGAATTTCAAAATCAATTTTAAAACAGAACAATTTTTGTTAACAAAATAGATCAATTTTCAACGAAAAACGGTTAAATTATCACTTTAAAAAATCAATTTACAACCAACAATTTTTCAGCAAAATAGTTTAATTTCCAAAAAATAGATGAACTTTTAACCATTTTATACCAAAATAAAACAAGTTTCAACAAAAAATGGATTTTCATTCAAAGAAATGAATTCTTGATTAAAATAATATGAATTTTTAAACAAGAAAAATAATTTTCTACCAAAAAAGAAGGATTTTTGACTGAGAAAGGTCAATTTCCTACCAAAAAAATTCAACAAAAAATTATACAATTAAATTTTTAGTATAATAAAATGTTTTCTCAACAACAACAAAATCGAATTTTCAACAAAACAGTTAAATTATCAACCAAAACAGTTATTTAAAAAAAATTTAATTTTAAAATAGTTTCATTTGCGATTAAAGAAATGAATTTTCAACTGAAAATTGTTTTAAAAAAACACACACAATCGAATTAACAACAGAATAGTTCAATTCTTAAACATATAGTTAGATTTTAATTTAAAAAATTATTTTTTACCAAAAATGGAATGGAATTAATTCTGAGAGAAAATAATAATCGTTTGAAAATTTTTAATAATTTTTACCAGGTGTATACATATGAAACCGGTATTGCCATCTAGCGGCCAGTAGGCACACTTGTAGGCACTGTCGGAACTTACCATTTGTGCTAATTGGCGT
>NC_046663.1:118172195-118179967 GCF_010883055.1 Belonocnema kinseyi
GACGACCTTGATCGGTTGCAAGTTTGGTGCACTATAAATGGGATGCAGCTTAATATCAAAAAATGTGTAGTCATATCTTTTTGTAGGAAAAAACAATTTCCTGAGTACAACTATCTCATCTGGGGGGAGGTGCTGGACAGGGTCACACGTGTGCGTGACATTGGGTACACTTTGATGAGACATTATATTTCGATGATCAGGTTTCTGCCACTGCAAACAAGGCCCTTCGATCTCTGGGCTTCGTCACTAGAAATGCTTCTCAACTTAAAAACCCACTTGCGTTAAAGGTTCTCTACTTCTCACTAGTACGACCACATATAGAATATGGCTCAGTCATCTGGTCTCCGCAACATGCCGTTCATAAGATCAGACTCAAACGCATTCAGAACCGTTTCCTTCGTTTCGCAGCTAGACAACTGGGTATGGCTATGAACAGGCGCGACCACGACTATGACGGGATTAGAGTGCTACTCAATATCCCTAAAATTTGTACTAGATTCCTTTTTGTTGATTTAAAATTCCTGCATAATATTTTAAATAATTCTATTGACTGCCCTAGTTTACTTTTTGAGATTAAATTAAACGCATCTGTGAAATCTCTTCGATCAAAGCACTCTTTCATGTACCTCATCATCACACAAACTATGGAGCGAATTCGACATTATCTAGGATATTTCAAGAAGCAAATGCTGCAAATAAAATGTTCAACAACAGTTTCGACTTTTTCGACACCAATGCGACAGACTTTAAAAATTTGTTACGCAATTTAATCAGCAATCGCGGCCATTATACTTGTGCGGCTGATATAGATTATGTTTTCTTTTCAATTAGTTCATAAGTTGATTTGTAACAAAAAGGCCCTGCCCGTACACTGTTCTAAATAAATAAAAATGAATAAATAAATATTATCGAATTTGAAAATTCCCAAATAATAAAACTCCAGGCCGAATGCTGTCTAATGATAAAATATACAAACTAGAAAATTCCCGAATTGCAGAAATTGAGAAAACAGTTTTCTGATCAAAATTACTTATTTATTAAAAATACAATAATCAAATACTTTTATTATAGAAATTTTGTTAAATGTTTAATTTTTTAAATTATTGTTTTAATTTAAAATAGCAATAATTGTATAAAAAATGTGATACAAACAGAAATTAAAAACACGTGAGCTTCAAATGAAACAAACTTTGCAGGATTCAATGCCGGCTGATTTAACACGACTTTTATTTTTATTTTTTTAAATAATAATTTTATTTTTGCGAGCGTTTTCTGTAATGTACAAAAATACATTGAAAATTTTCAAATCACTTCTTTTGTCCAAAAATACAATTATTGTTATCTTAAATTCAAAAAATAATTTTTATAAACTTTAAACATTAAAAAAGTTTTTCTTTGGTAAAAATATTTTATAATGCTATTAAAAAAATATATTTTAACAGACTATTGTTTAATTGCTCAAATTAGGGAGTTGTCTAGCCCGGATATTGCATAATTCGGAAATTTTCTGACGACAATTCTCAAATTCGGTAAAATTGTAAATTGTCGAAAATTTTCCAATTCGGGACTTTTAAATTTGGCAATGTTATAATTTCGGAATTTTTACAGTGATGTGGGAATTTTATTTTTCGGAAAAAGCGAATGAAAAATCCCAAAAAATAAAATTACCGACATTGTAAAATTCGTAAATTGAAAAATAACCAAATAATAAAATTCCCGAAATTATAAAAGTCCCGAAATATAAAAATCGAATTGGAAAATTCACGAAAAATAAAATAAATGAAATTCCGGACAATAAGATATTACCGAATTAAAAAAATCCCCAAAGGAAATGGCTAAATTATAAAATATCCGAACAAGAAAATTTCTGAATTTAAACAATCCAAAAAATTGTTTATTAAATATTATTTATTTATTGAAAATACAATAATCGAATATACATTTCTGGATGAAAAAATTTGTTTGAAAATGTGCATAGTATTTGAAAAAAACATAAAAAATTTTGAAAAATCGAATTTTTTATTAATAAAAAAATAATAAAAATAAATTTTGATATAAATCGTTGAATTGCATCCTGCAAAGTTTGTTTCAAAAACGTTATTATGTATGTACGAAGAAAATTTAGACAGAACATTTTTTTCTTTCAAAGCGCAGGTGTTCTTAAAATTTTGTAATTTTCAAAATAAAAAGTCAACATTTCAAAAAATTTCAAAATCATCAGAAGTATCAATTCTCTTTTAAATTATTTCAAATCTTTTTAAATTATTTTTTAAATTTTTCGGAAATTTTAAATGTCTTTTAGACAGATTCCCATTTTTCCTAACATTTTTGTAAAATCATGCAAACAAAATTGTTTTAAGAGCTTCCAGATTTTTTCTAATATTGTAAATCTTTTGAAATGTTTTGAAATATTTTTAAACATTCTCTTTGAGTTATGTACTTTTTCGAAATAAAAAATTATTTTAAATCTACCCAGAAATTTCAATTGTTTTCCTAATATTTCAAAATTCTTGAGAAGCTCCAAATTTTGTTTTTTTCTTTGAAACGTTCAGAAACATCCAGTTTATTTGACTTTTTTCTAAATTAATGCTGTTTTAACTGTTCTTTAAGAATCAAAATGAAATACTTTTACCTTCGAAATACAAATCAAAAAATAAAACAATTATAATTGTAACATTCCAAGTATAAATTTGTTACTCTGAAATTGTTACAATTCATTTTCAAATTGTTTGCTATTGAAAATTGTTTTTTTAAATTTCCAAACCAAATAGATTAAAAATGGAATATTTTATACAGAAATTCAATAAAGGCGTTCATTTAAGAAGCCATTAATGCGAACGTTTACACTTGTGTCACTACTAAGGCTTTCGAATTAAATTAGTTCCAATTTTAACGTTAAAATATGTAAATTATATCATTTTGAACAGATCTAGAATCACCTTGTAAAATCAATCACTGATGTAACTGTTGTAACTTACGGGACAATCATATTATTCTTTGAAAGATTTTCTACAAATCTTGTTGATAATTTTTACAATCTCATCCAAAATGAGAAGGTATTAGTTTTTTTAAAATGAAAAATGACTTTTTCTTATTTCATCAAATGTCTACGTTTTGAGGCCCCTTGAGTCAGAAAAACAAGTTTTTACGTCGGTATCTGTCTGTCTCTCTGGCGTCTACGTCGTCGTTGTTATTGGTGTTGTGGTTGTCTGTATATCGGATAACTTTCGAAAAGAATAGTCGGATTGGATTGAGCTTTGAGACACAGATTTTTACATTCTCATCATTTATGATTGAGAAAGTATTAGAATTGTCGGAAATTTGACATCACAGTTTTTCAAAGGATCTCCACGTTTCGAGACCACCTGAATCTGAAATTAAGGTTCTTACGATGGCGTCTGTCTATCCATCCGGCCGTCCGTAAACACGATATCTCTCGAAAAAATGAACGGATCAAATCCATCTTTAGCACAGTTTTTTAAGGTCCTAAAAGAAAGGACGAGTTCGTTAACCAGCCATTTTTGAAGGAAATTTAAAAAGTGAGCGCATTTTGAAAATTTTTGAGACCACTTTTTTCTGAATTTGAAAATTCTATGTACGCACATTTATAGTATTGAATTAAACAAACAATTTATTCTAATGACTTTTTTCGATTGAACGAAAATTCTCAGAGTTATAGCATTTTCAAAATTTTGTAAAACAACCGAAATTCAAAATTTTAACCCAAACAACGCAAGATGTAAAAAAATGTCAAGAGAGGAAAAATATTTCTTTTTAAAATTCCTATAAGACTGTCATGACAAATTTGTGAATTTTCTTAGAAATTCCAAAATTCAAATTTTGATTTCCCAAAAAATAATTAAAAATGACAAAATTCTGTTTTGTGGTCAAACTATGCAGAATACGAAAAAAGATGAATTAACGAAAATTTGAGACTCAAAAAAATATACAAATTAATTAATAATCACTTCTTGATTAGAGGCGTACTTTTTTTTTGATTCGTGAAAAATGACATTGAAAATAAAAAAATCAAATAAATAAAAAATTTGTGGAAAAACTCCTCAAGTTAAGAACAAAAGTTTTTCAAATAAAATTGTATGCCTAAAACATATCTGAAAATTTGTTATGAATTACTTTTTGATAAGATGCGTAGTTTTGGTTCAAAAAAGTGAGCGCATTTTGAAAATTTTTGAGACCACTTTTTTCTGAATTTGAAAATCCTATGTACGGATATTTATGACATTAAAAAGAACAAATAATTTATCCTTATGACTTTTTTCGATAAAATGAAAATTCTCAGAGATATAGCGTTTAAAAATTTTTTTAAATCAACCGAAAATCAAAATTTGAAGCCAAAAAACGCACGATATAAAAAAAAGTCAAGAGAAGAAGAACATTTCTTTTTGAAAGCCCTACAAGATCATCATAACAAATTTTATTGCACAAAAAAGAATGAAAAATAAAAAATTCCATTTTGTGGACAAACTATGTAGGATACGAAAAAAGATTAATCGACAAAAATTGTTATCCTAAAAAAGATCTACAATTTCTTTAAGGATCACTGCTTGATAGGACGCGTACTTTTTGTTTTATTTGTGAAAAATAACATTGAACAAAAATAATGAAAAAATGTGTGGAAAAACGACGAAAATTACGAGAAAAGAAAAGATTTAACAAAACCTGCTTGCAAATATCGGTCGGAAATCGAGCGCGCAGCGCGAGTGTGACGATGAACATATGTACCTCAAAGCCTACAGAGCTTTGAGAAACTTAATCTTTGACAATACTTAATTGAGTAGAAAATTCAGAACATGAAGACGCATGTAAATACAGTCATCTAAAACAGATCTTTTTGATGAAGTTTTTTTCAAGCATTCCAAATGCAAAGAATAAATATCCGAGCGCGAAGCACGAGATTCAACCGACGTGCGTCTTAGGCGTGCTCAAGCTTGCGAGCGAAGCGAGCCGCGCGCGTAGCGCGCGATGAGAATGGTCCCGCGAGATAGGCAGATTTTTTCTTTTACGAATTGTATGTAAAAATTGTACTATTTTTATTTTTATAACAAATATTTTTGTACAATTAAATTGTTGCAATAAAAGTGTTTCGATGAGATTTTTTTTTAACCTTTCGGGGAATAAAATTAGTATTTATAGGTCGACAAAGGTTTGTTTTCTTCAGCAAATTTGGCGAAGAAATCCATTCTATTGTTTGACAAATATTCTTTGTAAATCAATATTTTTCACAGAAAATTACCCCGAGTGACTTTCAGTTATAATTTTATAAATGTGAAAAACCCACATGTCAATGTTTTCTATGAAAAACACAATCACTGAGTGACAGGACGAAATCGGAAACAATAAGAGGCAATTCATTCAGGAACAAGCTTTTTGAACAAAAATGAGTGAACCTTTAATACATATTTGTTAATTTTTTGAAAAATCAGGCGTTATTTTCTTACAAAAAAAAATAATAATATGTGGGGGGGGGGGTGACAAATTATATCAAAAACTTGAAGTTGTACGATTTTAATTTGTAACTAAATAATTTGAAAGGTTTCAATTTAAAATTATTGAACACTTTCCATTCAAAAAATCAGATGAAATATTTAAATAGCTTTAAATTTGAAATTAATCAATATACTGAAGACTACAAATTTAAAATGTCTCAACTATTAAGTCTTTAAATATTTTTGAAATTGCTGTTCTAGAGACTAAATGGCACTTATTCTTTTATTTAGAAATCACAACCAAAATTGTTAAAAAAAAGTTTTTAAAAGAGTTTTAAAAACGTTAAAAAAGGTCAGAGGTTTTAATAGTTCAATATATGTGATAGAACCTCTATAAATTTGAAATTAGTTGATATTTTGTCACGTTTGAGCTACAATTATTCAATTTCAGAAGTTATAAATTACAATCCTGAAAAACAAATAAAATGTTTTAAATAATTTATATTTAAAACAAAAAACCTTTGTATACTTCTATCGAAATTCAATTGCAAACATTTAATTTGAAATTTGTTGAATTCAAGGCATATTTTAAAAAGAAAACTGAAAGCAAAGGATCGACTTTCAAAAGAAGCTAATGAAAGTGACTCGCTAGATTCCAAATGAACATAGAAAATGGTGTATTTTCGCATTTTTAAATTTAAACTTTTTCGCGTTGTAACAATTTCGAATCCCAGAATGTTATTTTTGACCTAACCTATAACTTATAAAGAAAATTCTGAAAATTCTAACAATAAGGCTGTATTCTGAAAATGAAGCAATTTTAACGTTAAAATTCAAGTTCTTAAACTGAAGGCCTAAAAATTTGCAAATATTACAATTAGTTTTGTGTAAATTGTATTCGTATCTTAAAAGAGTATAAATAATTCTTAAATTAGTTTTCAAATTTGCTGTAGTTTACCTTTTTTACATACCTAGAAGTCAACAAAGCCTACCCAATTTTTTCCAATTTCAATCACTTATTTTCTAAGAAAAAATGACACCTATTTGCCAGTAACTGAAATGGATTAGAAAAAAATCGCCAAGACCCAGAATAAAAATTGGATGTACAGCGAATTTTTAAATTTTTGATTGTGATTATCTTTAACTTTGTGATATCAAAAATTTCCATAACATTTTTTTTTATTAATACTGTAGGAAAGAATCAACAAGATCGAGCGCTGAAATTATAAATAGAGAAAAATTTCTGTATTCTATGGGGACGGCTAAAAAATCCCGAAAAATAAAATTCCCGACTCGGTAAAACTCTCTGTCCCGAAAAATACAATTCCAAATTTAATAAAATTTCTGATCAGTTTATAATACTAATGAATTTGAAAATTCCCAAATAATAAAACTCCCCAAATAAAATTTTTTCTTAATCAATATTAATTATTTATTAAAAATACGATAATAAAA
Organism: Belonocnema kinseyi; assembly: GCF_010883055.1. Taxonomy (NCBI): domain Eukaryota; kingdom Metazoa; phylum Arthropoda; class Insecta; order Hymenoptera; family Cynipidae; genus Belonocnema; species Belonocnema kinseyi. The sequence continues at coordinate 118,179,098 of NC_046663.1, forward strand.
TATTGTTATCAAATAATTTTTGGTTTAATATATAAGGTATTAAAAATTATTGTTTGAATTTAAAATTAAAATTATACAAAAAATTTTACCGACAAATTAATATACAAAAACAAGTGTTTTTTAATTAACATTCCTTTTTTTCGGAAGAACTTGTGTGATTTAAAAAATACTATATACATTTTCAACCAAAATATCTTACCCACAAATATATTTTGTTTTCATTATTGTTATTTTAAATTTAAACAATAATGTTTAAACACTTTAAACATGAAAATTTTGTTTCTTTGGTATAAATATTTATTTCATTTAAAAAAAATATTTGTCAAAGAAAAATGTTTTCAGCACTTGTTTATCTCGAAATGTCTTTCTATAATAGATTTCTTAAAATTAAAAGTATGATTTTTGAGAATTTTTTTTTATAATTAAAAAACAAATACTATGTACCGAAAACTTGGAGCAAACTTTAGATCTGAAAAAGTTTATTGATACATACATGTCAAACTTTTCTAACCTCAAAAAATCTTTCTACTGCTTCACCGTCATATTTTACGAAGAATGAGAAAACACCATGGACATAGGAAACACAGGACTAGGAATGCCATCCTAACTTGGCGAGCGGGGTTGAATCCACGGGAGGGGGGAGAATTCCATGAGTGGGGAGAGCCGCCATCTTACGATGTGCCATTTGATTATGCGCATGAGCATTTTTGCCGACAAACTGCATGAAAACATAAACATGTGGGCGCTACCATGTTTGTCGCGGGACATCAAAAGGTGGCGGACCTCCCCCTTCATTGCATCATCCCCGCAATTGCATGCCTAGTCCCTTGTTTCCTATGCCCATGGAATACAACATGGACATGGGAAACA
>NC_046663.1:118180067-118181718 GCF_010883055.1 Belonocnema kinseyi
GGGAAACAAGGGACTAGGCATGCCATTGCGGGGGGGATGCAATGAGGGGGGAGGTCCGCCACCTTTTGATGTCCCGCGACAAACGTGGCAGCGCCCACATGTTTATATTTTCATCATGGAGAATAGACATAAGGAGGCCAAACTAGTGGAACTAAAAATGAACACATTTCTGTTGCTAGAAGTACGCACACACTATGTGCAAAATCACACTCACGTGTAGTTCAAAACTTCCCGAGCGTGCGGTGCCAACCGCACTTGAAAAAAATATGGCTGCCGATGTAAACGCGAGTCAAATGTAAATAAATAATGATTGAACAATTAATAGTGTGTGAATAAAGACAAGAATGTTAAAATTAAAAATCGCTGTATGAAAGCGAAAGTTTCCAACAAGTGTGGTTTCAAGTTTAGTGCACAAGACTTTCAGAGTGGTATAAGTTCATGGCCGGATTAAGGGGGGGGGGGGCTGTAGGGGCTGTAGCCCGGGTCCCCGCTTTTGAAGGGGCCCCCAAATGCTTCCTCAACTTAAAAAAAATTTAATCTTAATATACAAATTTATTGTTTTATTTCTCTAATACTGGTAATATTCTTTTACTCTACTTATGCTGAACCTAAAGATCTAGAATGAGAAATATTACGAATTATTTTTCTCTTTTGCTGCATGCTTCTTATCACCATAATGTTTATACCGATATAAGAGATGTATCACAGTTGTCATAATAGTGACCGCGGAATACCGAGAAGCGCCTACCGCTAACATCAACACTCTGAATATTGAGATCATATATTTACAAATGCCGAGGTGAGAGCTTATGTCAAAGTAACAAACGCACAGTGATTTTTAAAAGCTTTTTTAAATAGAAATATGTCGAGAAAGTGTGAAAGTGGTGCTTCGAAGAGAAGAAAAATCAAAATCAGAGAAGATTTCGAAAAAAAAGCTTCCAAAACTAACAACTTTTTTCAAAAATGAATCTGAATTGATTTCTTCTTCTCACTCTTCTGAAGGAAATGGAAATTCTGGTGAAGTGGAAAATACGAATTTAATAACAGAAGCTATCGAGGATATACATCGGAGATCACTAGGTTTGTGAGTTTTTTATTATCTAAATGGCTGTTGAACGAACTATGTAAATTTTATATTAGATTGTTAATTAAATTTATTTTAAAATAATTTAATAAGTAACAAATAATAAAAGGTTATTAATATGCGTAACAGGATTTGAAAGTTTAAACAATGACGAATCAGGGATAATAACGAATGCACAAAGTAATGATGAGACTGTAAATGTAGGTCTTGAACTGACACCACAGTATTCAAAAGATTCAAACACACTTCAAGGTATTTATATAATTTAGTTTTGAATTTTAAACTTTTTTTATGTTTAAGTATGTAAGAACATCTTTTCTGTTCAATATTAAAATAAAATTACATTTATCCAATTGAATTTTATTGTATAAATATAATATCATCGAGGTGTGCCGATCGTCCGTTCAAATTTTAATGCAAATTTTGAACCTCTTCGGTCACCTTTTTTCAATCTGAGTTTAATTGAAGAAGTGATTCAAGAAAAAATTAAAGCTTCTAAGTGCTCTTCGAATACAAAATTTCTAGACATCGTAATTATTCAGTTGGTTTTAAAATTAAATCCACGAT
>NC_046663.1:118181818-118182970 GCF_010883055.1 Belonocnema kinseyi
AATGATCAATTTAGCAATAAATCTTAAAGAAATTAAGCAATAGAAAGTTTCATTTATACATTTGTGTATTTAAATTCATAGATGAAATAAATCAAGATCCGGTTTTATGGCCAAAGCTCGATGATTCCATTAAAAAAAAAATTTTGAAAAAGGTTCTGAATATTTCCAAAACAAGGATAGTAATTTCTCTGCTTCTTTTCGGCGGTGGGGATCTGAGAATTTCACTAGATCTTTCAATAATCGGCTTTTTGAAAGAACTTTGGCTAATAAAGAAAAGCATGCGCGTAAATGGTTGATGTACTCAAAGTCTACAGGAAGTGTCTTTTTTTATGCATGTAAATTATTTTCAAATAATTTGGCAAATACTTTGGTGAAGGATGGTTTTTTCAGATTGGAAACATGCGCATACGCGAATGAACAAAACACCTGGTATCGATGAAGAATTAATATGAAAAATTAAAACAGAAGCAGAGTATTGGACGGAAGTTTTAAAGGGTGTGGTGGAGGTCATACGGTTTTTATGTGAACGTGGCCTAGCATTTCGGGGTACAAACGAACAATTTGGATTTTATGATAACGGCAATTATGTAGGGATTTTAGAACTTATTGCTAAGTTTGATCCGTTTCTACAGAAACACATAGATTTATATGGTAACAAAGGCCGGGGTAACCCATCATTTTTGTCCAAAACTATCGCGGAGGAATTTATTTTATTGATGTCTAAAAAAGTATTTGATCATATAGTTGCAGAAATTAAAGAAGCGAAATATTTTGCACTTATTACGGATTCAACGCCAGATATTTCTCACGAAGACCAATTATCCATAATTTTTCGTTATTGTTTACACGGTCAAGTATATGAACGATTTCTACAATTTTTGCCAATATCAAGTCACACAGGAGACTCACTTTGTAAAGTAACATTGGAAGTGCTAGAAGCTAATGATATTTCTATTAGTAACTGTAGAGGTCAGTCTTACGATAATGCTAGCAACATGTCTGGAAAGTATGTTGGAGTACAAGCTCGCATATAAGAGTTAAATTTGCTAACCTTGTATGTTCCCTGTGTTGGTCATTCTCTAAATTTGGTTGGAAAGAATAGCGTTGATGTATGCATTGAAGCTATAAGTTTTTTTGGATTTATAGCTAATC
>NC_046663.1:118183070-118185944 GCF_010883055.1 Belonocnema kinseyi
ATTTGATGCACGCAATCTTAAAAATCAAATGGAGAAACTAGAAATAGCTTTCATGACTCAATTTTGGCACGAAGTTCTTGATCGTTTCAATAAAACCAGCAAATTTTTGCAGACGGTAGAGCTAGATTTGGTTACTGGTGACAAAATGTGACAATCGTTAACCGAATTTATTAATGAAATGCGAAATAAGTTCGATGAAATTCAAAAAAATGCCAAGAAGTTAGAATGTTTTGTTAGTCAACATTATAGTGATGAGAATAAGCGTATTAAAAGAAAAAAATTTCCAAATAGCAATGTTGAAACTTCTCCAAGTTTGAATGCCGAGGAAAAATTTTAAATTGAAAGTTTTCATACTATGGTAGACAAACTAAGAATGGAAATACAGAAGCGAAGTTCGGCTTACAGCAAAATTACAGAAATGTTCGGCTTTTTAACAAATTTGCGTGAAATGAATTTAAAAGATATTAAGAAAAGTGCCTCTAAACTTGTAGATTTTTACGCTGAAAATTTGGAAGTTACCTTAGCCACTGAACTAGAACAATTTGTTCCTTTCTTGAAATCTGCTCATAAACTCTAGCTAGGGTGAAATCAGAACTTCGTTCAACTATGAGTGATAAAAGATTAACTGGTCTTAGTTTGCTGGCAATCGAGAAAGATCTTCTAAAGAAATTATCTTTTGAAGATCTAATAAAAGAATTCGCAAACGCAAAAGCGCGAAAAAATTTGTTTTTTACTTAGATGTATATATAATATGTGCAATAATAAATATCATTTTTCAAATTTGAAAAAAAAACGAAAGATTTATTTAATTATTTTCATGAACCTAATTTTTTCACCATTTATTGTATTGTATGTCTTTTATCATCAGAGATTTTCTCAGGGAGGTCCAAAACGCGTCGAATACCTTTCGCACGCATAGTGTTGGTAAAAGTAATTTGATATTTTCATAAACATACTACCTACCTCTTCCATGGCGAATAATTTTTTATTCCACAAATATTTCAAAAAATCCTGTCTGATTATCAATTATTTATTTTTTCAGCGACCTGTTAAAACAAAACAATAGAGGCGGCCATATTTTTTTTAAGTGCGGTTGGCACGCCACGTTCGGAAAGTTTTGAACTATACATAAGTGTGATTTTACACATGCGTATGTCAAAGATATTATAAACGTAGATGCGGTACGCGGCGTCGGAGTGGGGAATTATATATATATATATATATAGGACATCACATTTTCTGCCCTATCGAGGTGCTGCCCTCATCGTACTACGAAGTCGAATTCTTGTTTTCTCATTTTTCGTAAAATATGACGGTAAAGCAGTAGAAAAATATTTTGAGGTTAGAAAAGTTTGACATGTATGTACAGCTGAATTTTTTCAGATCTGAAGCTTGATCTAGGTTTTCGGTACAGTCTTTTTTTAATTATAGAAAAAATGTTCTCGAAAAATCATATTTTTAATTTTAAAAAGAGTATTTTAGAAAGGCATTTCAAGATAAACAAGTGCTGAAACCATTTTTCTTTGACAATTTTTTTTTTTTTTAATTGAAATAATCAAATATTTATACCAAAGAAACAACTTTTTCAATGTTTGAAGTATTTAAACATTATTTTTTAAATTTAAAATAACAATTAACACAAAATATATTTCTGGATAAGATATTTTGGTTGAAAATGTATACAGTATTTTTTAAATCACAAAAGTTTTTCTGAAAAATCGAAATGTTAATTAAAAAACACGTGTTTTTATGTATTAATTTGTCGGTAAAATTTTTTGCATAATTTTAATTTTAAATTCAAACAATAATTTTTAACACTTTAAATATAAAAACAAAAATTTATTTGATAACAATATTTTATTATCGTAGTTTTAATAAACAATTAATATTGATTAAGAAACAATTTTATTTGGGGAGTCTTATTATTTGGGAATTTTCAAATTCGTTAATATTATAAACCCTTGATTTCTAATCGTAGATTTTTTAATTATTTATGTCTTACGGTCCAATCGTAAATCGAAAAAATAAATATGAGTCAAAAAAACTTGTTCTTCGAAACTCAGATATTTATTTAATAGAAAAACTCCTTTTGAAACTTCCTAACGTTTCGGTACACATGCGTACCTTTTTCAAAGGTTCTTAACCTAAATAATTATATTAAAGATTAGTAATTATAGTCTGAACAAATATGATGGATAATTACGTAGATTTAAATACATTGTTACCTGAGTTGATGATAATTTAAAATAGTCAAACAGATCATTTTCAGTCAAAAAAAGTAACATTTCAGTCAATAATTTAAAAAAATTAATTAAAATTTAGTCATTTTTTAGAAGTCTCAAAAAATTTTTTCGAGACTTCACTCGATTTAAACTACATTTTTTAAAATTTGTATGAGAAAAACAAATTAGCGTAGGTTAGGACAGACGAACAGAAATTGACAGTTTCAGAAATACATGAAGAATACGTAATGAACGATGATGTAATAGACAAGTTTCCAATTGAAAACCACTGATGTGGAAGCGCGTAATTGAGTTTAAATTTGAAATAAGAAATTAAAATTTTTTTTTAAATGTGTATATGTACACATCCATACATATGCATACACATATACACATATAGCATACATACATATACACATATATACATATAGAGATGATTAATATTAAAAACATTATTTTATTAATATTTAGAATTTCAGTCTGTAAATTAACCTATCAGATAATCTACCAGACCAAGAAGGTTTTTTATACCAATTGGTTAATAAATCACATGTGTAAAATTATCTGACATTCAATTTAGAAAAGAAAATTTAAATCTATTAAAAACAACTTTAGTACAGAATAACTATCCTCTTGAGTTTGTAAATGACAT
>NC_046663.1:118186044-118188593 GCF_010883055.1 Belonocnema kinseyi
ACAAAAAAAAAATAATTTGTGGGGGGGGGGGGCAAATTATCACAAAATAAATAAAACTTGAAGTTGTATGATTTTAATTTGTAACTAAATAATTTGAGAGGTTTCAACCTCAAATTATCGAACACTTTCCATTCAAAAATTCAGATGAAATATTTAAATAGCTTTAAATTTGAAATTATTCAATATATTCTGAAGACTACAAATTTAAAATGTCTAAATTATTAAGGCTTTAAATATTTTTGAAATTGCTGTTCTGGAGACTAAATAGCACTTATTCTTTTATTAAGAAATCACAACCAAAATTGTTAAAAAAAGCTTTTTAAAAGAGTTTTAAAAACTTTAAAAAAGGTCAGAGGTTTTAATAGTTCAATATATGTGATAGAATCTCTTTAAATATGAAATTAGTCTATGCTTTTTCATGTTTGAGCTACAATTATTCCAGTTTAGAGTTATAAATTACAGTCGTGAAAAACCAATAAAATGTTTTAATTAATTTATATATAAAAAAAAACCTTTGTATAATTTAATCTAAATGCAGCTGCAAAAATTTAATTTGAAATGCGTTGAATTCAAGGTATAGTTTAAAAAGAAAACTGAAAGGAAAGGATCGACTTTCAAAAGAAGCGAAAGAAAGTGACTCGCTGGATTGCAAATGAACATGGAAAATGGTGTGTTTTCGCATTTTTAAATTTCAAATTCAAACTTTTTCGCCTTTTAACAATTTCGAAAAATTTCGAAAAATTCTGAAAATTCCATCAATAAGGCTGTATTCTGGAAATGAAGCAATTTTAACGTTAAAATTCAAGTTCCTAAACTGAAGGCCTAAAAATTTGCAAATTTTACAATTAGTGTTATGTAGATTGTATTGGTATCTCAAAAGAGTATAAATATTTCTTAAATTAGTTTTTACATTTTCTGCAGTTTACCTTTTTTACACACCTAGATGTCAAAAAAGTCTACCCAATTTTTTCAAATTTTAATCACTTATTTTCTAAGAGAAAATCACCCCCGTTTATCAATCACAGAAATGGATTAGAAAAAAATTGCCAAGACCCAAGAATAAAAATTTAATGTACAGCGAATTTTTTAATTTTTGATTGTGATTATCTTTAACTTTGTGATATCAAAAATTTCCATACACATTTCTTTTTACTAATACTGTTGGAAAAAACCAACAAGATCGAGCGCCGAAATTATAATTAGAGCAAATTTTCTGTAATTCTATGGGGACGGCTGAAATATCCCGATAAATAAAATTCCCGACTCGGTAAAACTCTCTGTCCCAAAAAATACAATTCCAAAACTAATAAAATTCCTGAACAGTTTATAATAGTAAAATGATTTGATGAAACAAATCAATCCTTTCTTCGACCGTTGATATTTATTGATTTCTAATCGTAGATTTTTAAATTATTTATGTCTTACGGTGCAATCGTAAATCGAAAAAATAAATATGAGTGAAAAAAAACTTGTTCTTCGAAACTCAGATATTTATTTAATAGAAAAACTCCTTTTGAAACTTCCTAACGTGTCGGTACACATGCGTACCTTTTTCAAAGGTTCTTAACCTGAATAATTATATTAAAGATTAGTAATTATAGTCTGAACAAATATGATGGATAATTACGTAGATTTAAATACATTGTTACCTGAGTTGATGATAATTTAAAATAGTCAAACAGATCAATTTTCAGTCAAAAAAGTAACATTTCAGTCAATAATTTAAAAAAATTAATTAAAATTTAGTCATTTCTTAGAAGTCTCAAAAATTTTTTTCGAGACTTCACTCGATTTAAACTACATTTTTTAAAATTTGTATGAGAAAAACAAATTAGCGTAGGTTAGGACAGACGAACAGAAATTGACAGTTTCAGAAATACATGAAGAATACGTAATGAACGATGATGTAATAGACAAGTTTCCAATTGAAAACCACTGATGTGGAAGCGCGTAATTGAGTTTAAATTTGAAATAAGAAATTAAAAAAAAAATTTTTAATTAAAAATTTATTTTTTTTTAATGTGTATATGTACACATCCATACATATGCAAACATATATACACATATAGCATACATGCATATACACATATGTACATATAGAGATGATTAATATTAAAAACATTATTTTATATTACTCTGATAAATATTATTAATATTTAGAATTTCCGTCTGTAAATTAACTGAAATCTTACGATATTTGTTTATAAAAATAGACTCAATAATACGTCGTTGATAAGTATTTTTTTCTGTAGCTAATATTTTAATACGTTTAAAATCAAAATCAAAGTAATGATTGAAATTCCAAGAATGTTGCGACAGACCTGTGTTAACATTCCCAACTTCACAATCTCTTTTGTGTTCAGCAATTCTAGTTTTTAATCTCCTGCCAGTTTCACCTATATATAAGCTTTATTACAACATTTACATTTACTTAAATAAATAACACGAGATAAATTTTCAATGGAATCGACGTCTTTTCTTCTTGACAAATAATTATCTAATGTATTAGTGTTTTTAAAATAAACATTGATATTAAATTTTTTAAGTGA
>NC_046663.1:118188693-118198634 GCF_010883055.1 Belonocnema kinseyi
TTCTATTATAATTATTTAAAGTTTATTTTAAAATATATTTTATGGAATATGACCTTCTTTATGAACGTGCCACTGAAATTCTGTTCGTCTAATTTTGTTTGCCAATGCGAAACGTAATCTGGCTTGGAACTGTCGTATTAACATCTAAAAACCGAAAGAACAATTTTCTTATCACTTGGAAATATAATTATATTTTTATAAAAACGTTAGAATATATAATAATTAAGAAATTGGAAAATACATACGAGAACTTGATTAGACGAATAGTCTAAAAAAGTCCGTAGAAATTGCAGACCACACAATTAAAAATAAAAACTAAATAATATTAAATAACTATATATAGACAGTATATAGAATGAAAATCATAATTAATAATTTTAGAATTAGTGGAAAATATATGAAACCGTAATATAAATTACTCATCGACTTATATTTGTGGTATTTATTAAAACAACCAAGTTTTGCAAAGTTATAATGTAAAAATGTTTTAATTGGCAATTTACTTTCAATCCAAATGGTTCTTGTCCAAGCTAAGTTTACAATCAGTGCGCCTCGAAGGTGTGCCGAGAGTTGCTTACAGCGCTCCAAGTGACTCTTGGCAAACTATATCGATTTGTTTTTTCTACGGGGAGTGGTGGGTAGAGGGGAAGTGACTTTTTTCGCCGGACGCGCCGTCTATATTTATGGCGGCCAACTATTAATAATATCTATTAATAATATCTTTGCGTACGTGCGTACTTCTGGCAACAGAAAAGTGACCGTTTTTGGTGAAGTCCATGCATTACAGATTGGTCTCTTTATATCTATTCTCCATGATTTTCATGCACAGTTTGTCGGCAAAAATGCTCGTGCGCATAATCAAATGGCATATCGTAAGATGGCGGCTCTCCCCACTCATGGAATTCTCCCCCCTCCCGTGGATTCAATCCCGCTCGCCAAGTTAAGATGGCATGCCTAGTCCCGTGTTTCCTATGTCCATGAAAAACACGAATTCGGCTTCGTAGTACGGTGAGGGCAGCACCTCGATAGGGCAGAAAATGTGATGTCCTGTATATATAATTCCACACTCTGACGCACCGTACCGCATTTAAGTTTATAATGTCTTTGACTGCGCCCTAACTTACAGGAGTTTTCTACCGTTTTTTACTGTTTTCGACGTATATTACGTAAAAAGCGTATTAGCGTAGAATATACTCTAGTTATACGCGTAACTAACCAACTCTGCTAAAGGTAGATTTCCTGCCATGATTCAGGCATGGTTCAGAGGTATGAAGAGGCCTTTAGAGTTAATTCCTTCATTATTTAGTTATCGTCGTCATGGACATAGGAAACACGGGACTAGGCATGCCATCCTAACTTGATGAGCGGGGTTGAATCCATGGGAGGGGGGAGAGCCGCCATCTTACGATATGCCATTTGATTACGTGCACGAGCATTTTTGCCGGCAAACTGTGCATGAAAATATACACATGTGGGCGCTGCCATGTTTGTCGCGGTACATCAAAAGGTGGCGGACCTCTCCCCTCTTTGCATCACCCCCGCAATGGCATGCCTAGTCTCTTGTTTCCTATGTCAATGGTCGTCGTCGATGTTGACATTCGGAGTACTTCGCGTTTATTCTGTCCAGGAAATTCCTGGAAAATTGTGATAACTTTGAAAGAATGTCTTCTTTCTTTATCTCTCGAATTTCGAAATGATTAGGAAAGTGAAGTTCAGTAGGAAGAAAAGTGGAATAAATAGTAAGTTTCGATACTGTGGAAGCAACATGAATTTTGTAAACGCCTTTTTTTCTCATTTCAGCGGTTCAGTATTAAAAAATAAATATTAACAATAATATAAATAATTAATTTAATAGTTTGAGAAATTCTTATTACAGTATTTGAAATAAATTTTACATAAATGGTAGCTTCTTCTGTATAGCTGTTTATCATAGAATTGGGCATATATTTTAATTAGAGTTAATGTTAATTTGTATTAATATTCTAGCTAGTATCATTAATAAACATTGAAGTATTTTACTCAGAGTTTGAATAAAATAAAAACTTGATATTGTGTAGGAATGTTATCTGATGCCTATGTTAATGACTTTATAATACTTCTTTCGTATAGACGATTTCTAAGGTGGTATAATGCTCATTTTGAAGTAAGAGGCTCATATATATTTTTGTGAAACATTTAATAATAATGAAATGAAGGTGGAAGCTTACGAAAGAATTTATTCACGCAAGTTTCGTGAAAGTAATCGGGAACATTATTTTGTAATGAAAAAATGCGTAACTGGTAAGAAATTCAAAGCAACTATATTAAAAAAAAGTTTATTCATAGAGAAATATCACGTTATATTCGTCATAATCATACATTTATGAGAGTGCTCTTTCTTGACATTCAGATACAAAATATTTCTGATAGATATACAACGTACCACGCACTTTGTAAAGAAGTGAATAGGGTTAGATATCAGCATAGAGGCATCACCAGTCACCTCCGTTTTGGCTAGAAAGAAAATTGTTAGAAGCGTTGGAAAGGGGTAGGGTTTTGAAAAAATTATTTTTGTGACCTTTCAAATGGGTTTTCTGGCCGTTTGGATGTTTAAAAGCACCTAAATGGTGAGTTAAATATTATCATTACGATATCGTGACACCCTTATTTAAGACATCGTAGTAACAAAAGTAACCATCATTTTTAACTTATGCCTGGTAAAATCCCTTTATTTATTGTTCAATTAAAAATTCTAATAATTTGTTGCCGAAAAAAATTGTTTTTCCAGCCAAAAGACAGGTGACACTCCTATTCTGCAATTGCACCGTGAATATATTTATTTTAAAACTATAGCTGTAAATAAAGGTCGAGTATTGAGCTCCGGCAATTTTTGCTGTATTTAAAGTTTCTAGTCTGGCAATTTTTTGACACCAGTCACTCACACGCGTATTTTTTAAAAGGAGACTTGGAAAAGGGATTCGAGATGTGACAGATCACTCTTCTGTGACCAGTCCCTGACAAGTTTTTTTTAAAGGAGAGCTACAAAATGCTTCGAGATCTCTTACATAACAAAACATGAATGTCCTACTACAACATTAAAATATGGTAAAAAATGCCGTATGTATACACTACGGCAAATAAAAGGCATAATTTTTATATAGGTGATTTGTCTTTTTCCTAATTTTTTTCTTATTTTTCTTAGTTATGTATTTTCTAGTATTTCCTACAGTGAAGAGGGAATATTTCTATGTTTTAGATTAATTTTTTAAGAATCATCAAATTCAAAGGAGGCAGTCAAAATGAAGTTTGCAGAGCATCTTTCTGCTCATATCACTCCCGAATGGAGGAAGCAATACATCAGCTACGAGGTATTAATAATTATAATCAACACATAATTAGTAGATTTCTAAATCTTGAACGTCTGAAAAAATGTGTCAGTACTCGTTTTCTACAAGTGTTTGTGTTTGTCCCGATTTTTTTCTCATATGTTGTTGCACATGCAAATCATTCTAAATTTCAGCCTTACAATTACAATTGATAATTATGAATCATCAAATTCAGCATATGAATGTAGAGCATTTAAATTTAAAAATATTGAAATTATGCATTTTTTAATTAAAAACGTATATGAAATGTATTTTATTGAAAGACTTCCTGATATAATAATTTTTAATTCCAACATTCAAAGTTGTATGTTATGAAATTTACATTTTTAAAGATTAGACAATTTGAAATTGAAAATCCTAAAGTAAATTTCACACTGAAAATGTATCAAATAGACAACTGAGCATCCTTAAAGATTATATGAATTTACACTCATTTCCTGGTATAAGATGCCTTAGTTTACGCCGTTCCTAGAACTTGAGGCCTCGGCATTTTGATGATTCGGGTGACTGTGAGACCGAAAGAGAGGTGGTGCTCAGTCATGCGTGGCAAACAGCAGTATAACGACAAACGGGATACTGTGCGGGTACTCACCCGCGTATGTTGCTTATGGTTATATATCCCAATTGGAAATGTTTTACATGGCCCTGAATTTTTACGTTTAGATTCCCCCAATTTAGGCTGAAGGCCACTGCAAGACATGTCCGAAACCGTTCTTATATCGGCAGTTGAGTGTATTTTCAATAGAAAACTGCTGTCGAACAATTTAAATGGAAAAATATTCTGAACTGAATTATTTTAAGGGAAAACATCGAAAATTGCGTTAAACTCTGTTGTTTAGAGCGTTTAATCCAAAGAATTTAAAAGAATGTATAGAATTTACAAAAATTTAGATGAATTCAAAGGAATCCAAACAATTACGATCAAGTTGATATAATTAAGACGAATTTGAGAAAATTCAGTATAACTTGAGTGAATTTGGAAGAACCCGAGTGAATTTGACGGAGAATAATAACTGATTGAATCAGTTATTGACTTTTTTATTTCCGTTTATTAATTTGTAACTATGTAATTCAGATTTATTAAAAGGAAATTGTTTAAAATTTAGCATGCATTAATTTAGTTTTTAAAATTAAATCTTGCACTGACCTACAACTGAATTAATTAAAATCAAGATAAATTGATTTTAATTGAATGTTGATTCAAACAAATTGAAGATTATCAATATTTCTGGATAACCTGTAAAAATAAAATTCAAAGACGGAATCTATTTCAAACCAGACATGGCTCTACATTTTAAATCGCAGAATCTCCCGGGGACGAAATATATTGTTTTTTAGAAGAAATTTGGCAAAATTTATTATTTTATTGTTGCTTCTAATAACGTTCATCGTCTTCTTCTAACTTCAGACGGAAAATTGTAAAATGATTTAAAATTAATAAGTTGCAACCGTTTTTCTGAAAATATTCAAAATAGATTTTCCCCAAAAACCCACCTTTACATTTATTCCTAATTTCTTTTTTTTTAAGTTAAGCATAAGCATTGTCTGAAAAAAACATGTGGCCTTTAAAAATAAAAATAAAAAATATATTAGAGTTTTTTCGTATTTAGGGTTGTTTCTTTGTGTCTGTAAAAAAAGATTATGTTTTTTCCTTTAAGTACAAGAAAACGGGGTGATATGGGATATTTGGGGTAAATTCGGCCATTCCTAAATTGATAGTTTAAATTACTTGAATAGAATTTCGAAGCAGCTTAAGCCTTTTCTGGTTCTAGATTCTGATGAAAACCACCTTAAGGGCACGTGATACTTAGAAAATTATCGATTTTACCAGTGTTAGGTTCACGTGACATTTTTCCTACAATAATAAAGATTTCGTCTTAAAAATTGGGGAATGATAACGAGCATTCTAACGGATGTCCCTGAACTCTTTGTTTGTAGAATAGTCAGTGTTGTAGTCGAGGCCTGGCGGGGCCTGGCGAGAAGAAAATTTAAAAGAATTAAAAATTACATTACAACAAAATAATTATCCATTACCTTTAATAGAAAGTGCGATCAAAGAATGAATAAACGAGATTTACAATAGTTCCAGTAAACAAAATAAATGGTTGGATAATTACAAAAAAACTGATTTACATGTTTCGTTACCATATGTACAAGATTTATCAGAGAGATTAAAAAGTGCTTTGAAAAAATTCACCATTAATGTATATTTTAGAAACAATCACAAATTGGAAATTTGTTTTATAAATGAGGATGATTCTGAAAAAATTGAAAATTTGTCAAACGTAGTTTATTTAATAGAATGCAAAAGTTCAAAAAAGTTTATATTGGCGAAACAGGTAGAAGGTTAAAAACAAGAATAGCTAAACATAAAAGAGATTGTAGGATTGGCAATTTGAACACAGGTTTGTCACAACACTCGTGGAATTTTGATCACCTTTTTGATTTTGACTTTGATAATATAAAGATTTTAGCACTAGAAAACAACACTTACAAACGTAGAATTTTAGAATCAATTTTCATTAATCAATATAAGAATAGTTCCATTAATTTAAAAAACAGAAAAACTTAATGTAACTCAACATTAACATAATATAATAAATTTCATAGTAAATTTCTAAAATACCTTGGCGCGCTATTTTCGCTAAAGTGGAATTAGGCCCTCTATATTGAAAACTCTGTACTAAATATTTAACATAACCCAAGTTTAGTTTCCTGTTACCATTACTTGTTTGTCCGTCGTGTGACTATCGTTGGTTCGCTCAAGTGTTTGAAATGTAACCTTAATCATTGGGAGCCTCGTTTCTTTTTTTGAGGTTTTTCCCAATTAAAAAATTATGTTTCGGAAATTATTTCAAGCCATCTCACTTTTATTCATCGAACTACAATTTTTTTATGTGCAAAAATCTTATATAAGGTAAATTGACTTTTCTTTTCATAATATAATTTTCTCTACTACAATGTTAATTTTTTAAATTAGCTAATTTTTATAATAATTTTGTATCAGGTGTGACCTGAGGATGACCGACAGATTAGGTCGAAACGTCGCGAGATGTAAAAGAATTTTTATAATTTGATTAAATTATTGGCTCGGATTTCCTTGTTTTTTTATTTCAAACTTGATCGTAAGACCGAAGAAAAAATTGAACTGACGTTCATATTTAAGTTGACTATTTGGATTGATCGGAGAAAGAAATTTTGCTTCTTAATGAGAAGTTTGTTTTAATTTTCAAAAAAGTGAAGGTCATTCCTGAAGTAAATTTCAACGAGGAATTCAATGGTGACCTTCATTTTGACCTTTACTTTGACCTTTATGGTTTTTGAAGGTCAACTTTGTTTTTTAAAATGGAAACCCCCTTTTTTACATCTTCAATCGATAGAGCGGAAAATTCTACGTTCAGGTATGTACCCAAGTCATAGGTCAATTGTAACATTCAAGGTCAATTAGAGGTGATTTGAAATTAATAAAGTTTTCCAAGAGGTCAGTGTAATTCCTGAAGTAAATTTCATCGAGGAATTCAATGGTGACCTTCAGTTTGACCTTCATGGCTTTTTGAAGGTCAAATTTATTTTTTTAAATGGAAACCCCCTTTTTCATCTGCAGTCGATAAAGTGGAAAAGTCTGCGTTCAGGGACGTACCCAAGTCATAGGTCAATTGTAACGTTCAAGGTCAGTTAGAGGTTATTTGAAATTAACAAAGTTTTCCAAGAGGTCAGTGCAATTCCTGAAGTAAAATTCAACGAGAAATTCATTGGTGAGCTCTGTATTGATCTTGTTGATGATCTTCAAGGTTTTTTCAAGGTTTTTTCCAAGCAGTTTACGTTTAGCATTACCCAGGAACAACGACGTGAACGTAGTAAATTCTGTTCCCTTTGGGGTGCTTGATTAGCGCGAGTCCCCTTGCCTCTCACGTTTCGGTGTGCTTGATTAGCCTGAGTCCCTTTGCCTCTCACGCTTCAGTGAAGATGTTCGAACTGAAAACCTTGAGCTTCTTGACAAAAAGCTATGCGATTATAAAAATGAGTTACAGCATTACGAATCATCTCCCTATCAATCAAAGTATCCTGTTGCAGAATCCGATTCTGCAATTCGTCTAAGCTTTACGGTTGCGTTTAGTATACTTTGCTCTTTAAATAATCCCAAAGAAAATAGTAGAGAGGCGCCAGATCAGGAGATCTGGCAGGCCACTCGATTTTACCCCTTCTTCCAATCTACCTTTGAGGGAACTGAGTATCCAAATATGCTCGAATCTCCCTACCGTAATGAGCCGCTGCTCCGTCCTGCTGGAACCAAATATTTTGAAAATTATCGCCTGTAATCTCCCTTATTCTTGGTACAATTTGGTTTCTGAGAAGCTCTTCATATGCACGGGCATTGAGATTACTATCGATGAAGAAAGGACCTATCAATGTATCATTCAAGATACCGGCCTAAACGTTAATCTTTTGTGGATATTGTGTATGACTCTTGAACATCCAATCAGGATTTGTGTCGGACCAATAACTACAATTTTGCCTGCTAACTTCACCTTTTAAAGTGAAAGTAGATTCATCTGAAAATACTGTATTGTACAAGAAAAGAGGGTCTCTATCAATTCTGTCCATCATAATTTCTCAAAATTCAACCCAACGATCAGGATCGACTTCATTGAGCTCTTGTACCAGATAAACTTTGTGAGGATGGAAATTAATGCTTTTTAAAATGTTGCGCACTGTCTCAGGAGCAACGTCACGCTCATCACTAGCTCGACGTAAACTAAGGTGTGGGTTTTCAACAAATGCTTGGGCTATGTCCATTTGTATCTCCTCAGATTCTGCAGATTTTGACCGATCAGTTCTGTGAAGGTCCTTGATAGATCCATGATTCATAAAGCGCCTTACAGTTCTTTCAATTGTTGATTTTGAGACAGGATTTAACCCTTCTTCATTACGAAAAGTGCGATTGAAAAGCAAATGAACTTGATCATAAGATCGAACTCGATCTCTCCAACCACGCATCATTAATACAGATACCCTCTCTCGTTCCAAAAGTTTAGCTTGCGCCATAATAATCTTTTCGAGAAAGATAGTAAGTGTGTACTCGTAATTCGTAAATTTAGTTTCGATTCGTAATATTCGTATGGAAAAACGGTATAGGACTTATGGTATCTCCTTAGGTATTGACTTAGGTATCGAAAAACGGTATAGGACTGTATAACTCTTCGGGGAGGAACAGAACTCTCACCAGGACGAGAAAAATATTCCTATTTCCGGTAAGTACACTTTGTAAAATATCTTAACTGAAAAATAATTTGTAAAAATCCATTATTGAAATATTGCTGATACAAAAACGAAACAAAAATTTAGTGTAGAAAACGTCATGCTAAAAAATCGGAAACTTTGTTACAGGTTCAATAGAAGAGAAAAGGTTGAAGATTTTGCTTTAAAGCTAGGACACGATCATTTCAAGGCTAGTGTTAGATGGCTGGATAAATTCAGGAACAGAAATGGAATTTTTCATCGAGTTTTGAGTGGAGAAAGTGCATCTGCCTCAGAAGTGGATTGTGAGACGTATCGTTTCGGAAGTGCTACCAATTTTACTACAAGAATATTTGGAGGCAGATATTTTTAATGCTGACGAATTTGGGTTGTTCTTTAGATGCTCACCTGACCAGACTCTATCTTTTAAAAATGAAGATTGTCACTGTGGAAAGAAAAGTAAGGAACGTATCACTGTGATGGTTGCTCCTAATATGTGTGGTACAGAAAAAGAGAAGTTACTAATTGTGGGAAAAAGTAAAAAACTACGTTGTTTTAAAGGAGTAAAGTCATTACCAGTAAATTATGAGAACAAAAAAAAATCGTGGATGATAAGTTCCATATACGAAAACTGGCTGTGAGGAATGGATAAAAAATTTCATCGTGAGCAACGAAAAGTCTTTTTGTTTGTAGACAACTGTCCAGCTCATCCAAAAATATTGATCCGAATCCTGGAAGCTATAAAGGTTGTTCACTTACCACCAAATACAACATCCAAGCTACAACCGATGGAACAAGGGATTATAAAAAACATAAGGTTTATTATCGAAAAGGAGTCATCAGAAAAATTATCAACGTTTTGGAAGAGAGAAGAGGAGAAGTTAAAATCAATTTGCTGGAAGGAATTGTTGAACTGCATAAAGTCTCGGCAGATGTAAAAGTAGCAACAATTGCTAATTGCTTCCGGAAAGTTGGTTTTGTAAAAACCGAAAATTCAACAGAGAGAGAGAGGTGATCGATGAAGCTGATTTTTCTACAGAATGGTCTACTGTACAAAACCAAATCGGCTGCACAGATGTAACTTTCGAAGAGTTCACAAACGTGGATGTCAATGTACTCGTCGCTGAATACGCTAGCGATCTTGACATCCTTCAAAGTGTGAATTATAAAGAACATCAGGAATCAGAAGAAGATGATGACGATTGCGACCTGAGCAATGTAACTGAACCAGTAACAGCTCACGGTGTGCTTGAAGGCTGAAAAAGTTTGACTAAAATGGATATGAAATCTGCTAACGCAGAAAGTTTCTATATTGTTTGGACATTAAAAATCAGTTGA
>NC_046663.1:118198734-118201048 GCF_010883055.1 Belonocnema kinseyi
TATTGCGTTCAGAATTCAATGTCAGAAATTCAATATTGAGAAAATGAGAATTAAAAAAATGTTTAATAACGAAATTATATTTACTCTTAATGAATTAAAATTAATTTGAAAGAAAATCAGAAATAAAAAAAAGATTTACTAACGGAATTATATTTACTTTTGATTTTCGAATTGATTTGTGAATGAAATATAAATTTTTTATTTTATTTAGATAATAAAATAATATACGAGCCATGAGTTTAGTGACCGATATATATATATTAAAATAATTATCTCAATGTTATCTTCAAATTTATTTTTTACAGCAGCGAATTGAGATTCACATACCACTCACAGGTGTGTCTTTCTCTATAAGAAATGTACTAAGGAGTATTGTAGGCATTTATTTTCACCAAAATAAATAATTTTTAACCTACTAGTTTAAAACAGTTTAAAAAGAATAAATTTATAAAAGAAATTCAAACCAAAATGTCGAATTTTCAACAAAGAAAGATTTTTCACTCGTGGCAGAAATAAAAGTTTTTCTAAATTGTTAAACCTTTAAGCCAAAAGACGAATTTCCCCTACAAAAATTGGATTTAAAAATATGTATGTATATATGTATATGAATTCATCCGAACTTAATTTTTTACGAAATTGATACATTTCTACTGAAAAAACATGAAATTTCAAACCAAGAAAATGTTTTTTTTTACCAAAAAAGGACAATTTTTAAATAAAAAAGGTCAATCTTGAAGAAACGTAAAAGTAATTACATTTTCAATTAAAAAAATTATTTGAAACAAAAAAAGGCTTTTCCAATAAAAAGTTAAATTTCCAGTCTAAAAAGATAAACCCCCAACTAAAAAGTAACATGCTTTATATTTCAATAAAAAAAGACATTTTTTTAAAATGTCAACCAAAATTACAAATTTTCTACAATTGTTCTGTTAAATTGATATGCTTGGCTTTCCTAAAAAAACGAATTTTAAACAATGTAGTTGAACTTTTACTTTTCAATTTAAAAAAATGGCACTTCTACTACAAAACACATTAATTTTTAAATAAAAATCCATAAGTAATGGAATATATATTAAATATCTGAATTGCTAAATATTGAAATTTTCAACATAAAATAAATTTCTACGACAAAAATTGAACTTTCAATCAAAAAGACGAATTTTTAACTAAAGGATCACTTGAAAAAATTGTTTTTTGTTACAAAAATCATATTTTGACCTTGAAAAGTAAACTAGATTTTTACAAATGAAAAAACAACTATTTTAAAACTTGTTTTTTTTTGTTTAAATAAAAACTCATCTATTTTAAGAGAAATTTAATATTTTTTAATAAAAAATGCAACTGTTTGTTTGAGCAACTATTTGGACAAAATATGAATTTTGTAACAAAAAATAATTTTCTACGAAAAAATTTGAATTTTTAAACCAAAACGACAAATATTTTCAGCCAAAAATATTTATTAAAAAATAAGTTAAATTCTCAATCATTTAGTTGAATATTTATCCAAAAAAGATAAAAATTTGTACGAAAACAGATGTATTTTTTTTTTAAACGAGATTTTTCAACATGAAAATATAAATTTTAAACAAAAAGTAAATTTCCTATGAAATAGTTAAATTTTTAACAAAGCAGTAGAATTTTCAATTATACAGTTACATTTTTATCAAAAGAAGATACAATTTCTCTTAAAGCAGATAAATTTTTGTATAAATTTAATATAAATTTTCATCCAGAAAAAAATTTCAGTTTTTTTTAACACCAAAATATTAAATGAAAACAAAAATTAAATTTTCTACGAAATATTTAAATTTTCAACAGAACAGCAGAACTTTCAACCAAAAAGGATGATTTTTCAACAAAATTGTCGAATTTTCAACCAAAAAGTTGCATTTCCATTTAAGAAAGATGAAATTTCTTCTAAAACAGATGAATTAAAAAAAACACGAACAAAATTGTAAAATTTCTATCCGAAGAAGATTCCAGTTCATTCTCCAATATCCAAATAAGAATTGTAAACAATAAGTTAAATTTTTGCTACAGAGTCGAATTTTTAGTCAAAAAGCATGACTTTTTAACAAGATTCTTAAATTTTCAAACAAATAATTGTATTTTTGTCTAAGAAAAATGAAAATTTTAATACGACAGGTAAATTTTGAAATCAGAAAGACATATTTTTAAAAAAAGAGTAGAATTTTCACCGACAAAGATTTTCATTGACTTTTCAACACAAAAATACGAATTCTAACCAAGAAGTAAATTTTCTACAAAATAGTTTAATTTCCACCAACACAGTTGCAGTTTTATATAAGAAAGA
>NC_046663.1:118201148-118203045 GCF_010883055.1 Belonocnema kinseyi
AAAATATGAACTTTGAAGTAAAAAAGACAAATTTTCAGAAAAAATAGTGTTTATCCAAAAAAGAACTCAGTCGACTTATCCGCAAGAAAATATGAATTTTAAGCAAAAGGTTAATGTTCTACGAAAAGAGTTGAATTTTTAAAACCAATAAGATGTATTTTTTACAAAACAATTGCATTTGAAACCCAAAAGGATGATCTTTTGAGCAAATTCTTAAATTTTCAACCAAATAATAAAATTTATCACTAAAACTATGATTTTCAGTAGAAAGTTTGTGTAAATTTGCAAAATTTACGTACATTATTGAAGGACCCCATCCCTTACCGTGGTCAATGTCAATGTCCTGTGGTGTCAGGATTAAATCAAAATGAACCGCTAATCAAGTTCATAAGATTTTCAATATTTACCCCAATAAGCATTTTTTGCATAAAATCAAATTTCATTTCATTACAAAAGAAGAAATTAAAAAAATAGTTTCCATATATAATTCGAAAAAAAAAATATTTTCCTTGAATACTGTTTTTATAAATATCACATTTGAATTGAACAATGGGACGGCTAACAATGCCGACCAATCTAGAGCTGGGGGAGCCAATGAAAATGGATTCAATGCGATGGATCGGCGGGATCTTGCAACCTTTGGGTGGACGGAGCGACTGAATCACGACTTGCTAGAGTGCTACGATGCTAGTGTGGCTTCTGAACGGAATTACATGGCACGGCTGCATGTTCTGTGATGCGAGAAACACCCGGAGCTATCGCACTTTTCGCAGCAACGTCTGCGAAACCATGCTGAACTACTCCGTAAAAGGGGCTATGTCAGCGGAACGCCTACTCTACCACAGCTAGAACAAGCCGGCAACAGAGAAAGAGAGGCGACACTAAGACCAACCGCGGGCAGACATCCTCTGGGCTATCAATTATTGTGTGTATAATGCAGCGAGATCTTTAGCCGATGCGAACTGTAAAACAAAACCAACGGCTGATCATAAGACCAAAAGACGAAAGCATCAACTTGCCATAAAGATAGGCTGGGCAAGACAGTACGCGTCCCGCATTCAGTGTGTCATTGACTACATCACATCTGGCAGGAATTTTACCGCCAAGGTTCGAAAGTTCGCGCGCGAACTCCGGACCCGTTATCATACACTTAACAAGTCAAAGCTGCTGACCATCAGACAGCATATTGTTGAGAGAATGCGGATAGCATAGACTGGACGAAGACTCAGAAAATATAAAGAGCTTCAAGGAATTATGTGTTGCCCTCATAACACCTGATAAAGAATGCCCACCCATCACTACCGAGAAGGTGAAAAAAGTATTAAGAGGGATGAAGAACTATTCCGCACCGGGACCAGATTGTATCAAAACCTTCTGGTGGAAGAAGTTTTCTTCAACCCATCAGCATTTGGCCCATATTTTCACCTCATATTTAAAGTCGGAAGAGCGGATTCGAGAGTGGTTTGTGGAAGGGCGCACAATACTTCTGCCGAAAATAGGCAACTCAGCTGACCCGAAGAATTACAGGCCAATAACTTGTCTGAACACGCTTTATAAGATATTCACAGCTATCCTAAATGATAGGATTGTTCGGGCAATTGAACCTGTGTGGCAAGAAATGTATGAACAACGAGGCTCAAAGAAAGGCGTAGCCGGATGCTGGGAGAACCTGCTCATCGATAGATGTGTCTGCAAAGATGCAGCATTCTACCAGCGTGATCTATCGATGGCCTGGATTGATTATCGGAATGCTTTTGATTCGACATCTCATAGACTTATCATCTGTCTTTTTGAGATCTTAAAGGTTCATCCGCAAATAGTTGGGTGCATTGAGAGATTGATGCCGCTTTGGAAAACCAGATTTACTATCTCATCTGGAAAAAATCGTGTGACAACT
>NC_046663.1:118203145-118206237 GCF_010883055.1 Belonocnema kinseyi
ATAAAGTTAAATATTACAAAATTATTATGAAATTAATTTAAATGAAACCTAAGATTCCCAATCCTGATATTGCTATTTGTCTAAGCGTCTTAATCCAAAGAGAATTAGAAGAAAATTGAGAAACTTATAGACCGTGGGCTGACAACGTAAATGGGAACGTGATACGGATGAGGCCAATTTTCACATGAGATGTTCGTCTGATGATGAGGAACGTAAAAATGGGTGCCTGGCAGGTGTGAGTGGATGCGTTTACCTGTGGCAAAGTGTTGCCAGGCGACTTCGAAGTCGTGGTGCATTTTTAATGCTATAGAACTGCATTAAAAATGCACCACGAAGAATTTGTAATGCCTACGCCAAGGACCCACGCTGGGTCTGGGAAACCTGACATTCGTCAAAGTAATAAAGATCGAACGTATCTCGGCGACAAAACATAAACGTTAACAATAATAAATAATGGATATTTGAAAGTAAAGTGATTTTGTTGTTTAATTTTTATAATCATATTCACCTTTATTACAACTTTCTACGATAATCAGAAGCTGAGAACGTGACTCTGATTAAGATTATTTATAGCAGAATAAGTTATTGTTTTAAGTAAAAGTGGCTGACGCCAATTCTTTGCACAAGACTTACTTTATTCATGTACTAATTTTGAGCACACATTCTTTTAAATTGCTAAAGATACAGCAGGTGATAGAAAAAATGGAAAAAAGAAGGGAAAATGCGAATAACTTGGTAAATATTAACATTTTGATCAAATACTTCTTATTCATCTTGGAGTATACCTGTAATAGAGTACCTTTTGTCTTTTATTAATTTTCGAAAAAATCACTTGTTCTCAATAAAAAGGGCTTTTTATTGTTATGGTATTTCTTTAATTGATGTTTTCTCCAAATATATCAATTTTATCAAAAAATGATATACCACTGAAAATATGCATCTCTGGGAGGGGGACAACTTTTGTTTTAAACTTTTTCCTGTAAAATCAATTTCAAGAAATTTCACCTGATTGTCCGGCGACTTCGAAGCCGCCTGGCAACACTTTTGCATCCAGGTAAGTGCCTGGCAATGCGCAGGTGCTATTTCTAATGTCAGCCCCTGCATGTACACCAATTTTCAACCTTATCCGAGTCACGTTAGTTAACTGCCAAAAATTCGCACCTTTGACAGATTGCTACAGGTAAACGCATCCACTCACACCTGCCAGGCACCCATTTTTACGTTCCTCATCGTCAGACAAACATCTCAATTGAAAATTGGCCTTATCCGCATCACGTTCCCATTTACGTTGTGAGCCCACGGTCTATTAAGAAATACTAAAACTCGAAAATCCAAGGGTACCGAGAATATAAATGCAATATATATAGATATACTACAGATAAATCTTGGTAAAGAAAGTTTTAAGGCTTGGACCCTTGAGCACGCATGTGTTTCCATTGTTATGGCCGGAGGAAGCAATAGAAAGGCCTGCCGGATTGCTGCTGGAGTTTGCAGTAAGCAGTAGGTATGCTACTGCTCGTCCCATCTCTAATTAGAACGCACTCCAAACGCATAAAATTTGCAAAGTCTAGTAGGATTGTATGCAAGAATATCTATCTTTGTCGTAAAATTTTCGCTTTGTTCAAATATTATCAATTACAAAAAATAAAAAATTATGATAAAAAATTCAAAAAATTATTTTTCACCTGAATGTTCTATGTGGAAATTAATCCTGACGTCGTAAAATGACCGATGCTATGCTTTAAAAAGCTTTTTACCTCAATATTTTTCAAAAATCGGCAAATGAAATTAGCGCAATTTGATAAATTAAAAGGGATAAAATTTCTCTATTTCTTGGTTGCTTTGTGGTATTCAGAAAAATATTGTCGGCACTATGTACGGGAAGGGATTCAATTTAAGAGATAACTTCTATTGCTGTGGAGGTTCAAAACGGGAGAACAAAAACGGGATGCAGAAGTATTCAATATTTCTCACGTTATCACTGGATATATGTAATTTTTTAATACTTTTTAATGCAAGTCTTCTTACCGGGTAATTGTATGAACGACTGACATTTTTGATCATGTTACGTTTTGTTCTATTGTTTTCCTCGCACCCGAAAACTCGGGTATCCGAGTTGTCGGGTAATACCCGGGTACCCGAGTAATAATCGTGCCGTCGGGTATTTGCCCGAGTACCCGGGTTACCGGGTATTGGTAAATTCAGAAGCCTAATTTTATAGTATTCCGAATTCAATTTTTGAACATTTTAATTTTTGTGGACAAAAAGCCGGGAGAAATGAAGCCGATTTACCAAACAGCGAAGTTTCACATGTCCTTAAGTAATTTAAACTACCAACATAGGCATATCCCAATTTAACCCACATATCCGAACTTAGTGAGACATAATATGCTCTTATTTTTCAACCTGAAGGTATTTATAATTTTAACAAAAGAATCCTACATTCAAAAAGAGTCAAATTTACTTTCCGCGTTAGTTTTTTGCCCTCATTTTGGTAAGTATATACTACATATGTCAATAACACTCACATATAAAAATTATATATTTTTAGAAATTTTTAACGTTCCTGTTCAAGCATTTCAAAATAAAGAAAAAACACAAATATTTTCGAATTTAAGATTTTGAAGCGGAAGAGAAAATTAAGCAAATTTATAATTGCGCCTTTAAAATTGTAATTTGTAATTTCAAAACTTTTAACGCTGATACTAATTATATATAATTAAAAATTTGATATAATAACAAACCCAGAACTTCCCAGCGAAATCGCGGTTAAATTTCAGCCACAACCACGTCTCACGACCGTGAGATGGGAGGTTACAGTCTGTAACGGAATCAATACGACGATCCGGCAAAAGTTTCGTGCACCCTAAGAATACGGATGTAGGTCTTTCCCGCATGAGTTGGACAACTAAATAGTATGTGAGCTAAATGCTCGGGGTGTGCATAGCATGCCCTGCAGCTATCATCGGGAATGTCTTGGCTCAAAATGTGGCTACGGTATGTTAAGGTGGAAATGACACCGTCTTGGCATGCCAAAATGAAACCCTCTGTACCAGACTTCAATCCGGGTGATTTAAGGAAAGCAAAAGTTA
>NC_046663.1:118206337-118218080 GCF_010883055.1 Belonocnema kinseyi
CAGTTTTTTAGATTAACACCCGCTACCGACAAAATATATATCATGTAATATCAAGTTACATGCAAAGTGATGTGATAATTTTTTCTTAACTAAAAAATGAGATTACTTCAAACCAAAATTCCCTTTCATTTTCAACATGCAAAAAATTAAAAATTGTGAACATCCAAACTTTAATTATTCTAAAAACGTTAACAGTTAAACAACTTCAAACTTCTTTTAAATATGAAGTATTCTCAAATTAGGATCTTGAAACTAAGTCGTTAAAAATGATTCATTTCCAATTTTGCGTCACCCTTTTTTAAAAAAAACTTTAATTGGAAATGCAAAATGAATAGCTTAAAAATCAAAGATCAACCGGTTCCTTGACAGGAAGGCAAGGGGAACAAATTTATGTTGCTTCAAGTGGGAAGACCATAATTTTATAAGATGTCAGACTGACGTATTATAATAAACTATCACGCTTACATGAACGAATAAGTGCCGCGACAAGAAACACGCGAAAATATAGGACCTTCAATGTGGAAAAAGTGAGTGAATTCGAAGATTATTATTATTAATTCAGGAGAACTCAAGGATATCAAAACAATTAAAAAGAGTTGTGCACTTGAATTCATTATTGGTTAAGTCCTCGGGTTTGAAGTTGCATAGAAATTTTATTCCAATTCGACTGCTAACACAGGTACACGAAAAAAAGGTCTTGTCCATCAGACTTGATGAACATTTCTATACGTTTTTGAGGTCACTGAATCCGAATCTGGGTTTGTTTTCACTCGGTTGAGTTGCATTTCGTTCCAACCTCAAAAAAATGATGAAAGTTGGAACATTCATGGAAAAACCCAGAAAGAAAAGGAATTATATGTTTTCAGGATCGCTGAGTCCAAATTAAAAGGCCATTTGACAGGGCGAGGTCGCATTCCATTCATAACCTAAAAAAATTAAAACACTGAAAACTGTTCTCGGCATAAATTGTTTGTATTCAACGTCCGGTACATAGAACTTATTAGTCATTCTTTGAGCATGGCTATCAGTCTGTAGCACAAAATCCTGCTGCCTTACAGATACTGTGACTACGACAACTGCCCCGAAAGTGGATGTGCAGAATGATTCGTTCGCAGATTTGTTGAGGTAATGAAGCCAGGGAAGGCGCGCCGCCTTGCAGGTGGGCGTGAGAATGTGTCAGGGACAGTTTTCGGTGTTTAAATTCATTTTTTTCAAGGTTTTTTTTTCAAGGTTAGGAACGAAATGCGACCTGACCGAGTCAAACTAACACGAGATTCGAATCCAGCGACCCCAAAAATCGTATAGAAATGTTTATCTCGTCTGGTGGACAAAACCTTTTTTTCGTGTGCCTGTGTAATCATTTAATCTCATTTTGTTAATAGGAAATGAAGGCAATGCTTTATAGAGCAGTGGAAGAAGCACCATCAGCTGAAAGCGTTGAATCAGAAGTGATAACAAGACATTTTGCTTCCTTCGACGAAATATTTTTCACTTTTTGTGATCAGGAACTCAAAAAAATTAACACTTTTTATTCCGGTGAGTTTTTATTGGAAGAATATTTTTTAATTTTGTTGTTGTATTTTCCTCAATGGATTTCCTACATAGTCTCAAACTTGCGAATTTTAATATCGTTTCCTGTCAGAATATACTCCCCCTCCTCCTACTTATTACAATTTAAATTCGACGTGTGTGTATTCCAACGTAAACAGAAAGTGTCATTGTTAAATATTGTATAGAGAAGTTGGCAGAGGCGACTCGCAAATATGCAGCACTGCAAAGCGAATTGAAAACCGCGTTGGAGGTGCAACAAGGCGGAGGAAAACACAAAGGAAAACCAAATTCAAAGCCTCAGCTGCCAACGAGAAAAATGCGGGAACTCAAGCTAGCGTTTTCAGAATTTTACCTGTCCCTTATCCTTCTTCAAAATTACCAAAACCTAAATTACACTGGTTTTCGCAAGATCCTCAAAAAACACGACAAGGTTAGTTTCTTCCAATATAATAAGAAAGAATATATTAAAGAATGGGTTGATAAAGAAATGAGAGGATAAAATAGAAATGGTAAAGATATTATTTTTTGCGTAACTGGTATACTTCCATATGACTTTTAAACATTCCAATTGAAATTATTTTGAATACATAACACAAGGACTTGCATGTTGGTGGCGGTAGTGAGAAATTGTGCAGTGACAGGCGGTGAGAAGTTTCTACAAAGTTTGTGTGGAAGGTGTGAGTGGAGTGTGAAGGTGGAAGTCTAGGAGGTGAGTACGGCTGCGAGGGGTTCATTGGGAAGATAAAAATTAATCCACATTGTAGTTGGGGGTTGGGATTTGTCTAAATAGGGAAAGTGAGGTTAGGTTTGCAAGGGAGCGGGGTAGTTTTGTATTCAGGGTTTTGGGCCTGCATGGCGGACAAGGGTGGTTCTTGTAGTGCTGGGGATGTAAGGGGTGAGAAAAAGGTGTCTGAAGGTGATGTGAGGGGTGAAATAGGGCAAAGAAACTGAAATTTTAAGGCGGTAAGCGACAGCAGCCTTAAGAGACATCTGTTGGCGGCAGTCTGTACTTTTGTGTATGGATAGGTTACACCTACCGACGCACGAGCGGGAGGTGGGCAGCGAGAGTACTGGCAGTGCTGGTAGTGAAGTTGACGGGGAGGAAACATTCAGAAGAACACGACGGAAAAGGGAAAGCAAAGAGAATCCGGAGAAAAGTGCGCTAGAGAGTCCCTTTAAAAAAAGCATACGAACACGTAGGTCAAACCCCCTAAAAATGGAGGGGCAGACGGAGAAGGAGGCTATCGGGTTGCTAATAGGCGAGATCAGAGGGTTGAGGGAGGACGTAAATGGGGCTATGGAGCATATTGAAAGTATGAGGGAAGACCTGAGGGTAAGAGATGAGAGATGGGAAAAGGAAGTAAAAGAGCTGAGGGAGAAAGTAGAAAGATTGCAGAGGGAGTTGGTGTCGGTAAGGAAGGAAAAAGAGGATAAAATAAAGGAGATGGAAGAAGATATTAGGGTGTGGAAGGAAAGGGCGGAAAAAAGGCTGGACAAGGTGGACGGCAAGTCAGGAATGGAAGCAGTTAACATGGGGGCGGGCGAGAAGCAAGGTATTTGGGAGAAAGTGGAGATCATGGTAGAAGAGAAAGTGGGAGAGCGTAGGAATGAACAGGAGGAGAGAGCGGATAGGAAAAGGATAAGGGCAATGGAGTTGAGGGTGCAGAGAAGAGAGAAGGCAGATAAGAGAAATAATATAGTGATAAGAGGATTGAAGCTAAAGAGCGGGGAAGAAAGGGAGGGGGTGGAAGCGCTGCTACAGAGCATAGGGTGGGTTAAAGGCAAGGTAGGGAAAGTTAGGATGGAGGGGAGAAAGGAGAATGAAGTGGCGGTGGTGAAATTGGAGAGCTGGGAAGAAAAATTTGGGGTAATGCGTAACAAAAATAGGATAAAGGACAGTAAGGTTTTTATCGATCAAGATTTGACGAGGAAGGAAAGAGATGTTCATAGAATGCTAAATGACAGGGCTATGAAGGAGAGGAGCGAAGGAAGAGCGGCGAAGGTAGGGTATCGGAAAATAAAAACAGACGAGAAAATGTGGGTATGGGGCGAGGGGAAGGAGGTATTAAAGGAAGAAAGATGAGGATTTCTGGAGGTATATTCAGGAATTTGATGTGATTGGACTTCTAGAGACATCGGTAGGGAGAAAGCAATGGGATAGAGTAGAGCGAAAGTTGCCAAGGGGGTATAGGTGAAGGCTACATGAGGCGGTCAAAGTGAAAAGGAAAGGAGGGGCTAGTGGGGGGAATTATAGCAGGGGTTAGGGATGGATTAGAGGAAGAAGTTCATGGAGAGGGAGAGGGGGAGGGCGTGCAAATGAGGGCTGTAAAGATAGGAGGGGCGATGTATAAGTTTATGACTGTGTACAATAAGGATGGAATGGAACGGATTAAATAAAGGGTAGAAAACTTACTAGGAGAGAGAGATGAGGGTTTCGTGGAAATGGGGGAGACTTTAATGCGAGAATTGGGCGGGAAGGGAGCCTCTACCGGGAAGGGGAGAGCTTTGGAAGAAAATTGAAGGTTAATATAATAAATAAAGAGGGAGAGATTCTAAGAGACTGGATGGAGGATAGAGGGTGGACGGTGGCGAATGGTATGGTAAAAGGGGACGAAGTGGGAGAATACACGTATGTGAGTAAGAGGGGTGAATCGGTGATAGACTATGTAATTATGAATATGCAAGGGTGGGAGGAGATAGAGAAATTCGCAGTGGAAGGGAGGGTGGAATCAGACCATCAGCCGTAAAGTTTGTGGATAGTAGGGGAGGCTGGCGAAAGACAGGGTGGGAAAGAAGGGTCGTTAGGGGAGAGGGTGTCATGGACGAGAGAGGCGATAGAGAAGTATTAGGAGCAGCTGGGCAACGTAAGCTTTGTGGGGGAGTCGGTGGAGGAGATATGTGAGGATCTACAAGTGAAAGTGAAAGCTTGTATGCAAAAGAAGGTATTTAGGAAGAAGAAGAAAGGAATGGTGAAGCCGTGGTGGGATAGGAAATGTAAAATGATGAAAAGAAAGGTGAAGAAGAAGTACAGGATGTGGAAGGAAGGAACCGCGAAAAGGGAGGAGTACGTAGAAATGAGGAAGGAGTTTAGGGCGATGTGTAAGAAGAAAGAGCAGGAAAAAGAAAAAGAGGTTGAAGAGGAGTTGAGAAGTATTAAGACAGAAGGGGACGTGTGGAAGATAATTATTAGGTTTAGGAAACATAGGGTGGGGATAAGTGAGAAGATAGGGAGCCACGAAAGAGAGATGAGGGGATTAGAAGAGCGAGGGTGGTAGATGGAGAGGAGCTGAACGACGAGGAGATAGAGAAGCAGATAGGGAAATTGAAAAAATCTAAGGCAGCAGGGATGGACGGGGTAGAGAAAGAAGCGTGGCTGTTTGACACACAAGAGTTAAGGCAGAAGCTGAAGGAGGTAGTCAAATAAGTATGGAAGGGGAAGGGATTCCCAAGAAGGTGGAGGGAGGGGTTGATCGTACCACTGTATAAAAAAGGGGATAGGGAGAGGCAGGAAAATGATAGAGGAATTACGCTCATGAATACTGCGAACAAAATATACGCGATGGTGTTAGCAGATAGGCTGCGCAAGGATGTTGAGGGGAAAGGAATATTTTCGGAGACGCAGGCGGGCTTTAGAGAGAGAAGGTGTACTATTGACAATATTTACGTCTTGCAACACGTGGTGGATAGAGAACTAACCAAAAAGGGTGCCAAAGTGAACGCGTTTTTTGTAGATCTAAAGAGCGCGTTTCCTTCGGTAGATAGAGGGAGGTTATGGGAGGCAATGGAAGAGAGGAGAGTGGGGAGGGACTTGATCGAGAGGATAAAGGATATATATGAGGAGACGAAAGATAGGGTGAGAGGAGGGGAGGGAATCTCTGAGGGATTCTAGATGGATAGGGGGTTGAGACAAGGGTGCCCACTTAGCCCAACGCTTTTTGCAATTTTGATAGCGGATATGGAAAGTAAGCTAGCGGCCGAAGTGGTAGGAGGAGTTAGGGTAGGAGGAGTTAGGGTAGGAGGAGTTAGGGTAGGAGGAGTTAGGGTAGGAGGAATCAGGATATGGTCACTAGCATATGCAGATGACATAGTGCTGCTGGCAAAGAGCGAAGAGGCTTTAAAGGAGATGATAAAGAGGTTGAGAAGATACTTGGACAAAAATAGGCTAGAGTTAAATGCGGACAAGTCGAAGGTTATGGTGTTCAGGAAGGGAGGTGGGAGAGATAGGGAAGTGGAAGGAAAAGCGGTACAGGAGGTGAAAGAGTTTGTGTACTTGGGCTTCCTGTTTCGAAGGAATGGGGGAGTGGATGGTCATATAAAAGAGAGGGTGAGAAGGGCAAATGTGGTGATGAGGCAGGTGTGGGGGCTGGGGGAGAGGTTGTTCGCAGATAATTTTGTAAAGAGAATGCAATTGTTTGATTCGCTAGTGATGAGTGTCTTATTTTACGGAGTGGAGGTGTGGGGTTGGAACGTAATTGAGGAGGTAAATAGGATACAGGAGAGGTATGTAAAGTGGACACTGGAGTTGACAAGGAATACGCCGAAGTATATTGTCAGGAGGGAGACAGGAAGAACGAGTTTAGGGATTATAACAGGGAGTCGAGCGTGTAAATTTGAGGAGAAATTTTTGGAAGTGATGGGAAGTAAATTGGTTAGGGAGTGTTGGTGAGAGAAGGAGAACAGACGTAGTGGTGCAAAGACGGAGGTAGAAAGGGAAAGGTATTTTAGAACGAATGGATTGCAGATGGATGAAGTTAGCAGGAGGCACGAGGAAGGAAGGTATATGAGTTAATTCAAAAGAATGGCATGGAGAAAGAGGAGGCAGAAGGAGAGGATAAGAGAGTCAAGGTTTAATGGGAACTATGTGTGGACTATGCCAAGGGAGAGAGCGTAATATTTGTGTGAGACAGGAGAGCAAGGTAATCAGAGACTTCTAGCGAGAATCAGATGCGGTTGCATGGAAGGTTATAATAGGTTCTGGCTTTCTAGAGAGAAGAGAATGTGTGAACTGTGCGGGAAAGGGGATGCAAAAGTTGAGCACTAGTTGGAGGAGTGTGAAGAGGTGGAAAGGAGTGAGATAAGCATGGAGGTATTGTTGCGTGAAAGGGGGGACAAAAGGGCAGTAGCATGGGTGAAGGGGGTGTTGGGTAAGAAGCAGAAAAAGAGAAGGAAGCAGGAAGAGGAATGGAGAAGGAAATATTGTAAATAGGAGAGGAAGTATATCTACGAAAAATGTAAATATTGTAGATAGTAGTTCAGTATTAGGTGTTAGCAGCGGAGACAGAGGCTGATAATGCGAGGCATAGCGATAAAAAAGCGAAATGCAGGCGAGGCGAGGCGCAGAGGGGTAGGTTAGGCTATAGGAACGAGCGGAAGTGTAAGCATGTCAATTTTTTAAGGCCAGCAGGATGAAAAATAAACGTTTATCTATCTACATAACACAAAATATTAATTGACCATTATTAGCTTCTCTCCGTGGATACTGGATCAAAATGGAGAATGGAATGCGTCGAAATAGCACACTTTTATACTTCAAAGGATATCGATAAACTTATTCAAGACACTGAGGCTTCAGTAACGAATGGACTCGAAGGTGGAGATCGTCAACGTGCCATGAAAAGACTTAGAGTTCCGCCACTTGGTGAACATCAAAGTCCTTGGACTACTTTTAAAGTTGGATTATTTTCTGGCAGCTTCATTGTTCTTTTCGTTACGGTCATTCTCTCAGGTAGGCTTTTATTTTAGATTTTAATTTAAATGTCTCTTGATATCACATGAAATTATACAATTTAGAATTCATTCTTTTTTAAATTCATTAACATTTTTCATGTTCCATTTAGGAATGGGGTTGTTGCGAATTTACAAATATATGTCTGTGCTAGTAAAATAG
The DNA here is from genome assembly GCF_010883055.1 of Belonocnema kinseyi. Classification (NCBI taxonomy): domain Eukaryota; kingdom Metazoa; phylum Arthropoda; class Insecta; order Hymenoptera; family Cynipidae; genus Belonocnema; species Belonocnema kinseyi. The sequence goes on from NC_046663.1 coordinate 118,213,776, forward strand.
AAATAGAACTAAAAATTGAATATAATTACTCCAAGAAAGTTATAGCATCTTTTTTTAATACTTCAAAATTATACTTTTTAAATTTTTTGCGGAAACATGAGGCATTACTGATTGGAGCAGCGTCGGAAGCGAACATTAGTCTGTTTGGCGTGATTGCTGTAAACATATCCCTTTCCACACATATCCACTATCCCCTATTTTGCTCAAAATGTACATTTTAATTTTAATACAAATTCTATTTAAAGAGAAAATGTTTTAAGAGATTTGAACTGAAAAATTTGGAATTATAAATGATTTAATTTCTTATTTTACATTATTTGAACATCCAGAACTTTGAATGTTTTAGTTTGAAATTTACGAATATTATAGATTAATTTAAATAATTTCCCTAATATTTTTAATGAGAGCATTAAAATTAGAATGCAAATGTATCATTTTTTATCTTTCAGCAATTTTCCATGATGGTGGAGATAACTTGAAAATAGCCTTCCGCTTATATCGCGGACCATTGCTTATTATTCAATTCCTTTTTCTCATTGGTGTCAACGTTTATGGCTGGAGATCATCTGGAGTTAATCATGTATTAATTTTCGAACTCGATCCTCGAAATCATCTCTCTGAACAACATCTAATGGAATTGGCAGCTGTACTTGGTGTCGTTTGGACACTTAGCATTTTAAGTTTCCTTTACAGTGCCAGCTTAAGTATACCACCTTATGTAAATCCTCTCGCCCTTGTCGGAATTATGATGGCGTTTCTTTTAAATCCATTTAGAATGTTTCGACATGAAGCTCGATTTTGGTTGCTCCGTATTATGGTGAGTTGTTATGTTATGGATTCATTTCGAGTGCTATTATTGTTATTACTATTGTAAAGGCCTCAACATTATTGAAATTGAACATTTTTTACTTTTCAGTGGAGAGTAGTAATTGCTCCTTTCGCCTTCGTAAACTTTGCCGATTTCTGGCTGGCAGATCAGTTAAACAGTCTTGTCACGGCCCTTCTTGACTTCCAATTTTTAACTTGTTTTTACATAACGAATGGAAATTGGCTCGAAGCTGGAGATACGAAACAATGCACTTCTGGCTCCCTTATTATTAGACCCATCGTCAATTGTTTACCTGCCTGGTTTCGCTTTGCTCAATGCATTCGCCGGTATCGTGATTCAAAGGAAGCTTTTCCTCATCTCTGGAATGCTGGAAAATATTCTACTACCTTTCTTGTCGTCATAGCGACAGCTTTACGATTATATCACGAAGGTAGTTAATAATGATTATAGTTCCCTGCATAACTCCATGCTATATTGATTTCTTTGTAGATTATCCGTAAACTCGTTACCTATCAAAATGATATGTCAAATAAGGCCAATGTGTGATTTTGCACATTCGATGGTAAGACACTTCCAATGTATACCTTCAAAGTCGACTAAATTCTGGAGATTGTTTTCTGGGTGCAATTGCGGAACAGGGGCCTCACCTGTTTTTTGGCAGGGAAAACTAGTTTTTTTCGACAACGAACTATTAGAATCTTTAAGTGAACTATAAATGAAGCGAGTTCACCAGAGAGAAGTTAAAAATTATTGTTACTTTTATTACTACGATCTCTTAAATATGGATATGTCACGATATGGGAATGATCTTATCTCACTCACCGTTTAGGTGCTTTTAAACATACATACGGCCAGAAACACCCCTTTGGTATGTCACAGAAATAATGTTTGTAAAAACCCTACGCTTCTTCAACGTTTCGTGGAGGTGCAAAGGTACTCCTACACTGTAAAAAAACCTTTGGTGCCATTTACAATCAGCTAATAATTATACTTGCAGTGTATTTTCAAATTACAATATGTAACCTAATTAATTGACGATACTACAATACCTATTTGCAATCTAGTGTTATTTTACTTCAGGTAACAATGTGAAAATTAAAGGAAGGCTGCTCTATTTGCAGTCGACTGTAAAATTACTGCGTCCGATGATGGAAATTATTTGATCGGCGTGGGAGATAGTAAGTTTACGTAAGGTGATAAATTTACTTGAGGCGTTAACTCTACGAAAGTGTATGTAAATTTTGACGAAGTGTGCTTTTGTATTGCGAATAATTAAGTCCACACGGTCGAATACCCCAGAATTGTTTGTGAGATGTAAATTTGAACTATTTGGGACTAGTGAGTGAAAATTGTGCCAAACGATGAGTTTCGGAGACGCCCGAACGAGCTCTTACCATTTGGTGCGCAATTCGTTTGCTGTTTTAGACGTCATATAGATTTTAACGCTCTTTTTGGGATTTTGGACCAATTGAAAGTTTAGAAAGGGTTATTATATAAAAATTCTATTATATATATTATTCTCTATGTGCCACGCCCATCGAATAATTTCCATCATCGCAGGATGTAAATTTACGCCAAATTTTTTTACAGTTTATAACTAATAAAAAAAAATGTTGGTCAAATCCCCACGCATTTCCAACTTCTCGTTAAATATGATCATTACGATATAACGTGACAGACCCATATTAGCCACATCATAGTAAGAAAAGTAACAATGATTATAAACTTTTGCTTCGTCAAATCGCTTCATTTATCGTTCTTTTAAAGATTCTAATAGTTTATTTGCCATACAAAATTGTTTCCAGTCAAAACAGAGGTGACAGGTGACCTCCCCTGATGACCTCCCCTGGTCAAAAAGTTTAGACAAATGCGAGTACTTCTTATGAAGTTTGATCCAGCCGCGAGTCATCACTGGTTGTGATTAAATGCATACAGTGATTTTAATTCCACAATTAGTCCAGGCTCTAGGTGGTTTTACCTTGCATTAAATCCGGAAAAGTTAGTGTCAATTTTCGTTCATTTTGGAGTCTTAAACAGCATTCTAAATTTGCAAAAACAAAATAGCGGCTCGCTTCGATATCTTAAAAAAGGTGCCAAAAATCAGTTTTTTTTAAATAACTTTTTTTTGGTTCATCGGAAACCAAAAATATTTCGTTTCATAATTGTAGAGGACTAAATTCTCTACAACTGTCTTCTGAAACATTTTTCTATTGAGTGAATATTTTCAGAGTTATGACTGGATGAAGTGAGGTGTATTTCCTAGAATCACATATACACTGCCCTTATGACCCCATAATGTACCGTTCTGATTTATTTATGTATGTATTGATTACCCAGCATTGCCACAGAAGTTAACATTATTAATTTTTTACCAAATGCATTAACCATATATTGATTATTTACTATTAAACAGTTGCATTTTTAACCACAAAAAATGAGATTTCTATCAAAAGATAAATTTTCGGAAAAATAGTTGAATTTTCAAATAGGAACGATTTCGGTTAAAATCTTAACTCCAAAATATGATGTTTTAACAAAGATGCTGATTTTAAACTAAATAATGGACTTTTATACTAAAATAAATCAATTATCAAGTTAAACCCTACCGAAAGAAATCTCTGAGTATATTCTAGAGATTCTCTAGGTTCAGAGAAGCTCAGAGAAATTCTCTGCAGACACTCAGGTAGATATATTCGAAGGTCCAGGTAGTTCTTATAAATGTTTTAAAGGCTTTAAAATGTCCTTTCCGAGATTTAAATAGAAATACGATTATAAATAAGAAGCAGAGAGGCTGGAATTACGAGGGTAGTTCAATAAGTCCTTAGAATGACCAACAGATGGCGCGCGAATCGCTCCAAATCATCTGTTTTCAGTCAGCACCACTCCCGACTAGATATATGGTGCAGTCACAGTCCACATCTTCTGAGTTTACGTGTTTTTATAACCAATTAAAAAAAAAAATTGTTCGTTAAGAAAAATGAAAAAAAAAACGAGTTCAGAGCGGTAATCAAACATTTTCATTTAAAGGGTTTAACTCCATATGAGATAAAAAATGAATTGGACTCAGTTCATGGCACATCTGCCCCTGCCTTAGCAACGGTTTATAACTGTTTATAACCCGTAGAAGCAAGTACTCCCGAAATCATCAATAAAATCCACGATATGGTGCTGAAGGATAGAAGATTAAAAGTGCGTGAGTTAGCTGAGGCCACAAGGATATATATAGGTGCAGTTGTTTCAATTCTACATGAAAAATTAGGCATGAAAAAGCTATCGGCAAGATGGGTGCCGTGTTTGCTCTCAGCTGAGAATAAACGCAATAGAGTGGTCGCTTCTGAGGCTCTTTTGGCGCGCATAAGTCGGAACCGTGAGGCATTTTTTCGTCGATTTTTGACTGTGGATGAAACATGGATACACCATTACACTCCTGAGACAAAGGAACAATCCAAACAGTGGATTTCCACAGGCGAACCAGC
>NC_046663.1:118218180-118235893 GCF_010883055.1 Belonocnema kinseyi
TATAGAGCTCCAAGGAGATTATGTTGAAAAATAAAAAAAAATTTACCCAAAAAAAATTGTTTCTATACTTCATTCTAAGGACTTATTGAACTACCCTCGTATAATAAGAATTCGATCATAAATAACAAGCAGAGGGGCTAATAGTATATTAGCATATAAGTTATAGCTATAAATAAGTATAACGAGAAAATTCATTAAATTTAAAAAAAGTGTTAATAATTTGAAGAGAAATTTAAAAAGGGAGAGTCGGATTAGCGACGGCCGACTACTGTAAATAACTCTGTCCGCCCGGTACGTGACGAATACAAAAGGAACATTATATTACCGTCGCACCACTCTTAAAAGGACCACTAAAAGGATCTTGAAAGGTACCCAAATCTCTCAGACTATCTCTCAGACTAAATTGTTTGAAATCGGCTCTGCTTATAGTCTCAAATGGGCCAGGCTATTTCGCTAGAGAAAACTCAGAGATTTCTATCGGTAGAGAAATGACGATTTTTCAACAAAACACGTTAAATTTTGAATAAAAAAGGCTTCCTGTTTACAAAACGTTAATTTTCTACGAAAAATATGTCATTTAACAGAATAATAATTTAATTTTCAACCAAATAGTACACTTTTCAACCCAAAAAGTATACTAAAAGTACAGTCATATTATTTGGAAATTTTTAAATCCAGGAAGACGGTTTTTTAAGAAGACTTTTGAATTTTCAAAAAAAAGGTTCATTTTATGAGGAAAGATGACTTTTTGACCAAAAATGATTAATGCTCAATCCAAAAGGATGAATTTTCTATTAATAAAAGTTTAATTTTTGGAAAAAGATAATTTTGTAACAAAATAGAAGGCGACAAGCTAGCTCTCAATTTATACTTTATGCTAAACGCAACCGATTATTCATTTAAATCAGACCAATTGCTCATAGTAATAATAAAGATTATCGTTTTTATTATTTGATTGAGTAGATTTCTAAAAAAATAAAAAAGCACGATATTAAAAGAGAAAAATAAGGTTATGTTTGGACGCAATTGACGTCAAAACTGCGTTGATCCAAGGAACTGGTTTTCAGAAAACCCAAAGCGTCAACACCGGAAAACAGTTCACTTTAACTATATTATAATAAAAGGCGAAAGTTTGCACATCATTATAAAGTTGATCAAAATTAAATTGAAGATTAAAAATATATTAATTTATTAAACAAATAAGTACTCAAAGTTAGAAAAATTCGATTAAACATTAAAGATGCATTTCTGCAAATAGTTCAAAAAATTTCTAAACAGTAATTCTAAATTTCATGCAATTAAAATTGCAAATTACAGTTATGAACAATTATTTTTATTATTTTCCTTATATGAGGGAATTTCAAAAATATCAATTTAACAATATATCTAGGATTCAATTAGATGCTCATTATGGGATTAATCATTAACTGTCGGCAGGCTGGATGCACGCGTGCGTCAAAGACGGCCTGTCATACGCAGTCATGCGTGAAGTACGCCGTGATGGAGATATGAGACGCATTAAATACTTACTCTACGTACCCATCACGGCACTACGACAGATGATGACAGCATGCGTGCGTTATATCTCGCATAGCGTGCCTTTCACGCATGCGAGCACTGTGCGGCGCACGATTGTTATCCGGATGCCTTTATCATCTCCGATATCTTCAACAGTTTGTGGACAATAGTTTCGCTTTTTCCATCATCTGATTCATCTAAGATTTCAGCATCGTTCTCACACGGAATTCCATTGCAGTGAATACAAATGATGGATCACTTCAACCCTGCTTTTTTGCAGCCGCATCCTTTCTTGTGTTGGTAGGAGAAAATTTTCAAAAGAACTTCTGGAGCAGGATCCTTCGTTGTTCTGATTGGAATGAGTGCAGCCTTAGTTTACTTGCAACTGGATAGTTCTCTTCTGGATTCTTTATGACTCCGCACCGAGTGTGGACTTGATGTTAAGTGCGGAGATGTTGCTGCCGTGCTGCTTCTGCTATTGGTGGAAGTGAAGTAAGAGGCATGCTACTCTTCGTCGCTAATCTCGTGAAATGTTTATACCGGAGAGAATCAAAAGAAATCGGTTCCTGATGCTCCGCATAGGGCAATCGAGAATTTTTTTCCAGCTGCACTTTCAGGAATTCACCTTTCTTTTTCACATAATGTTTCATATTTTTTGAACATACATTTCAATTCCTACACATCTTATTTATATTATAATTATTATGTATGAAAAGTGAATTATATATGTTTACAATAGGAACTGATCATTACTAGTACTTACTGGGGTCCCTACGATTTTGAAATGACTATTTTTAATTTCCGGCGTACCAAAAAAGTTATTTCCAAAAATCGGATTTTTGGCACCTTTTTTCAAGATGGTGGATCGAGCCGCCATTTTATCTTTGTGAAAAATTAGTTTGCTGTTTAGGACACGAAAATAAACGAAAATTGACGCTAACTTTTCCGCATTTAACGCAAGGTAGGTTCCTTTTTAGCTCCCTAGTTCCTGGGCAAAATTAGCCAAGAAAAAATGTTGACCGGCTCATACCCAGTGAAGTAGAGTCATCGACATATAGAAATGGATTGGTGACTCCGTATGGGAAACGCGATTGGTAGTTAGAAAGAGAAGGGAGAGAGTGGTGGGACAGCCGTCCGTTTCTCTTGCAGGAGCGTCGCTTATGAATCGGAGACTTTGTGCATGTAAATACGTGTCACTCACATTTTACAAACTTACTTCTTTTTATAGTATTCAAATCAAATAAATGTATTCATATTATATTTTATTATATTATTTATGTTCATGTTTACGATATTTACAACGCATTTACATGACACAAATGCAGATGCCATCATGAGAGAGCTTACAGTCCTGAGTCCCAACCGTCGAAAACTTTCTATACCAATCTTCTTGGACCAGAAAGAGACAGGTTACCCACCACTCTCTGCCTTCTCTTTCTAATTGCCCTTCGCATTTCCTCCGCGGAGTCCCCAGTCAGTTTCTATATGTCGATGAATTGAGTGGACTTAAATAATCCAGCCTGACGATTCAATAATAGTAATAATACGTCTAATTTGAATGCGTTTTGTAAAATTACTAAGCCTATAGGATATATGTAGTTTAAATTTCAGATCTTGGTCCAATTTTAAACCTAAAATCATAAAGATATCTATAATATTCTTGAAAATAATGGAATATTTCATAATAATTGAGAATCCTTTGGATGATTGTAAAACATTCTTAAATTCTGGAATATTACATAAAAGTCTTTAGCGATCTAAAGTATTCTAGAATACCCTGTAATATTCTACAGTATTTTTGAATGTATAGAAATAAATGGATATCATTGTTATCTGTTCAAATATTATAAACAGATTTGGAGCATTTTTGAAGCTTTTATAGAATTTAAAACACTCGTAAACTTTTTAGAAGTTTCAGAAAATTTTAGAATTTTTCAAAAATGCATGCACCTTTTAAATTCTACTTCTAATATGCCTATCCATAATCTAATACACTTAAAAACATTTTGAAATGATCAGGAGTGTTCTAAAAGTTCTTGAAACTGATAGAGCACTCGAATGTTTAGATTTTGCATATATTTAAAATGTTTCTGAAACATTAAGAATACTGCAGAACACTTTGTAGGACAGTATTTTCTGGTGCATATAAAAATGGACGATATTCGAATTTTTATGGAAAGATTCTGTAATATTCGATGTATATTATTATGGCGTGTTCTAGAATATGTTGATTTTCTTTTAAAACACTTCTGAAAATCATGGAAAATCATAAAACGTTGCAAAATGAATGGTTTACTATTTCAGCTCGTTATCCATCGTTGTAGAAAGACTGAGTAGACCCTGAAAGCTGTAGTTTTAAGAAATTTCAAATCATCTTTAAATTTCTTGTTATTAAATATGAAATTCAAGGCCGTACCCACGGGGGGTGAAATGGTGTTGACCTCCCCACCTCCCGAAAATTGTGAAACATGTGCATAATATACATATACTCTCTTGTGTGTCGCTGCATACCCCCCCCCCCTGAAATATTTTCCTGTTGTATGCACACCCCTCCCACCCCGGGAAAATTTTTTCTGACTACGGCCTTGATATTATCGTGTAGAATATTTTGAATGATTCTGGAAGATACTGAAATTGATATCTCTAGTATTGGACAATGTAATGGGATCTTATCATATTTTCTAAATTACATTAGAACAAGTGAAAAATTCTAGAATATTTTCAACATTCGTTTTAAATGTTTGAAACTTTTAGAAAATAAAAAAATGTGATCTTTAAAATACCTGCAAGCGTTGAGAAATATTGTCTAATTATTGAGAATTTTCTAAAACATTACAGAACATTCTGGATAATTCAGGATGACTCGGAAAATTTGAAATGGTTTGCAAAATATTCATAAATTGATATTTTACAAATATTTAAATCTCCGTCGAATGATCGCTATATTCTATACCACTTTGAATAAAGTTTGCGTAATTATTTAATTCTAGAAAATTATGAAAATCAATGGGAGAGCCCGTGGCTTTGGTTTTGGATTGGAAGTTGCGTTTTAAATTCTATTTATTCATATACTTGGGATATCAAAATGGATTGGGGTCTTCTTGATAGCAATGCTGGAGAAAATAGATTTTTACGAGAAGAAGTGGTTTATTCAGCTGCTGTAAGTTTTTTCTTATAAATCAGTATTGTAAACATCCGTATATTTATTATTATGTTTAAAAATAAGTTTTTTAATGCAAACCTTCTTTTCAGAGTTTTTATTACTTCGCTATAATAGAAGACTTCGTAATTAGATTTTCGTGGGTCGCCACTTACATCCTTCACGATTACTTTAATGTTTCAAACGACTTATTAATGTCAGTCGTAGCGCCCCTTGAAGTTTTCAGGTAAGCTTATCATTCGGAGGTGCACGGCACCGAATAACCTGTTCAGGATATTTTGAAACTCTTAGTTTCATTAAAAAAAGTTCAATCACTTTAAATGTCACATAATATTATGTAAAATAATCTAAGATTGTAACAGATCATTTTGGGATTCTTTTGTATGGCTCAGATTTTAATTTGTAAGTCTAAATACTTCAAGCCCGCCAGCGACTAATTTTTTTTTTTTTGGACGAATTGCAATTTCAATACTTTTGGATTAAAATGTAAAAAATTCTTTTGCTTCAAATTTCAGTTCCTTAATAATGTATAATTCAGAAATCAGGGCCTTATTAGTTCACAGAAAATTCAATTATAATGCTTGGAATTTAATATTTTCAATTTAAGCAATTGAATGGCTGGCGTCCAAAAAGGGGCAACCCACATTTTTACTTTTTCACAGGAGGCAGGAAAAACGTTCGTATTTTTCTATTTTTGTACTTCAAAGAAAAACAATTAATTTTATGTTAGGTGGTCACTTTATACAGACTGTCTAAAAATTCGAGTTAATTATTTACAAAACTGTGGACCTTATAAGCATTTTTGCAGCTCGGTGGGGTAACCCCAGGGGTAGCGGGCGGCCTAAAAGGGATAACCCACATATTGAGCGCCCTTTACTTTCATATTAATTTAGGAATAACTTAGTTGATTTATCGCAATGAAAAAATGATATTTTCTGTTTAAGAATATCAGCATTTCAATGTATACAAAATGCAAAAATAAGTATGAGAAATCTTTGAATCATGAAAAAGGTAAAGGCTAGTTGAAATCAATTTGAGGAACTGTGATTAACTTTTAAAATAGAATAATATAAATGAAAAGTATTGGGAATTAATGTTATTTTTTATTTTCTAAAGATATGTAAACCAATCAAATTAAGAAACATTTTGAGAAAATATCAAGCGATATTACAACTTTTTTATAACGATCACATTTTTCTCAGCCAATTTTAACGGTAAAAGGATAAGAATTTTACTAAAATGTTTAGAAAACTGTACTGAACAATGAACTTCCTTGCAAAGAACAAAAAATAGCTAATGAATATATGTAGAAACTGAGAAATTGAGTGGTACTCACCTGACTTGATAATTGTTTATATGCAGCTGAAAACGTGAAACACGATACCGATAAAACAGATCCTTGTATACGTCCAAGTACCAATAAGTTACAGTCGAAAACAGCCACATGGCAACCAGATGCACTTTTTTACCTTTATATTTGGTATAGTATAAAAAAATGCAGAGCTTCCATAAGAGTCAAAGAGGGGTTACTACTCCCTTCTGGCCGCTAGGTATACCCGAGGTTACCACGATCGCTAGTTTTGATAATTTATTATATAAAAACTAAAATGATTTTTGGATTTCTTTCAAGGGCTACAAACGAGGATTTTGTCAGAGAATTTAAAAAAGTACCCTACCGATAGAAATCTCAGAGTATATGCTAAAGATTCTCAAGACTCTGAGAAATTCTCGGCAGGCACTCAGCTAGATATATTTCAATGTCCAGGTAGCTCGTTTAAATGTTTTGAAGGCTTTAAAATGTCCTTTCTGAAATTTAAATAAAAATACGATCATAATATTATAATTAGCAGTGAGGCTGAAATTGAAATAAGAATTCGATCATAAATAACAAGCAGAGAGGCTATCGTAATAGATTAGCCGGCACTTAAGGGTCCTTTCTTAAGCTTTCCGATTAAAATTTAGAAATAGTTTTTTTTTAATTCCATAGTTAAGAGCTTAAAACATAATAATTCGGAATCTACGTGTTTCGATGCTTTCAGATACCTAACTTTTTTTTTTAATGTTTAAAATTGGAATTAATACAACTTTTCTCGTAAATAGAATGAGATACGCCATAAAAGACAACATTTTTGAATTCAACTCGAAAATTGTGTATTATTATATAAGTTAAAATTCTAAATAAGTATAATGAGAAAATTCTTAAATTAAAAAAAAGTCTTAATAATTTGAAGAACAATTTAAGAAGGGAGAATCGGATTAGCGACGGCTAACTACTGTAAATAACTCTGCCCGCCCGGTACGTGACGAATACAAAAGGACCATTATATTACCGTCGCATCACTCATGAAAGGACCTTGAAAAGGAACCAAATCTCTCTTACTATCCCTGAGACTAAATCATTCAAATCGAACCTGCAGATAGTCTCAAACCGGCCAGGCTATTTCGCCTGAGAATACTCTGAGATTTCTATCGGTAGGGCTCTTCGAAAATGTTGACGGTTATCACGTTTTGGACGCCAGCCATTCAATTGTTATTTGTACCTTTCTTGATTGAAGGATTTTCGTTTCAAATGGTACAATTTCCAATTGAAAGCCCCAGTACTCAAATAACACAGCCGCACAAAAAAATATGTTTCCGGGTTTGGAGGTCAGACCATAGTTACTGTATGTGTTTGGGGTCGCTGAATCCAAATTCGACGTCCGAAAAACGCCAGCACGTCAGGGTTCTGACATAAGCTCAAAAAACCTCATACATTTTTTGTTATAAGTCCGGGGGTCAGACCGTGTTTATTATACGTTTCTGGGGTCGCTAAATCCAAATCCGAGGTTCAAGAAATCTCAGCCAGTCAGGGTTTTGACATAACCTCAAAAAACCTCATAAAACTTTGTTTTCTGAGTCCGGGAGTCAGACCGTGTTTACTGTATGTTTTTGCTGTCGCTGGATCCTAATACCTAGTCTAAAAAAGTCCAGTACGTCAGGGTTTTGACTTTCAAAGAAACTTGTGCAATTTATTCATGTGACTTACGGGTGTCAGCATTCAGGGTACCTCCTCGTGGTGACGGCGGGCAACGGAATGAGCTTGTGATCTGATTTTGCTTAATATATGGCTTAAGTCAAAACGTTGAAGCGTTAAATAGCTCAGATTATGAGGTATTTTGAATGCAATGTCGAAACCCTGATATGCTGGGGGGTTTCGGGCCTCGGATTCGGATTCAGTGCCCCGAAAAACATATAATAAACTTTGTCTGATTCCCAGGCTCAAAAGATTTCTTATTAGGTTTTTTTAGTTTTTGTCATAACCCTGATGTGCTGGGGGTTTTTGGGCCTCGAATTCGGATACATCAACCCCAAAAACATATAGTATAACATATAAAATACCATACAATGTATGGTATTTTTGTGATAGATTTAAAAAAAAAATTTTTTTTAATTTTTATGATTTCTCGGTTTCTATTGTGTATGCAACTCAGAACCACCTTACGGGATGCGGCATAGTCCACTTTGTTACTTGAAAATTAGAAAAATTGAAAATGGTAAATGTTTCTCAGCACATTGGCCGGTAAAGAGTTAATTTTGAATAAACTTGTTTTGAAAATGTTGAATTTGAATTACGTGTAATTTTGTGTTTAAAGCTCTCGAAATGAAAATTGTTCAATTTCGACGGCTTCTGTTTTGAAATTGCTGATTTTTTAATGCTCCTTTTTCACTTTTTAATTATTAATATTCGTTTATTCAGATTTTTTTTAGTTCTAAAATTTTAATTACCGCGAGAAATAGTTGCAAAATAGAAAATCACATTAAATTTCCTATTGAGTGTTTAGTGGTCATCCTGTAATTTCAAAGAAGTTTGATTCATCAGGGTTAAGAATAATTTACCAGAAAAATAGATATTATTAATATTTGTGATAAGCCTCTTATATTCTCTAGGCGTTTCATATGGAATTTTTTCCGGTTGGAGAACGAACATCTGAACAATTGCGGTAAGTTCAGAGCTGTAAGAGACATTTCGATCGCACCAATAGAGAGTTCCGATCAGACGCAAATTTTGCGCATGATGGACGATGAAAACGGAGTCGTTAACCGCGGTAAACGCAAAGGTGGTGGTAATAAAAAGGGCAACCAAAAAGATGACAAACGTATGCTACTTAAAGATGAAACCATCGACATCGACGTATCAAATGCTAGTTGAAGAACATTTGTTACGATTATGCCTTATCGTTTTGAGCTCAGTACTGAGTTAGCGTACTCTAAATTTAAAACTTTACAGTGCCTTCTTAAAATCAATTTGTTGAAATTACTTTCTTACTATTACTGATCGTTATAAATCGTTATGTAAAAAGAATGCTATATTGTTTATTCGAATATAATGTTCCTTAAAATAATATTTTAAATGAGTTCGAAGCAGATTGACATCACAATCACCCTACCGAAAAGAATCTTTGTGTATATACTAAAAATTCTTTAGGTCAAAGAAGCTCAGAGAAATTCTCCGCAGACACTCTGGTAGATATCTTTAAAGGTCCAGGAAGCTCATTTAAATGGTCTGAAGGCTTTAAAATATCCTTTCCGAAATTTAAATAAGAATACGATCATAAATAACAAGCAGAGAGGCTATCTCAATAGAGTAGCCGACACTCAAGGGTCCTTTGTTAAGCTTTCGGATTAAAATTTAGAAGATTTTTTTAAATTTCATAGTTAACAGCCTAAAAGATAATAATTCGGAATTTACGGGTTTCGATGACTTAAGATATCTAACTTTTTTTTAATGCTTAAAATTGGAATTAATAGAACGTTTCTCGTAAATGGAATGAGATACGTCAAAAAAGACAACATTTTTGAATTCAACTAGAAAATTGTATATCAGTATATAAGTTATAATTATAAATAAGTATAATGAGAAAATTCATCAATTAAAACAAAAAGTATTAATAATTTGAAGAGAAATTTAAAAAGGGAGAGCGGATTGGCCACGACCAACTACTGTAAATAACTCTGACCGCCCGGTACGTGACGAATACAAAAGGAACATTATATTACCGTCGCACCGCTCTTAAAAGGACCACTAAAAGGATCTTGAAAAGGACCCAAATCTCTCAAACTATCTCCGAGACTATTTTGTTTCAAGTCGATTTTGTTTATAGACTCAAATGGGCCAGGCTACTTCGCTAAAGAAAACTCAGAGATTTCTTTTGGTAGGGTAGTTTTCAGAATAGAGTTATATTATTTATATTATTTATATTCTAACTGAAATGTAAGAACTTATTTTTGATTAATTCCTCAATGTAGCTACATGACCACAAATTGAAAGAATGTATCATTTTAATACTCTTCATGTTAAGTTGCAAGTTGGCATTCTAATCTCGAATATATGAACTTAATGCCTTGTGGTATCATGCAAAATGTATTAAAATGGGGAATTTTTTGTTTTGCAGTGACTCTTTTTTTAAAAAGAAGTACCCCTACAATGTAAAAAATCTAAATCTAATTACTCTTTTTTGCGTTAAAATGAATCTTGAATTTTCAGGTTTCACCTTTTGTATATGTTGGAAACACGAAGTACTACAAGGAGACCGCACCCCTGTAGCGTGCATCTGTTGTCAACTGTCTTTGGTTAAAGTGAGGCATGTCAATTTCTAAGAACGAGTAGCAAACGACAATTTAGTTAAAAGTTTTCTCTGATACGGCGCTCTCAGCTCGGAATATATTAAAACCCCGAGGACAGATAATCGCAAAGAGGCGCCAGGTGAAATACATTGCATGCAGTCTCCTTGCAGTACTTCGTTTATATTTTTTCATTAAGGGCATGCAATACTTAGAAAATGATCGATTTTAACATTTTTAGGTTGCCCCGGCTTTTTCCCTAAAATAATAAATATCTTTTCTTAAAAATTTGACACTTGATAGCAGCGAACATGGTAACGAACGTCCCCGCACAGTTTTTTGTGGGCTAATTCAAACAAAATTTTATTTTGCTAAGTTTGATTGTGTGTATTTCGATGTTATGTGTGTTACAATTCTTTCCTATAATTATTATTGAGTGCTAACGGCAGCATCGGTAAGACAGAGACCTAAATCGTCAGAAAGACAAAGCTGAAAAACGACCCTAACCTCAAAATACTGCACATGCAAAAAATTAGTATTTAGCACAATACATTTTTTTTGTTATTATCCCTCAAAAGAGAGTCCGGGAAGGTCCGTTGTAATATTGTACAGCATCTCCGAATTCAGTTTTAAACGATTTTCATTTTTGTGGAAAAAAATCCGAGGGAACTGCCCAATGATCACACGACGAAGTATAACATGCCCTTAAAAATATATTCGAAAATGAAAGAAATTTAGTGTATGTCCCTATTGTGCGAGTTAAAGTACCATTTATTTTAGGACCAAGATATCTATGTTATTGATAGTATTTTTATAAATGTTTGTTTTTTGTTGTCCAGCGCGATTGTGAGAAAAAAGTAAGAGATTGAAATATTACATTGCAAAAATATTTGCAAGAAAAGGAATTCGCATTAAAAAAAAATGTTGGTTAAAGTAAAAAAGTGAGGTAGAGTAAAGCATTAGCAATTAATTGTAGTTATGAGTATTTGTGATACATTTCGTGATTGTTCTCGTATTTTGTCTCTCAGGACTTTGCAATATCCCATGAAAATAATGGTTTTTTGCTTGGTTATTTTTATTTGATTCAAAAAAAGTTTCTCTTTTATTGAGGTAAATCTTGATTGATTTATGTTCTTGGTAACATTATCAAAGATCAATTCTAAACTGAGAATAGCCACATAAAGAGCCAATAATAATATTCTGTGTAGAAATTGAACGTGTACAGGAAATGTCTCAAATGTCTGATAAGCGATTGAAAAGAAATTGTATTTATTGATGGTATTAGTAGATAATTTACAGATATGTAATTGATACATTCCACTAGATATTTTTACTGATTTGATTTTGTAGTAAGTGTATATTCTTAAATTGAAACTAAATCTTGCAGTTTTTTAACTTCTTATAATTCAAATGAATTAAAATTATTTTTTTCTTTTTACTAGGTTTTTATTAAAATAAAATTCAAGAGCACAAATATTTCATGCCTATCCATTTTTGTCATTAATCTACTTTATAGTATTTAAGGCAATGTGCTATGTACATTAATCTTTCAAATGAAAATTTAAATAACTGTTTGTCCTATGACTTAATAATTACATGATATGTTAAAAAATTGAATCAGGTATATTAACAAGAATGAAAATACTTTCATAATGTATGATTTTAAAATGGTTTATAAATTGTTTTTATTTGTAAATTTAATACTTGCTTCGCTTGTAAGAGCCCTGAAACATTCATTTTTATTTTATTTGTTGCATACAATGAAAATCGTTATGTGCCAAATATGGGTTTGCCTTTGTCAAAAGGCTAAATATAAGTATTATATATTTTTTTCTACAAATTTTTTCCACTTCGGCGAGTGTAATAATATATAGTTAATGTATCTGTCAGCTGAATAGAAAATCATCTTTTGTAATTTGTGATAATTTTTAATGTACAATTTTTTCGATGTTCATTGAGTCCAATTCTCAGATCCTTTTAACTGCTCATGAGTATACATTAATTTTATTAGTGGAAAGGCATACATTTAAATATTTGGAATACAAAATTATGTATGTGTGAAGTGGGTCAAAAGTTGTTCTGATACTGACCTACGTATTTTAAGATTTCTGTTACCGAGTTAATTTTCCCATGTCTAGACTCTAGAGCATTGGAGGGTTCGTTTCTGTGCTAAAAATGCATTGATATCGGTAACAAGGAAGCGCCTGTACGTCCAGACACAACCCATGTTTCTTCCCTGTTTCAAAAGCGTACATTTAAACTCGGCTGTGTTATAAACTATGTACATAAATGTATACACACGGTCAGTATTGGAATTATTAGTAATTATTCGCCATTCAGTGAATTGTAGTATAACTAATTTTTCTGTATTTAAATAACTCATTCTCAGATCCTGTAAAAATTAACCATCACTTTTTTGTATGTTTGTCTTCGATATAAAAAAATATAAGTACCAATAAAAGAGTGAATATGGAAAACTGTAATTTTATTTTCAGCCCACCAACTTTAAAGCGTACTTTATCAAATTAGAACGAATGCAATTCAGGATTTTATAACTTTAATATACTATAATGCAATTAAGAGAATTCGATTCATCGCAATTCATCTTCATTTAAAAAAGTATATAATTGAATGAAGCTCAGTGATCTGTTTTGACAAGATATGCATTTTTACGCCTTTACCTAATAATTTTGAACAGTTTAGGTATCGGTCGAGTGAGTGCATTAGCATTCGTGCATGAGGAAATATATTTTGTGAGAATTGCGTTTTAGGGGAGCGGCGGTTAATGTGGCGCACATTCATTTACAGAAATTGATCGATTTATAGCGAGAGGTATTTACTGTACTGTATTTTCTTATGTGCACTGTCTTGTACAGTGAAAAAAATTCCTCAATAAAGCTAATCACTCAATTCTTATTATAAAAAGTTATTTTCGGTGTTATGTGTGTATTTCTAAAGTGACCAAAAAGTAGCGAAAAAGTACATTAGCATTTTTTCGGACTAAAAAAACATAATATATAACGTTCAAAATGCACACAATTTATGAGTAATTATTTGAACTCATCATTTATCCAAAATTAATTTCATTGAACTCCATAAACAACTCTTACTTCCCTTTCCGAAATTGCACTAAGAGCGCGCCACATTGGCCAACCAGGAATGATAACTTGGCGCAGGCACACTTTGGGTGAAACTTGATAATTAACTATTTTAATAGGCGTAAATTCAATAATAATTATACGCATAGGTTAGATAAGATATTGATTTACGTGGTCTATATTATTTTATTACAGTTTTCAAAATATTTAACTTTTAACGGAGCTTTTTATAACATGTGCGCCACATTACCCGCCGCTCCCCTAAGATCAGATGAACTTTTTTCCTTATTCAATCAACGTCGAACTCATATAAATAAGTTGAATTTTTTCATGCAAGAATGAAAATACGAATGAAAATAACATGAAAGTACATTTTTTAAACCAACATAAACTTTAATAAAAATTATGTTTTTAAATAAAATTTTGAAACGGCTAATTAGCAGTGATGTCAGAACGCGGATATCTGGCATGCGCAGTAGTTATCCCTGTGTGTTTTTGGGTTAGGTAACGCCATGTGTCAATTTAAAAATACACAGAATCACTACTGCGCACGTCAGAGATATCCGTGTTCTGACACCACTGCTAATAGACCTTTTTATTCTAAACGTCTCATGGACATAGGAAACAAGGGTCTAGGCATGCCATTGCGGGGTTGATGCAATGAGGGGGGAGGTCCGCCACCTTTTGATGTCCCGTGACAAACATGGCAGCGCCCACAAGTTTATATTTTCACGCACAGTTTGTCGGCAAAAATGCTCGTGCGCATACTCAAATGGCACATCGTAAGATGGCGGCGCTCCCCACTCATGGAATTCGCACCCCTCCCGTGAACTCAACCCCGCTCGACAAGTCAGGCTGGCATGTCTAGTCCTGTGTTTCCTACTAGTATGTCCATGAGACGTCCGCACTGATCATGTGCCAGAATTTTACGTCATTTTGGTATTTTTCGAACAGTTTTGGGTCGAAATGCATGGAAAATATTGTTGATAAATACAACAAAAGATAAATTTGTAAATAACAGAGTTTAAGGGTAGAACATTTTTAAGCCTATATAGTAAAAAAACAGCGAAAAAGTGCAAATAGTGCGGCGAGCAAGGCCATTATTTACATCTATTGGCATCTGTCATCGTCTAAAAAATGCTAACAAATTCGGCGAAACTCACGGAAGATGATATTACAGGTGCAAAATTAGTGCACGAATCAGTAGAAGGGCACAGTATTGAGCAGCTGAAACGATGGCTTAAATGTAGAAAACCTGATTTAGTGGAAAGGTTAGTTGAGGTTTTGTATAGCAGCCATACCGAAAAGAATCTTTGAGTATATACTAAAAATTCTTTAGGTTAAAGGATCTCAAGGTAGATATTTTTAAAGGTCCAGGAAGCTCGTTTAAATGGTCTGAAGGCTTTAAAGTTTAAAAAATCCTTTCCGAAATTGAAATAAGAATACGATACGATCATAAATAACAAGCAGAGAGGCTATCTCAATAGAGTAGCCGACACTCAAGGGTCCTTTGGTAAGCTTTCGGATTAAAATTTAGAAGTAGATTTTTTAAATTTCATAGTTAACAGCCTAAAATATAATAATTCGGAATGTATGGGTTTCGATGACTTCAGATATCTAACTTTCTTTTTAATGCTTAAAATCGGAATTAATAGAACGTTTCTTGTAAATGGAATGAGATACGCCAAAAAAGACATTTAATATGTAAGTAAATGTTAGCAAAGAAAGAAAATATTAATACCTGCCAAACACAGCCTCAACTAACCTTTCTACTGAATCACTTTTTTTCCTTTTAAAGAAAATGTAATATTGTGTTATTTTATATTTGTGTAAATACTAAATATTTACTCTAAAAAAGTTATGAACTGCAAATCTTGAATAAAAGAAAATTTTAATACCTGCCAAACACAACCTCAACTAACCTATCTTTTTTTCCCTACCGAAAGAAATCTCTGAATATATTCTAAAGATTCTCGAGGGTCAGAGAAGCTCAGAAAAACTCTCCGCAAAAACTCTCCTTTCCGAAATTGAAATACGATCATAAATAAAAAGCAGAGAGGATGAAATTGAAATAAGAATTCCATCATAAATAACAAGCAGAGGGGCTATATCAATAGAGTAGCCGACACTCAAGGGTCCTTTGTTAAGCTTTCGGATTAAAATTAGGAAGTAGATTTTTTTAATTTCATAGTCAACAGCCTAAAACATAATAATTCGGAATCTACGGGTTTCGGTGATTTCAGATATCTAACTTTTTTTAAAATGCTTAAAATTGGCATTAATAAGTTTCTCGTAAATGGAATAAGATACGCCAAAACAGACAAAACATTTGAATTCAACTCGAAAATTGTATTTTATTATATAAGTAAAAATTCTAAATAAGTATAACGAGAAAATTCTTAAACTAAAAAAAAGTGTTAATAATTTGAAGAACAATTTAAGAAGGGAGAATCGGGTTAGCGACGGCCAACTACTGTAAATAACACTGCCCGCCCGGTACGTGACGAATACAAAAGGCAGTACCTAAACGTACTTTATTGTACTCTAATACATTTTTCAAAGTTTCAGCTCGATATTTTATTTACAAAAAAAGTTCTTAGGTTCAAAAAAACATTCACTGAACTGATAAAGTGAGGTTGGTAATATAGGTATTTAGCTGTTTCACATGCCCTTAAACTCTTATTTATTTACACATTTATTTTCCGTTGTTATTTTTCTTCACAATATTTTCCACACATTTCGACACAAACCTGTTCGAAAAATATGCAAATGACGTAAAATTCTGGTACGTGCGCACTGTCGACGTCTAGGGTTGTGTTCTAGAATTCACTGGGAGTACTGGAAGCACTGGTGTGACGTCATGATAATGACTGTGCAAAAAGTGCGGAGTGGGAAGAAGCACTGGTGCAGTGATCAGTGATCCCAGATCTGAAACGAGATGTGGTCCAATGCTTTGACAGGGCTATGTCTGTATATAGTAGGAGACGATATAAATGACTGGGTTGCGCGTGCAACCCATTTCTCTTCTTCTGAATTTGAAAACTGGAAGGTGCACGATTACCGGTCGGAACCAGTGATCCCAGATCTGAAACGAGACGTGGTCCAATACTATGACACGTTTATGTCCGTGTGAATATGGTAGGAGACGATATAAATGCCTGCGTTGCGCGCGCAACCCATTTCTCCTCTTCTGAATTTGAAAACTCGAAGGTGCACGATTGCTGGTCGGAACACTTCGGCGGATCTATTTATATCTCTATATGTTTTTAAATAAAATGAAGAGATTGGGATATTAATATTTTCAGATTTCGATGCTGGGCTGGCGATTCTCATGATTTGAATACTTCGCGCGCCTCTTTATATGCGTGTATTTTGAGGTTACGTTACCTCAAGTAAAATATAAATTATATAAATATTAATACTATCATATATATTTATGTATTATTAATTATAACATTATAATTATGTTATATTATAATAGTCTTCTTTAAATCTTGATTCGCATTTGAAAGAAATTCAAGAAATTGGTGATTTTGGAATTCATCTCGTTTGGATAAAAACTCAATTATTTGATTGAAAAATTAATTATTTTGGTAAAAATGTAACTATTTTGTAAAAAAAGGCCTCTTTTCTATCAAAAGTTTAACTACTTTGTTAAAATTTTTATTTCTTTTATTTGAAGGTTCATCTTTTTCGTTGAAAATACATTTTTGAAACCGACATTTAGTCTATAACATTTTTGGTTAAAAAATCATGTATTTTGTTAACAATTCGTCTTTCTTTGTAGAAATTAAATTGCTTTATGCAAAAATTTATACTTTCTGGTTAAAAATTACATTTTTCGGTTGAATTATCAACTGTGCATATTTTTTGGTTGCAAAGTCGTTTTGTTGTAAATGCAACTATATTGTTAAAAATTAAAATCATAATTTTTGGGTGGCAAATTCGATTATTCACTTAAAGTTGAACTACTTCGTAAAAAAATTAATTTGTTCTTATTAAAGATTCATAATTATAGTTGAAAATTGAACTATTTGCCTTTAAATTAGCTTAAAAATTCATTTTTTTGTACAGAATACTCTTTTTGATTTTAAAATTAAAAAATTTATTAAAATTAAATTGACCTTTTTCAGTAGAAATTTAATCTCTTTGGTTGAAAATGTTTCATTTTTGATTAAAAATGCAATTGTTTGGTTAAAATATGAACTTTACATCTTCTGGGGTTTAAAAGTCTATTATTTCACTAAGAGTTGAACTACTTTGTAAAAAAATACGTTTTTTTTAACAAGGTTTTATAATTATGGTTGAAAATTTAACTATTTGATTGAAAGTTTAA
>NC_046663.1:118235993-118237422 GCF_010883055.1 Belonocnema kinseyi
ACATTATAATTATGTTATATTATAATAGTCTTCTTTAAATCTTGATCCGCATTTGAAAGAAATTCAAGAAATTGGTGATTTTGATTGATTTTGATTGAAAAATTAATTATTTTGGTAAAAATGTAACTATTTTGTAAAAAAAGGCCCCTTTTCTATCAAAAGTTTAACTAATTTGTTAAAATTTTTATTTCTTTTATTTGAAGGTTCATCTTTTTCGTTGAAAATACATTTTTGAAACTGACATTTAGTCCATAACATTTTTGGTTAAAAAATCATGTATTTTGTTAACAATTCGTCTTTCTTTGTAGAAATTAAATTGCTTTATGCAAAAATTTATACTTTCTGATTAAAAATTACATTTTTCGGTTGAATTATCAACTGTGCATATTTTTTGGTTGCAAAGTCGTTTTGTTGTAAATGCAACTATATTGTTAAAAATTAAAATCATAATTTTTGGGTGGCAAATTCGATTATTCACTTAAAGTTGAACTACTTCGTAAAAAAATTAATTTGTTCTTATTAAAGATTCATAATTATAGTTTTAAATTGAACTATTTGCCTTTAAATTAGGTTAAAAATTCATTTTTTTGTACAGAATACTCTTTTTGATTTTAAAATTAAAAAATTTATTAAAGTTAAATTGACCTTTTTCAGTAGAAATTTAATCTCTTTGGTTGAAAATGTTTCATTTTTGATCAAAAATGCAATTTTTTGGTTAAAATATGAACTGTACATCTTCTTGGGTTTAAAAGTCAATTATTTCACTAAGAGTTGAACTACTTTGTAAAAAAATACGTTTTTTGTGACAAGGTTTTATAATTATGGTTGAAAATTTAACTATTTGATTGAAAGTTTAACTCTTTGATTGAAAACTCATATTTTTCGCTTAAGGAATTCATTTTTTTGTAGACAATTCGTCTTTTTGACTGTAAAATTAAATAATTTCGTTGAAAATTCATGTATTTTGTTTAAAATTTGTCTTTTTTTGTAGATCATTTATTTTCTTGGTCGAAAATTCATCGGATTGGCTGACAATTCAACAACTTTATTGAAAATAAATTTTTTCCGTTAAAAATTATTAATCTTTATCCGAAAATGTAACTATTATAGGATTGATTAAAAATTAATCATATATATTGGTTCAGTTTGAAAATCTTTTTTGTATAGAACATTAATCTTCTCGGTCAAAAATTCACCTTTTCCTTGAAAATTTAACAATTTTGTTGAAAATTCGTTTTTTTTCCTTGTTTAATTCAATTTTTTATCGCAGCTTTTATCTGGAAATTGAACTATTTCATTTTTGGTGAAACTTTATCCTTTAAACTGTATTAGTTACCAGGTGTATACATATGAAACCGGTATTGCCATTTAGCGGCCAGTAGGCACACTTGTAGGCACTGTCGGAACTTACCATTTGTGCTAATTGGCG
>NC_046663.1:118237522-118238654 GCF_010883055.1 Belonocnema kinseyi
ATATTGGTTCAGTTTGAAAATCTTTTTTGTATAGAACATTAATCTTCTCGGTCAAAAATTCACCTTTTCCTTGAAAATTTAACAATTTTGTTGAAAATTCGGTTTTTTTTTCCTTCTTCAATTCAATTTTTTATTTCAGATAAAAAAAAATTTTTAATCGAAAAAATGAATTTTCAATAAAATTGTTAAATTCTCAACCAATAACATGAAATTTCGACCAAGAAAATTAATGATCTTCAAAAAAAGACAAATTTCAAACAAAATACATGAAATTTCAACAAAATTATTTAATTTTAAACTCAAAAAAACGAATTATCTACAAAAAGTTGATTATTTTCAGCGAAAAATATGAGTTTTCAATCACAGAGTTAAACTTTTAACCAAATAGTTAAAATTTATTTTAAATTTATTTATTTTTTTATTCGAAGGTTCATCTCTTTCGTTGAAAATTTAACTATTCAAATGAAAATATGTTTTATGTGTTGTTGAAAATACATGTTTGAAACTTACAATTAATCTATACCATTTTTGGTTAAGAAATCATATATTTTGTTTAAAATTCGTCTTACTTTGTAGAAATTAAATTGTTTTATGGAAAATTAACACTTTTTGGTTAAAAATTAAATTTTTCGGTTGAAATATAAACTGTAATTATTTTTTGGCTGCAAAGTTGTTTTGTGGTAAATGCAACTGTATTGTTAAAAATTAAAATCATAATTTTCGGGTGGAAAATTCGATTAATCACTTACAGTTGAAGTACTTAGTAAAAAAATTAATTTTTTCATATTAAGGATTGATAATTATAGTTGAAAATTCAACTATTTACCTTCAAATTAAATTTTTTGTTAAAAATTTTACTTTTTTGTTAAAATTGCACCTTTGAGCGTTAAAAGTCTACAATTTGATAGAAAGTTAAACTATTTGGTCGACAATTAAAATTTTGTTTGAAAAATCATATTTTGGGTTAAAAATTCAGTTTTTTTGTAGATGATACCCTTTTTCACTTTAAAATTAAATAATTCTGTTGAAGATTGAACTTGTTTGGTAGAAATTTAATCGTTTTGGTTGAAAATGTATAATTTTTGTTCAAAAATGCAATTGTTTGGTTGAAATATGAACTGTACATCTTGTT
>NC_046663.1:118238754-118242023 GCF_010883055.1 Belonocnema kinseyi
ACTACTGTTGGGTAGGCGAACATATTCCCAGAATTTAGAGACAATCGAAAAACATGACTTTTTGAGTTGGGGCAGTTGAGGAATAATGCCCCATATATAGAATATAATAGAATTTATTGTCTTCATTGTATACTTTTACAAGTTTTTACTATATTCTTTTGCTCTCTTAAATTTTTAAATAAAACGAAGCTACATATTTTCTCTCTTAGAATTTTTAACTGAACAGTTAATAATTAAATAATTAAATCATTACATATTTATGTGTCTATATGACAGTTCACCTTATCCTTAGGCTATATTTCTCCTCTATATCACTATTTCATTTGATATTAAAATTATATTAATATTAATATTATTTAGCTATAAATGACTGTGCTGGGGTTTTTAAGCGTTTGATCTATCTATTAAACCAAAAAGTTTAAACAGACACCGGACTTTAGAAATTATAAAATTTGTCTATGAGAATCATTTGGAATTAAACAATTACAAACTATAGCTTCCTAGAATTTGTTTATATTATACTTTTTTCATGACTACTTGGGACTTCGATTGTTAAGATTTAAAATTGCGAGCAATTTTAAAAAGCGCTAATACAAAATGTTGTGCTTATGAGTACTTATAATTTGTAATTGTTTTATTTTAAATGATTTTCGTAAGTAAATTTTCTAATTTTGAAAGGCTGTTTAAATTTTTTTGTTTTAATAGATAAAATTTAACTTCGAACGCTTAAAACTCTAGCACAATCATTTAGAGCTAATTAATATTAATGTTAATATCAATATCTGTTGAGATAATATTATTATAATTATAATATCACATATAGTTAATTATATATAATATTAATTCTATTATAATGCACCCTGGTTATAATTCTTTTTTCAAATTTTCATCTCACAACTTAAAATTTTAATTTTTTTTTTTTTAGAATTCCTTGTCCCAGATCTCACTTATTATTTTTTCAAAAAATCTCTAATCCAATTCAGAAATACATACCATTTCTTTGAAAAATTTC
Source organism: Belonocnema kinseyi (assembly GCF_010883055.1). Classification (NCBI taxonomy): domain Eukaryota; kingdom Metazoa; phylum Arthropoda; class Insecta; order Hymenoptera; family Cynipidae; genus Belonocnema; species Belonocnema kinseyi. The sequence goes on from NC_046663.1 coordinate 118,239,767, forward strand.
CTGTTCCAATTCAAAATTCGGGGTGAAATTAGAAAATTCAAAATTTTAAATCTGAAAATGATTTATTTGAAGTGAAAATCTTTTGAATTTTAAACTTTTAAAACTGAAGCTTGACAAATTTTTAATTCAGAAATATTTCATTCAAACGCTCAATAATTTGTACGTATAAAATAAAAATTTTTAACACCTTTTAATTTTACAATTTTTTATTAAATTATGTTAAAATACGAAATTACACATTTAAAATTTTTATGACTTTAACATTTTAGAGATTTTGGGTTAAAAAATATAAATACGCTGTTATTTTTAAGGCTCAAAATGATAATACTTCAAGAAAATTTTAGTTCAACCAGAAAGATGAATTTTTTAACTGAAATTAATAATCTTCAGCCGAAAACTGCATTTTATTTTATTGAATTCTAAGCCCAAAAAATTAATAAAAAAAAACTTTCATTTTAAAACAAATCGTAGTAGACTTTTCATCATTAAGGATTTTTTTTTAAATTGTTGAATTTCAAAGCCAAAAAGATGATTTTTTTACAAAACAGTGTGAAGTTTTTTAAACGGAATAGTTTAAAGACTTCTGGTTAAGAAATAGAAACCAAAGCTATTATTTTCAATGCTTTGAATTGAAGAATAAATCAATACATTTTTCAATGTTAAGCACTAAATCATTTTGGTCAATAAAAATGGATTAATTACAATTCTTTTTTAATTGGAAACTTTTTAAATTGTAAATTTAATTCTTTTATTTTAAGTCGCTTAATATTATTAATTTTTACATTTTCATTTATAAATCCAAACTCAAAAGTTTTATTGACGAATTGACAATCTTGAAAATCGAACTGTCTCACAAAACATTTTAATTTTCAACTGAAAAAAAATAATAGCTTTGGTTTTATATTTTTTAACCAGAAGTTTTTGAACTATTCCGTTTAAAAAAAGTTCACACTGTTTTGTAAAAAAATATATTTTTGGATGAGTTCAACAGTTTTTAATTATAAATTTAAACTTTGTTTGTTGAAGATTCATAATTTTAGTTGAAATTATTTGTTTGAAAATGAAAGTTTTTTTTAAATTAATTTTTTCGGGCTTAAAATTTAATTGTTTTCTAGCAAATTTTTTTTCTGGTTTTAAAATTCATCTGCTTTGGGAGAAATTTCATCTTTTATGTATAGAAACTTAACTATCTGACTGAAAATCTATTTGTTTTGATTGAGAATTTATTAACTTTTCTGTAAAAGTTGTCTTTTTTTTGTTGAATTAATTTTGTTTGTTTTAGAATACACAATTTTTGAGTTAAAAATTCAACTACTACGCTAAAATTTAAACTTATTTGTAAAAAGTCCAGTTTTTGGTTGAAGATTATTGATTTCAGTCACAAAATTCATCTTTCTGGTTGAAAATGTAACTATTTTGTTGCAAATTTGTTTTTCTCTTTTTTTTTAGCTGAAAATTCAATTATTTTGATAGTAAGTTAATTTCTTACATTTTCAATTAGTAAACTCAAATTTTCATCTATAAATAACGATGCAAAAATATTAATCTGGAACATCTTAAAATAAAAATAATTTTACTTTTATTTTGAAAAGTTTTTAGTCAAAAAATGTGTTTAATCGTTCAATTTTTATTGTTAAGAACTGCAATTTTCTTGAAGTATTATCATTTTGAGCCTTAAAAATAACAGCGTAATTTATATTTTTTAACCAGAAATCTCTCAAATATTAAAGTCATAAAAATTTAAAATCGGTGATTTCGTATTTAAACATAATTTGATCAAAAATGGTACAATTAAAAGGTGTTAAAAGTTTGTATTTTATACGTATGAATTATTGAGCGTTTGAATGAAATATTTCTGATCTAGAAATTTGTCAAGCTTTAGTTTTAAAAGTTTAAAAGTCAACAGATTTCCACCTCAAATAAATCATATTCAGATTTAAAAGTTTGAATTTTCTAATTTCACCCTGCATTTTGAATTGGAACAGAAAATTTTTTAAATCAATTGTAGGTATTTCAGAATTGGATTAGACATTTTTTGAGAAAAACTATAATTCAGATCTGGGACAAGGAATTATAAAAAATAATTAAAATTTGAGTTAGGACATGAAAATCTGAAAAAGAAGTATAGTCAGGGTACATTATAATATTATTATTTTTATTATTACACTATTAAGCCATTTCCCTTTCGGGGTAGGCGTGACTCACTCGGCAGGGGAAAGGAGTAGTGTGTGGATGGGATAGAGATTTTTCAGATTGA
>NC_046663.1:118242123-118243247 GCF_010883055.1 Belonocnema kinseyi
TAATTATGTTACATTATAATAGTCTTATTTATATCTTGATCCGAATTTGAAAGAAATTAAAGGAATTGTCGATTTTAATGAAATTTGAATATTAATACCGTAATTAATATTTTGTTGTATATTATGTTGTGTTCATTATACTATATACTTTATATTGTGTATATTATTGTACATGATGAAAATAAATTATATATCATTAAGTATCCCAGTGGGCACAAGTGTTCCAGATACGTTTCAAAGACGTAATTGGAACATAAAACGTTTTTAGAACATTATTTGACCTGACTTAGGACAGTTTTTAAAACGTTCGAATGACGTCTTTTGACTTGTACGTCCAAAAAACGTTTTTAGGACGTTCCAATTACGTTCTAAAATGTTCTGCCCACTGGAATGTCATATTATAATTATATATAGAATAGAATAGAATTTATTGTCTTCATTGTATACTTTTACAAGTTTTTACTACATTCTTTTGCTCTCTTAAAGTTTTAAATAAAACGAAGCTAGATATTTTCTCTCTTAGAATTTTTACCTGAACATATAATAATTACATCATTAACTCATTACATATTTCTGTGTCTATATCACAGTTCCTTTTGTCCTTACGCTTTATTTCTCCTCTATGTCACTATTTTCTTCGATATTAAAATTATATTAATATGAATATTAATTAGCTGTAAATGATTGTCCTGAGGCTTTTAAGCGTTAGGATTATCTATTAAACCAAAAAAGTGTAAATAGCCTCCAGCCTTTCGAAATTATAAAATTTGTTTATGAGAATGATTGTGAATTAAACAATTACAAACTATAGCTTCCTAGAATTTGGTTATATTATACTTTTTTCATGACTACTAGGGACTTCGATTTTTAAGATTTAATATTACTATTTAAATTTTTTCGGTTTAATAGATAAATTCAACTTCCAACGCTTAAAACTCTAGCACAATCATTTACTGCACTTAATATTAATGTTAATATCAATTGAGATAATATTATTATAATTATATTATCATAGATAGTTAATGCGTTGGAAAACTCAATTGAAAAAGTCTGTGTCACTGAGGTTAGGGATATAATTAAGAACATGAAAAACGGTAAGGCTGCCGGGGTAGACGGTATTAACG
>NC_046663.1:118243347-118257607 GCF_010883055.1 Belonocnema kinseyi
ATGGGAACGTGATGAGAGGTAAGAAGCGACGAATTATTCTTATAAGCTGGGTGTTCAGCGACCTTGAAAATTTCGTCTTCGCAACTATAGAATATTAAAGTATACATTTTTTGTGATATTTGACTCAGAAATTATGAAAATTATTAGCTGAAATCTTCAATATTAACTCAGTTTCAGAATTAACGTCATTTCCATATTTTTCGAACAGTTTTGTGTCGAAATATATGGAAAATATTGTAAAAATAAATAATAACGAAAAATAAATGTGTAAATAAATCAGAGTTTAAAGACAACAAATTTATACGTGTATTCAGAAAAAAAACTGCGCAAAAAGTGCGAAAAGTGTGGCGAGCAAGCCCATTATTTACATTTATTGTTATATCTGTCGTCTTCAAAAAAAAGTTTAAAAATCCGGAAAAAAACACAGAAGATGATGTTCCAGGAGCAAAATTAGTGCACACATCGATGGAAGATCGCAGTGTTCAACGGCTTATACGATGGATAACATATAGGAAACGATCTTTAAAAGGAAAAAAAGTGATTCAATAGAAAGGTTAGTTGAGGCTGTGTTTGGCAGGTATTAATATTTTCTTTCTTTGCTAACATTTTCTTACATATTAAATGAAGCATTGTTATCAGGGTTTCGAACCTCCTAAATTTTTTGATAAAAAAAAAACCTATTTAATACTTTCACTTGGGAACGCAAAACTATTATATTTATGTATTTATAACCAGTTTATATGAAAGAAGGAAGATTTGTTAGTACATTCCTCATATCAGGAAATCACTAACAAGGGGATTTTTATTGTCTAAACTTTAAAAAGAGAAGTAGAAAATATAATATCACGTTATTTTATATTTGAATGAATATTAAATATTTACTCAAACAAAGTTCTGAACTGTAAATCTTATATAAAAGAAAATATTTATACCTGCCATGCAAAATCTCAACTAACCTTTCCACTAAATGACGTTTTTTTCCTTTTAATGGTGGTTTTCTACATTTAGAAAATCGTTTCAGCTGCTCAATACTGTGCTCTTCTACTGATTCATGCACTGATTTTGCACCAGGAACATCATCTTCCGTGAGTTTCACTGAATTTTTAAGCATTTTTGAGAGAATGATAGATGCCAACAGATGGAAATAATGGCCTTGGTTGCCGCACTCTTTGCATTTTTTACCGTGTTTTTTTAAATAGACTTAAAAATTTTCTACCTTGAAAATCTCTTTTATTTACAAATTAATTTGTTGTTGTTGTTTTTACTAACAATATTTTCCATACATTTCGACACAAAACTGTTCGAAAAATACGGAAATGACGTAAAATTTCAGCATGAGCGCACTGCCGACGTCTAGAATAAAAAGCTCTATTAGAATGAGCCATGGCCATATAACGGAATTTTTAAGAGTTTCACCACTCAGTTTCTGAGTATACACCATATTACAAAACGTTAATAAAGATTTCAAAATGTTTAAAATGTTTAAATGTTTAAATGTTTAATTCAATGATTTCAACGAATAAAAAAGATTTTGCAAACAAAGATTTAAGAAAAATTTCCCAAATTGAAATGCGCGGTGAAGTCTGGGGAACATAAACTTTTTCAGAATTTGATTATACGTATATTTTGCGCACGCCTTCTGAGTCTCGAAGCCTTTGACCAATCGACGCAAGATCTCGAGCGCGGGAGATTTTTAAACATACTTTCTTTTATGCACGAAGTCGTGATACGATGGTTTTAATTTCAAACTTTGGATAATTATTTTCAAAACTTCCCGCTACCAGTACTATTACACGTGTTTCGATTTTCAGTAAAACCACTGAGAACTGCGTCATGAAAAATAATGTCTACTTTTCTCGTAAACCAATCATAACGCTGCACTTCGATGTAAACAGTAATTTTTTCAGCGTTGGCATCACTGCCAGTGATCCCAGATCCAGAGATGGGTTGTGACATGTCATTCGAGGTATTCTACGTATAATACATAAACGATGTAATAAAAATAGAAAATTGTAGAAAACTATGTATAATACATATCGAAGATGGCGAACGTTATTTACTTGGGCCATGGAGAATAGATATAATGAGACCAATCTGTAATGCATGGACTTCACCAAAAACGGTCACTTTTCTGTTGCCAGAAGTACGCACATACGCATGTGTAAAATCACACTTACGTATAGTTAAAAACTTTCCGAACATGGCGTGCCAACCGCACTTAAAAAAAAAATATATGGCCGCCTCCATTGCTGTTGTTTTGACAGGTCGCTTGAACAAATAAATAATTGATAATCAGACAGGATTTTTTGAAATGTTTGTGGAATAAAAAATTATTCGCCATGGAAGAGGTAGGTAGTATGTTTATGAAAATATCAAATTACTTTTACCAAAACTACGCGTGCGACAGGTATTCGACGCGTTCGTAACAAAAACAATAAACATACAACTTATACCACTCTGAAAGTCTTGTACACTACACTTGAAACCACACTTGTTGGAAACTTTCGCTCTTATACAGCGATTTTTAATTCTAACATTCTTTCCTTTATTCACAAACTATTAATTGTTCAATTATTATTTATTTACATTTGTTTGAACTATACGTAAGTGTGATTTGCACATGTGTGTGTGCGTACTTCTAGCAACAGAAAAGTGTTTATTTTTAGTTCCACTAGTTTGGTCTCCTTATGTCTATTCTCCATGACTTAAGCATTTGGCAGATTTGAATAATTGCCATAACCCCTTATAAAGCTGTTCAATCGATTTAATTTTCATTTTAAGAGTAAAAATGTAAAGAAAAAGTGTTAAAAAAAATATTTCAGGAGGGGAAACCGCGGGAACACATTAATTTCGAGCCCGAACGATTATTTACAATCGTGTTCCACATGCTCAAAAATGTTGCGATTAATGAAGAACAATAAGCACGTATATTATTATTTTTTTAAATAATTTATTTAGGAATGTGATAAATAATGACGAATACTGAATTAATGGCTCAATATTAATTATCTCTATGAGGCAAGTGGGTATTTTTAGAGTAAATAATTCGAAAATCCCGCCCTTATAGTCACGTGGTCAAATGTAAAATGCATTTGTAGAAAACTAAGGACGTAATATACGTAGTAATATACATGTAAAAAACCATGTAATATACGTTCCCATCCTTGCCCAGATCTGAAACGAGATGTGGTCCAATTCTATGACAGGGCTATGTCCGTGTGAATATAGTAGGAGACGAAATAAATGACTAGGTTGCGCGCGCAACCCATTTCTCCACTTCGGCGGTTCTGTTTATATCTCTATCCACTTTGAAATACAATCAAGAGATTAGGATTTTAATATTTCCAGATTTCGATGCTGGCGATTCTCATGATTTGAATACTTCGCTCGCCTCTTTATATGCGCACATTTTGAGGTTGCGTTATTTCAAGCCAGGGGTGGTCCCGAAGGAATTAACCCCCAAGCGGAGGTGTGAAAACCGTGCCGAAAGCTGAATGGCACCTGGGTGAGGTGTCTAGAACGGTGACTCTGGGATACCGGGTGACCTCTCAGAGTACGTAGCCTTATCCTTGCATGCGGGGCTCAAGAAGGATGGACAAACCCCTTTCTCTAGCTTCTCGTGGGAACAACAATCACAACACCAAACATAGTTGTAGTAAGTGCGGTTCAAAACAACAGAACGCGCAGGGCTTCCGACAATGAGTCGGCTAATAATGCCGACCAATCTAGAGCTGGGGGAGCCAATGAAAATGGATTCAATGCGGTGGATCGGCGAGATCTCGCGACCTTTGGGTGGACGGAGCGACTGAATCACGACTTGCTAGAGTGCTGCGATGCGAGTGTGACCCCTGAACGGGGTTACATGGCACGGCTGCATGCTCTGTGGTGCGAGAAACACCCGGAGCTATCGCACTTTTCGCAGCAACATCTGCGAAACCATGCTGAACTACTCCGAAAAAGGGGCTATGTAAGCGGAACGCCTACTCTACCACAGCTAGAACAAGCTGGCAACAGAGAAAGAGAGGCGACACTAAGACCAACGCGGGCAGGCATCCAATAGAGGAAGAGCGATGCTTTACGACCCGGAGAAACATCAACACTAAGGTTTCTCTCAAGCCTAAAGATCTGGCTGAAATGGATGACGAGCTTCGTGGACATTTTCCGGAGAATCTGACCTCTGGGCTATCAATTATTGTGTGTATAATGCAGCGAGAGCTTTGGCCGATGCGAACCGTAAAACAAAGCTAACGGTTGAACATAAGAGCAAAAGACGAATGTATCAACTTGCCATGAAGATAAGCTGGGCAAGACAGTACGCGTCCCGCATTCAGTGTGTCATTGACTACATCACATCTGGCAGGAATTTTACCGCCAAGGTTCGACAGTTCGCGCGCGAACTCCGGACCCGTTATCACACACTTAACAAGTCAAAGCTGCTGACCATCAGCTGAAGGAGAGGTGGGTCAGAGAAAATCAACTTTTTCTCTCTGACCCATGTCGACCCTTCCAAGACCCTCCGGTTACTATCGAACACCCACCCAAACCAGAGGAGGTCATAGTATTTTGGAGAGAAGTCTACGAAGTGCAGCATAGACTGGACGAAGACTCAGAAAATATAAATAGCTTCAAGGAGTTATGTGTTGCCCTCATAACATCTGATAAAGAATGCCCATCCATCACTACCGAGGAGGTGAAAAAAGTATTAAGAGGGATGAAGAACTATTCCGCACCAGAACCAGATTGTATCAAAACCTTCTGGTGGAAGAAGTTTACTTCAACCCATCAGAATTTGGCCCGTATTTTCACCTCATATTTGAAGTCGGAAGAGCCGATTCCGGAGTAGTTGGTGGAAGGGGGCACAATACTCCTGCCAAAAATAGACAACTTAGCTGACCCGAAGAATTACAGGCCAATAACTTGTCTGAACACACTTTATAAGGTATATTCACAGCAATCATAAATGATAGGATTGTTCGGGCAATTGAACCTGTGTGGCAAGAAATGTATGAACAACGAGGCTCAAAGAAAGGCGTAGCTGGATGTCGCGAGAACCTGCTCATCGATTGATGTGTCTGTAAAGATGCAGCATTCTACTAGCGTGACCTATCGATGGCCTGGATTGATTATCGGAAAGCTTTCGATTCGACGTCCCATAGACTTATCATCTGTCTTTTGGAAATCTTAAAAGTTCCTCCGCAAATAGTTAGGTGCATAGAGAGATTGAATCCGCTTTGCAAAACCAGATTTACTATCTCATATGGAAAAAATCGTGTGACAACTAACAAGGTCACCTTTCAGAGAGGTGTCTTTCAGGGCGATACCATGAGCCTTCTTCTCTTTTGCCTTACATTATTGCCACTATCTCTAGCACTTCGCCATTCCGACGGGTACTTGTGCGGCAAACCTTCAGATCGAAAGTAGAAGGTCACTCATGTATTTTACATGGACCATCTTAAGATCTATGCTAAAAAAAAGAACAACTACATCTAGCTCTAGGGATTGTCGAACGATATACTAAGGAAATTGGAATGGAATTTGGGTTAGACAAATGCGCCAAGGTTTATTTGAAGCGAGGAAAACTTAATGGCATCCCTGAAGATCCTGAGCTCGTTGATAGAAGCGCTATATGACACATTTGCGCTGGAGAGACTTATACATACCTGGACGTGCCACAAAGCCGCATTCAGAATGTGACATCTATAAAGGATTCTCTCCGAAGCAGATATAAACGTCTCATCCAGCAGATTTGGTCCTCCGAACTGTCGGCGTGGAACAAAGTATCTGCAACGAACATGCTTGCCGTTCCGGTAGTACTTGATTCATTTGGAGTAATTGCATGGACGAAGAACGAGCTCAGATCCCTTGATATCGAGACAAGAAGGGTTATGCGACTGTACTCTCACGCCGTCAAGGTGGTCGCGGAATATTGAGTCTTGAATGTCACAACAGGATTATTCTGGGTACAGCACATAGAGTTGCAAATGGAAGAGATCCTCTTCTTAAAATGGTCAGGAATCACGAAGAATTGGGCAAAGGAGCATTTCCGTACAAAGCAGCGGAGGAGGCTGCTGAAACACTCGGACTTGTCTTCAGTATTAGGGTTGAGCAAAATGCATCAAATCTTATCTATCTCGAGTACTCACTCCTGAAAGCCCGGATTAAGAAAGCACAAGAGAGAAACTTTAGATACTTTCGTGAAAACTTTCGTGAACAGCTCCTCGATAAGAGAATTCACGGTATCTTCCACAGATATGTGAAGGATCAGTCAATGCCTTGTGAGCTAACGTTTGCTTTCCTTAAATCGCCCGGATTGAAGTCTGGTACGGAGGGTTTCATTTTTGCATGCCAAGACGTTGTCATTTCCACCTTAACATACCGTCGCCACATTTTGAGCCAAGACGTTCCTGATGATAGCTACAGGGCGTGCCATGCACACTCCGAGCATTTAGCTCACATACTATCTAGTTGTGCAACTCACGCGGGAACGACCTACATTCAAAGGCACAATGCGGCACTAAGAGTTCTTTATTACCATTTCTGTCACTCTTACGGCACCAGCTGACAAAAACATAACCAAGAAGAATGAAAAGAAAGAGAGGTATCAAGAACTTATAAGGAAGTTGCAACGATTGTACTCGGAATATTCTGTTAAACTGATCGTCCTCACCATCGGCGCTCTTGGAGGTGCCAAAGTTTCACTTGCTAATGGCCTAAAAAGCATCCCTGCGTGCCAAGAATATGCTAAAACACTTGCGGGAAAAATGCAGAAGGCGTCAGTCCTTGGGTCGCTCCGTGTTTTTAGGGCGCACGAGGCTTTTGCTGGATCGTCGTATTGATTCCTTTACAGACTGTAACCACCCATCTCACGGTCGTGAGGCGTGGTTGTGGCTAAAATTTTACCGTGATTTCGCTGGGAGCGGGTGCAATTTTCCAGATTAGCACCCGCTCCCGGCGAAATCCTGCGGTCGTCCTTATGACAAATTTTTAATTATATATATGTGTTCGTATATAATTTCGATATAGATCTAAAAATCTCGGTTTTCGGGTTTCCAATACGCTGAAATGAAATTTTCCTGCTTATGCTAAGGAAACCGTTTCGTATTTTCCTTCTATTTAAAAAACAATTTCATAGGCTGCTGAAGTTGTTTTTACTTTCGGAACCGTGACCCTAAAAGGCAGAAACAGTTTTCATTACCAGTAGCTTTAAGTTTAAGAAATAATTTTAATTTTAATTTGTTATCAAATGTAAATATAATCTTTCTTTACAAAGGCCTGAAATTATTATTAATTTTTCTCCATTATAAAAGAATGTTAAAAATGTGCCATAACAAACTGTTGATCTAAATTCAATTTTTCACTTTAAATATTCGACCCTAAATATATTTTTCTTCAATTAAAAGGATAAAATAATAAGAATTACGGGCAGATTTAACATGTGGGCATGTGGCATTAACCCACTGGGCCCTTCTGACGAATGGACTCAAGGGCCCCTTCAGCCAAAAGAGGGGGAGGGGGAGGGCGTAAGAAGTGTGATATGAACAGGGCCTGTAGAGGACGTTGTGAGCTAAAAAAAATATGGAAAATGATGTGTTATTTCTTCTTCAAAAATACAATTAAATGTTATTAAAATCACCAAACTAAAAAATCTGAATTTTTAATAACTTCTTATTTTCTTGTACTTTTCAAAAATTATTGTAGGGTTTTTCTTTTCAGCCTCAGGACATTTTTGAATTTGCCGCTTACATGTCGTCGTAGGCTGGCGGTGCCACCACACGGAAAAGTTGGAAGCACATTTGAAGAAGTTTACGAATATAAAAAGCAATTATAAACTAAACGAATTTTGTTTGAAGCCTCGCGTTGTGAAGCATACATGAGAAAACGTATGCAGTTTTGCATTATTTTTGCAAACAATTGTTGCCCAATGGAAAAGTCGGATGAACTCGTGTCATACACATTGTATGATGCTGAGCTTGACAGGAATTATCTTGTAAAATTAACAGACAATAATAGAAATCGAGCGCAACATGGTATGTGCAAATTTCTGCTATTTCTAAATATGTATTGTTTCCTATTACTCCTTGTTTCCTTTTGATTTTGTTCTACAAGGCAATATATAAACTGAATTTCTAAAAAAATACAGTGTTTATTTTATTTTTCTTTACAGATTGCTTATAATGTCCTCTACAAGCCCCATAAATATCAAAATGGGATCTATCTTAGTTTCCAAGAAATAATTAGAAATATACGCTATCAGATCTTCTTCAATTGAAAGTTCAATTTCTTGGTTGAAAATTCATCTGTTTGGAAATTGAACTATTTGGTTGAAAATTTATTTTATTCGGTTGGGAAAAAATTTTTTCATTGAAAATAGAAAAGAAATCTCTTTAGTTCAAACTTTATCCATGTGGTTGACAAGTCAAATATTGTAAATATTGTGTTAAAAGTTCCTGTTTATTTTAAAGAGAAATATCGTTTTAAATTGATATGAAGAATATGCCAAAAAATTGTTCAATGAGAAAATAAAAAAATACAGTGCCTACGGGGATGCAAAATTCAAAACTTTCTTCGAGGCAATAACTAATTGCGAAAATGTAACTTGATTTAAAAGCGAGTTATAGAATTCTGAAAGGCCAAGATGTATTTGCATTTCAGTTATAATTTCTTTGGAGTAGTAAGTATGTAAAGTGTGAATAAAAACTTTTTGGAAAAAACTTGTTCCACAGTTGGTAACACTAAAATTACACTGCCGGCGAATTCCCGAACTAAAATTTCCCTGATAAAAAGTGATATTTCGGGTTTCACTCGTGTAAAAAACTACGAAGTAGTTCTTTTTTTAAATGAGTAAAACCCGAAATATCTCTTTTTTTATCAATATGAATCATCGTAAAAGGATAAAATCTATAAAAATGTCCCTGTCAGCGAATTTCCGAACGCATGAAAAAACTACTGCCAGTAATAGTACTGCTAGTGAATTCTAGATCACGACCTAGGTTAAAAAGGTTTATTAGAGACAGATATATGACAGTTGACAAATGAGGGAGAAAAAGAGACACATGCAACCCACCTGTCTCTCACATGTTTATTATTTATCCGTCTTTTTTTTACTACCAGGATCCAACTCTTCAGGGGAATTTTAATAGAAAACTAATAGGGAATATTTGTAGTTTATTCTAATAATAATTAAAAAGCAGAATTGTATTTGAAGTTAATTTATTAAGGAATTATTAACGACATTTACATTTTTATTTTTAATATTTCTAAGAATCGATAGTATCTTCAAAAATTTATTTCACCCTAATTAATATATTAATTAAAAAATCATGAGAATTTGATTGTGGCTCGGTTCGAAATAACCGATGAAATCAAAATCAAGAAAGCTTCAATTTCAATCTATCATAAAAACTGATCTTTTTGTAATTTTAATTACTTAAATCCCGTAAAGATGTAATTTCTTCTTTCCAAAAATTATTCTTAATCACATTGAACAAAATTTAAAATTTTGCTTCTAAATATATTCACTGATTCATAGAAAAGAGATGCTAAAAGTGTGTTTTAAAGAAATACCTAAAAGTCTCTTTAAAATATTTTCACTTTATAAAATAAATTTTCAGCAATTTAATATTAATCAAACACATGCAGAGCGGGGTTAGGAAAAAAGAAGCTATTCAGGAGAGGAATCGTATCTTATGCTCTAAAAATAAAGGTTTACAATCATGCGCCAAAACTCAGTCGCCGAATTTGAGTCTAGTTATTACTAATCTGGTCTGAAGCTTGGTATCCCTACTGAAAATTCCTATATAATTTGCTATATAGGATCCTCTATAGAAACCTACATAGGATCCTATATAGATGCCTGTACAGCACCCTTCATGATAAGGTAGCTAATGGTGTCTAATGATACGTAACTAATGGTACCTAATAGTACATATGTCTGTAGGTGCTCTTTGAGCTGGAGGACCAATAAAACTTCTGCGCAGCCATAGGTGCCATAGAATACTATTGCTCATCTGGATAGAGCTTCATACCGGAACCTATATAGGGTCCTATGCAGGAACCTACATAGGATCCTATGTAATTTCCTATAGGTGGCACCTATAGGTGAAACATATATGCTCCTGTGTAGGGTCCTATATAAGATCCTATGTAGGTTCATATATAATAACCTATATAGGAACTTTCGGTGATTGCTGAAACAAGAACTTGTTTCTTTTCAAAATAAGAAGAGAATGTAGTGATTTTTAGTGTGTATGTGTGTGTGTGTGTATAAAGAAACGAGAAAGATTTAGAGGAAAGGTGTAGCCAGGGCCGGCAGTAGGGGTTTTTGGCGCCCTGGGCGAAAATAACGTTTGCCCCCCCCCCCCCGATTATTATAATATATATATATATATATTTATTTATTAATATTATATTATTATGTATCAATAAATAGTTGTACCGCTTAATTAAATTTTGCTAAAATAACTTATTGGTAAAGGGAACATAATGTCAAATTATCTCAAAGCATTTAATATTCAAAGCTTTATTATACGTATATAAAATTATTTACATACATACTATATACATATAAATACATTAAATACATTCATACATGATTGTACATGGTAAATGGCGACGGTACTGTACATCTTGAATTATCAAATAAATCTCACTTTTTGGGGTTTGGCTCTAGCAAACTTTTCAATGACATTAGAAAAATCTATTTTACTTACAATATAATTTTTAATTGATAGCATCGCGAGAGCGCTTAGTCTATCACGCGACATGTAGTCGATCTCAAGTAGTCTTAATTAACTGATTAAACAAACTTACCTGTAAGTGAAGTTCAATCATAATTGTATGGAGCGCTTCTTCTGAATAGATCATTATGCATGAAGTTCCCCCTCGATGCATCGATGTCGCCACAATCTTCATAGTAACAAATCAAAATTCCTAGACTCCGCAGCGCATCTCTCAGATTCTCATTCCTTTGAAGCATTGTCCTGCTTAAAATGACAGGTTGAAATCTAATTAAAACCGGAAAGGAACCGGTTACATACCCTTTCGGTCCTTACCCTGTTTTATATGGTTTTTATTTGGTCTTTAATTTAATTTTGTGAGATCCATCTGGGCCAACCCGGTCCTTATCCGGGAAATGGTAATAAAAAATAAGTTATTTAAATATTCTACTTGCGCCTACCCGGGTTTTATCTGGCCAATGAACACAAAATGAAAATAATACCCTGCTTAAAATGACAGATTGAAATCCAATTAAAACCGGAAAGGAACCGGTTGCATACCCTTTCGGTCCTTACTCGGTTCTATACGGTTTTTATTTGATCTTTAATTTAATTTTGTGAGATCTATCTGGGTCTACCCGGTCCTTATCCAGGAAATGGTAATAAAAATAAGTTGTTTAAATATTCTACCAGCGTTTACCCGGTTTCTATCTGGTCAATGGAAACTAAATGAAAATGATAATCACATAAAATGAGAATTCTACCTGGATCCTATCCGGTTTCTAGATGGCAATCGACGATTGTGAACCGGCTACTTGGTGCTACCTGGGTCTTCTCTGGCGTATGGAACCATAAATAAAAATAGGGTTATACTTTTCTATCCGGTCCCTATCCGGTCTCTCTAAGGTACCTGGCCTTTTTTGAATTATTAAGTGCAAGTGCACCTTTTACCTGGTTCGTATCTGGCAAACGGAACCAGAAATTAAAACAAGGATATATATTTTCTACACGGTTCCTGTCCAGTCTCTTTAAGGCATATGAACACTTGTAAATTTTTCAGCTCTTTACTACAATCTCTAAATTCAACGATGTGGAAGGTCGCACAGACAAGGAAATGATTTAATTTAGTCAAAAAATTAGACTTATTATTAGTCATATGTGACTAAAAATTTAGTGAAAAGTTGGAAACAGTGCCCGGTAATAAGCGTAGAATAGAAAAAAATTAATATTTTGAGATTTCAGCGCAAAAGTGAAGATTATTCTATTATTTTGAATGCGCGATTTTTCCATCTGCCTAAAATGCAACAATAAGAATAAGATACCTCCTAAACTTATTCACTTCTATTTCCATAGCGACCACCACACGGTGTTCTATTCTCCCAAAGAGAGCGTGTTTCAATATATTTAATTCCTTCCAATTGTACTGGTAACGCACCTCACAGATATATTTTTTATTCCTTAGAAGTGGTAATATTTTGAATTTATTAAATTCCTTGTAATAAGTTTACGAAACATGTGCAATTTTACTAAGTCGATTGAGAGAAATAGGATTTGCACTTTTTCTGTTCCCGTTGGGGGATTTTTAGACGGAGGAGAAATCGCGTATTTATAGAAATACAAATTCTTAATTTTTTTGAATTCAACGCTTGTTACCAGGTGTATTAAAACAAATGGTGAAATACAACTAATATTTAATCAAAATGTTTTCTGAAGTAGATTAATGACCAATTTCTTAATTATCTTTACATGTTACTTCTCTTATTAGTTGATATTATTTATCATCGAAATATTGTACATATTTCTATAAAATTCTACTAAAGATTAATCAATTTTTTAAATTCTTGGCTGAACGACATATAATCTGGACAGGTTTCCACTAGGAACCGATAACAAAGGGGTACATAAGAACACGGAGCGACCCAAGGACAACCGCCTTCTGCATTTTTTCCTCAAGTGTTCTAGCATATTGTTGACACGCAGAGATGCTTTTTAGGCTATTAGCAAGTGAAAGCTTGGCACCTCCAAGAGCGCCGATGATAAGAACGATCAGTTGAACAGAATATTCCGGACACAATCGTTGCAACTCCCTTATAAGTTCTCGATACCTCTCTTTCTTTTCATTCTCCTTGGCTATGATGTTTTTGTCAGCTGGTGCCGAAAATTCGATAACGAACATGGTTCGCTTCTCGAAGTCAAGAAGAACCATGTCAGGCCTCAAGTGAGCAACAGAAACAATTGTCGAGAATATAAAGTTCCAGTATATACGGCACTTCCCATTCTCGACAATTGACTCAATTTCCCTAGGAGCATTTAGAGGAGCGATATTAAGGTAAATGCCGTAGGAGAGACAGAGATGGTAATAAAGTACTCTTTGTCCCGCATTGTGCCTTTGAATGTAGGTCGTTCCCGCAAAAATGAAACCCTCTGTACCAGACTTCAATCCGGGCGATTTGAGGAAAGCAAACGTTAGCTCACAAGACATTGACTGATCCTTCACATTTCTGTGGAAGATACCGTGCATCCTCTTATCAAGTAGCTGTTCACGAAAGTTTTTCTCTTGTGCTTTCTTAATCCGGGCTTTCAGGAGTGAGTACTCGAGATAGATTAGATTTGATGCATTTTTCTCACCCCTAATACTGAAGTCAAGTCCGAGTGTTTCAGCAGCCTCCTCCGCTGCTTTGTACAGAAATGCTCCTTTGCCTACTTCCTCGTGATCCCTGACGATTTTAAGAAGAGGGTCTCTTCCATTTGCAACTCTATGTGCTGTTCCCAGAATAATCCTGTTGTGAAGACATTCAAGACTCAATATTCCGCGACTCCCTTGACGGCGTAAGATGTACAGTCGCGGAACGGAAGACTTAAGATGCATACTTTTGTTCATGTGCATAACCTTTCTTGTCCCGATATCAAGAGATCTGAGCTCGTTCTTCGTCCATGGAACTACTCCAAATGAATAGTGTAGTAACGGGAGGGCAAGGATGTTCGTTGCAGATACTTTGTTCCTGGTCGACAGTTCGGAAGACCCAATCTGTCGGATGAGACGTTTGTATCTGCTTCGGAGAGTATCCTTTATAGATGTCACATCCTGAATGCGGCTCTGTGGCACGCTCAGGTATGTATAAGTCTCTCCAGCGCAAAGGTGTCGTATGGCGCTTCTATCAACGAGCTCAGGATCTTCAGGGATGCCATTAAGTTTTCCTCGCTTCAAATAAACCTTGGCGCATTTGTCTAACCCAAATTCCATTCCAATTTCCTTAGTATATTGTTCGACAATCCCCAGAGCTAGATGCAGTTGCTCTCTGTTTTTAGCATAGATCTTAAGATCGTCCATGTAAAATATATGAGTGACCTTGTACTTTCGATCTGTAGGTTTGCCGCACAAGTACCCGTCGGAATGGCGTAGTGCTAGAGATAGTGGCAATAATGTAAGGCAAAAGAGGAGGTGTTAGTTGTCACATGATTTTTGCCAGATGAGATAGTAAATCTGGTTTTCCAAAGCGGCATCAATCTCTCTATGCACCCAACTATTTGCGGATGAACCTTTA
>NC_046663.1:118257707-118259080 GCF_010883055.1 Belonocnema kinseyi
ACATCCGGCTACGCCTTTCTTTGAGCCTCGTTGTTCATACATTTCTTGCAACACAGGTTCAATTGCCCGAACAATCCTATAATTTAGGATAGCTGTGAATATCTTATAAAGCGTGTTCAGACAAGTTATTGGCCTGTAATCCTTCGGGTCAGTTAAGTTGCCTATTCTTGCCAGGAGTATTGTGCGCCCTTCCACCAACCACTCTGGAATCGCTCTTCTGACTTCCAATATGAGGTGAAAATACGGGCCAAATGCTGATGGTTTGAAGAAAACTTCTTCCACCAGAAAGTTTTGATACAATCTGGTCCCGGTGAGGGATAGTTCTTCATCCCTCTTAATACGTTTTTCACCTCCTCGGTAGTGATGGGTGGGCATTCTTTATCAGGTGTTATGAGGGCAACACATAACTCCTTGAAGCTATTTATATTTTCTGAGTCTTCGTCTTCGGTCAGAGAGAAACTGTTGATTTTCTCGGACCCATCTCTCCCTCCGCTCTAGACTTCTCTTAACGTCAGATAGTATCCGTATTCTCTCAACAATATGCTGCCTGATGGTCAGCAGCTTTGACTTGTTAAGTGTGTGATAACGGGTCCGGAGTTCGCGCGCGAACTTTCGAACCTTGGCGTTAAAATTTCTGCCAGATGTGATGTAGTCAATCACACATTGAATGCGGGACGCGTACTGTCTTCCCGTCCTATCTTTATGGCAAGTTGATGCATTCGTCTTTTGGTCTTATGATCAGCCGTTGGTTTTGTTTTACGGTTCGCATCGGCCAAAGCTCGCGCTGCATTATACACACAATAATTGATAGCCCAAAGGTCGGATTCACCGAAAAAATGTCCACGAAGCTCGTCATCCATTTCAGCCAGATCTTTAGGCTTGAGAGAAACCTTGGTGTTGATGTTTCTCCGGATCGTAAAGCATCGCTCTTCATCTATTGGATGCCTGCCCGCGGTTGGTCTTAGTGTCGCCTCTCTTTCTTTGTTGCTCGCTTGTTCTAGGTGTGGTTGAGTAGGCGTTCCGCTTACATAGCCCCTTTTACGGAGTAGTTCAGCATGGTTTCGCAGACGTTGCTGCGAAAAGTGCGATAGCTCCGGGTGTTTCTCGCACCACAGAGCGTGCAGCCGTGCCATGTAACCCCGTTCACGGGCCACATTCGCATCGTAGCAGTCTAGCAAGTCGTGATTCAGTCGCTCCGTCCACCCAAAGGTCACGAGATCCCGCCGATCCATCGCATTGAATCCATTTTCATTGGCTCTCCCACCTCTAGGTTGGTCGGCATTGTTGGCCGACCCATTGTCGGGAGCCCTGCGCGTTCTGTTGTTTTGAACCGCACTTACTACAACTATGTTTGGTGCTGTCATTGTTGTTCC
>NC_046663.1:118259180-118265372 GCF_010883055.1 Belonocnema kinseyi
CAAGCCCATTTGAAGGCAACCCCCGAAACTTGATTGAAAGCGAGAGTTTGGTGTACAAGATATTTTAAAGTGTTTAAAAAGATTTTAATAAATTCCCAAATAATTTAAAGAGATTTAAAAATTCTTTTAAACTAAAAAAGATTAAAGTTTATAAATGAATTTAAAAATATTTTAGAAGAATTCCAAAAAGTACAAGAATTTTCAATAGATTTTAAAGACTTTTAAATACTTTTTATGAGATTAAGAGATCTTTTATTGATTTTAAGCGATTTTGTGGCATTTCAATGAATTAAAAATATTACAAAGTATTTAAAATTATTATTAAATAATTCAGAAGTTTTGAATGATTTTCATGTCATTTAAAAATATTCTTTTTTTTCAATTTCAATTTTCAATTTCAAGGGATTTAACAGGAGTTCTTTGATTAACAATTTTTTAAAGTTTATAATTGAATTCCTAAAGATTTAGAAATATTTAAAAGAGTTTTAAGATTTTAAAGTAATTTTAAAATATAAATAATGTTCTTGAATTTGTCACGTATTGCGTGACCTTCAATATGAATTGTATGAAGATCAATAATACTATTAAGAAAATAGAGAGAAGAGAGGCGAGAAATAAAGGAGATTGAATTCGTGTACCATTTATCATCATTCATTCTACTCGTCTAGCAGACACTCATGCCCTTTATCCTGGAGTTCAGCAATTGTGGTCCAACGACGAAATATTGATCCCACGTGGACATCAGAAGATGCTTCAAACCTCCCAAGGGGAGTCGAATGTTCTGGAAGGACACGTGTAAGAAGGTGATACCTCGATTCACCCACCTTCATATAAAAGGGTGGACCTTTTACACATCGAGTGCAGTTCCCTGCCGTATCAAGTCCGAGGTCATACTCGCAGTTCACCACAGTTTCTCAGTCCGGAGTTAATCTCGCAGTCCGCCGCAATTTCTAATTCAACATAAGCAGTGCAGTCTGCCCCTGTCTTCCAGTCGGCTGCAATTAGCAGTACGCCGCCGTTTCAAGTTTCTGAAGTAAATCTCGCGGTCTGTCGCCGTTTTTCAAGTTCACTGCAAATTCGAAATCTGCTACCATTCCCAATTCCGGACTCTCCATCCGGAAGGCCCAAATCAACTGTCTGAGAACTCATCAGCAAATACTCTCGAAATTTTTCGCTATCCTCTTCCACAATTTAGATGTCTGTATCCATAATTACTTCATGTATATCCATCATAAATAAATTGTCAAACATAAATTGAGTTGATTTCGAATTTGAAGAAATTACCCCGAATCACCTTTTTTAAATATATATGTGGGACGTAACAAATTCTTCGAAGTCTGTTAAATCTGTTGAAATCTCCCAAAATTCGTAGAAATCCTTTCGAATCTATTAAATTTCTTAAAATATATATTGAGTTTTTTAAAATCTTTTAAAATATCTTGAAATATTTTTGAAGTTAGTTTAAATCTTTTTTGATTACATAAAATATTCAAAAATAATTTCTAATATTTCTAAAATCTAAAATCTTAGTACATATATTATTATAAGCTTAACGCTATTTTTTATAGAATGGGTTACAAAAATTTGCAGACGGCTCTGCGCAGCTGTAAGTTATGTTTCATTTTTTTTTTCATACTTCAAGCTAGGTTAGCCGAGAGGATTTAGGCGTTAGGAATCCGAAACTTACAGGGTTCGAACCCGCGGGGAATAAAAATTTTCATAGCATGCGATTATAAATTATAACAATTAAGGTGATGCCTTGAAAGTGGCTGGAACAGGCACCTAATTATGTTTTGCTATCTCGTGAATAGCACAAGTCCTAAGCTGCTTCTCTAAATGGTTCTATTAGGCATTTTAATGGCAAATCAGAATTAAATTAATCGGATTAAAACTCAAGGTGATGCCTGGAAAGTGGCTCTAACAGGCACCTAGTAGGTTCTGCTTTTCCGCGAATAGCACAAGTCCAAAAGTGCATCTTTAAGAGGTTCTATTATGCATTTTAATGTCAAATCATAATGAAATTAAGCGGATTGAAATTCAAGGTGATGCAACGAAAGTGGTTTTACGAGGCACATATTAGGTTCTGCTTTCTCGCGAATGGCGCAAATACAAAATAGTTTCTCTAAGAGTTTTTATTAGACATGTGAATGGAAAATTGGAACTAAATAATTCAGCTTCTAAACATCCCGCGTAAGCATCTAATTCTTCAAGGTGGTTCTATTACATATCTATTAGTTTGCATTTTATCGAAAGTTGCTCAGTATGTTTCATATAACAAGACTCGCTCTTGCTGCGTATAATAAAAAGTGTGATTTTATGTAAGTTTAAATATCCTTTTATCCAATTAGTATTTTTTCTCTTTTTAATACTTAATTACGTTTTAAATACGATTGCAAGAATTTTTAATTTCCAATTTGGTTTAAGGTGACATTATAGTGCATTTACCTTATACTTGAAAACTGTTTTGGGGTATGCATGCTGGAGCGTGACGTCCGAGTGTGAGCGCCTGGACTACCATAACTTGCGGCTCTTTATCTCATTAAAAATTAATTTATTCATTTTGTTGCTTACAGTTATTTATAGGAAAAAAGTCAAGCCTTATTTTGCGACTAAAATAAAAAAAATCGAAGAACACTAAATTGCGATAAAATGCAAATAAATAAGTAATTGATTTAAAAAATTCTAATTTTGTTGTTGTTATAAATAATAATATAGAATTAAAGTAGGTATAAAGCAGCTTCCAAAACCCTCATAAAAATATATAAATTGTACAATTAGAAACTCAGTGATAAGCTTTTGAAGCTACCTGTACAAGCGTTGGGGTGAAAAATTCAACCCCTTACCACTTAGGTAGGGGTAGTAATCCTGGTCTATAAATTTGTAGAATGAGTACTATCGGATAGGCAAACAGATTCCTAGAATTTGAAGACAATTTAAGAATATGACTTTTAAAGTTGGGAAAGTTGAGAAATGAAGCCCCTTATACACAGTTTCAATTATTGATTAGGAATTGTTATTTTAAATTAAAACTCAAAATAAAAAGTTTCATAAAATAATTAGATAAATCGAAAACTGTGCATTTATGGAGGTTTTTATATAGCAGAAACTGTTTTTTCTTTAAATTATTGAAATATCTTTAATTTGCCATGCTGTTTATTTTTTACCCGTTTTAGATAGGTTTCGGACGGTTTAGATCTATAAAAAAAGTTATTGAGCCCTTTGTAAAATAGGTGGCATTCAGTTAGTTGCTTTACATGTATGCATTCATTCTCTCCCTTTTACGGGGTTGAGTACCTCCGCTCCCTTTACAGTACGTTACAAAACATCTTCTACTACCTTAATAATACTTACTATCTCAATAAAAAAATTCTACTTAAATTAAATTATATGCTATCGCTTTGTCTTCATACAATTATTCTCGAGATTTGCAGACCATAGAGCTTCCTGGGCTTCCGTTTACTCTTACCATTTCCGTTAACATGAATTCACGTTTTATTTACTTATTAACTTTACACTACTTGTATAGGAGTACGCGTTTTCCCTTTACTTCCACTACATGTTTCTTACTTTCTCTTATTTCTTCCAGTCTCATCGTCCAGCTTTTTCCTTGTCCACTTCTATCCAAGGTCCAGCTTATTCCATTTACTCTCCTTTTTTACCTTTCTTAAATATTCTAGCTCTCTTCAGCCTTTACTACCTTATACCACCTGTTATACTTAGATTCCACGATTTTTTGCCACCTTTCATCCCCCTCTTTAGCTATCAGTTCATTATCTAAATCTTGCCATACTCTGAGATCTGCTCTTATATCGCATTCTCTCCTTCTCTGTTGTCTCTTTTCGTCCCACCTTAATCCTTCTGTGTTACCCCTATTCTCTTTGTTTACTACTTCCTGTAGATAAGCTTGTGCTATTCTGCTTCCCTCCCCCTCTTTAGCTTCTCCTCAAAGTTTCATGCTCTATTCATTTGTCTAATAACCATCTCACCTCTACCTAATTTCTCCCACAACATATATCCTGGACAGCTCCAACTTACTCCCATTGCCCAGCTCAAGAATCTCTCCCGCATACTTTTCGCCCTTATCTTAATCTCTTCAAATATCTCCTTTATCCTCTCGACCAACCCTTAATCCACGCCCCTCTCTTTTATAACCTGCCATAACACCTTTCTGTTTACCGAGTCAAACGTTGCTTTAAAATGTACAATTAAGGCCACTAGTTTTCTTTCTCTCTAGGTTCTTATTCACTAAATAATTCAATACGTAGATGTTATCTACTGTCCCCGTCTCTTATCTAAAGCCCGTCTGATTATGTGGAATTCTCCTTTCTCTTCCACTTTCCCTATACTGCTCCACATTCTTGTCCTCTCCTTTTTAAATTATCGGTACCGCCAACTCCGTCCTCTACTCCTGAGGCCATCCTTCTCCTCTACAAACCTTGTTGCATACCTCGCTCATTTCCTCTACCACCCCTTCCTTTCCAAACCTTAAAACCTTGTTCTCAATATCGTCCTCTCTTGTTGCCTTGTTTCTTTTAAGCCCCGCTATCGCTCTATTCACTTCCTCTTTACTTATCCCGTTATCACTATCATCTTTCTCTTCTATTGCCTTCCTTATTTCACCTAATACTATATTTTTTACGTCTCCCAATAGTCGCTTAAAGTACAGGGTCCACTCATCCATCTCGATTTTCTTATTGATGCCCTTCCTTTCCTCTCTTTCCCTATTGATTTCCTCTTATTTGCTCTCTTCCCTGATCGCTTTTTCCACCTTTTCCATATACCTACTTTTCTCTCACTGCCTTTCATCACTCAACAATCTTTCATATTCTCTCTTTCTCCTCTTATATTCCTGTTTCCCCATCTCCCCTTTTCTCCACATTTTTACATTTTCTTTGATTTTATCTTTACTCTCCACTTCACCCCATTCACCCATACCCTGGCTTCCCCCATACAAGCATTAACCCCGTTTCTTCTCTCTATCCATGCTTTCCGTTCGATGATCATTTTCCGCTTTCTCTATCTCAACGTCAGGTCCTCTTCAATTCGTTCGCATCCTCCCCTAATTACCCTTTTCCTTTCCGTAATTTCTCTCTTCAACTCCTCGCTTCCAACTTTCACTATGAGCACACCTGTTTTCCCTTATGTATTTCTCCCTATCACCTTTATCGCCTCCACTCTCATCTGAGCCCCAATATCGTTAATCAGGCTTCTCTACTTCTTCCTTTCCCGAATCACTTTCTACTTTCAATTCTTTAATTACTATATCTCAATTTCTTTTTTCTCTCTCTTCTCCTTCTAACTTACTTCTATTTTATTCAGTCGTCTGCGCATTCTCTTATTTTCCTCCTGCAGTTTCTTATCATCACCCTTGACTACGTGTTCTACTCCCACATTTTCCTCTTTTCCACTCCCGCATTCTAGTTTTCTGACCCTCTCCTCAAGCAAACATATTTTAGTTCTCCTTTCTTTCTCACTCTCTATCTGTTTACTTTGTATGCTATCCAGTTTCCTGAATACCTCCTCTTTCTCGGCTTTTCACAGAGCATCCCATTTCGACCATTTTTTCTCATTTTTTTCACTTCCTCACTGACTTTTTCCCTATGCCTCCTCGCTCTGTCAAACCTATGTCAGGTTTACTATCTGAGACCTCTGATGAGTTTCTCGAGGCCTTCTAGACTACTCTCCCTTGCCTTCCTTTCAGGTGGATTTATTTGTCTACTCTTCTTTAGTGCTTTATCATTTTCCCCTTCCTCATCTAACTGGTATCGAACCCTTTTGTTATCCTTCGACTTTTCCCCTTCAGTACTCGTGGTCGGTGGTTGTCGCCACTATTCGAAAAGCCCCTTCGCGTTCATACTATGCAAACTGTTCACAACGAAAGTTGGATATAATTTCCTTGGACGATTCTCCGATTGGTGATAGGGTAATCCGGGCGAAGTATTTTCGGGAATCGACTTAACTGCGATCCGATGAACACACTCGATAAACACTATGTAAAAATATACTCGGCAACTAGGCACTTCCGAAATCACGAACGGTAAGAGGAAGAGTGCCGGGGAACACTCTTATTTACGGATTTGTGGTCTGTCGCCATATTTACGAGGGTGGATCAAATATAAACCGGAATTTTACAAATACTTTTCTTAGCCAATCGCAAGCACTCTCACAGTGTAGGTTCTTGTAATGTAGTGT
>NC_046663.1:118265472-118281723 GCF_010883055.1 Belonocnema kinseyi
AGGATTGCGATTTGACAACGATCAAGATGTTGAGGAATTCGTGTGCAATTGGTTGATGACTCGACCTCAAAGTTTCTACGAGCAAGGAATTAACAAGCTTCCCAACCGCTGGAAAAAATGAGTAGAGCGTGAAGGAGACTATGTAGAAAAATAATCAATAGTATTTTTGTATTGTTTTATAAATAAATAAATATTAAAAAAGAATTCCGGTTAATATTTGATTCACCCTCGTAAATTTGGTCGTCGCTGATTGATCACAAGTTAGGTGCGGAGCCATTGCACAAATCGGAAAAGGGCGCGAGATTACAGCATGATTATATTAAAAGTTATTTTATCCACAGGTGGCAATTTACCATATAAGAAAAATAGTTATTAATTTGAGACGTAGTCCTTCCTCTCCTATAAAACTCTCCGGAAGACACATTTTATTCTCGCTCATCGTCGTACGAGTCTTGCGCAGAAGCAATTACTTCCGGAACTTGTAATCAGGGCCGTAGCTATAGAGCTCTCGCTAGCGATGCTGGATATCGACAACGAATCCTTCTCTAATCACAAAAAAACAAGGTAGAATGCAGAATGTAGAATGCATTCAGAATGCAGAAGCATTGAGAATGCAGCATGCAGAATGCAGATTGCAGAATGCAGTGCCAATTTGATATTAACTTTATCGAATCGCCTTCAAAGAATCGTCTTTTTGTAATTTGCAAAATCTACAACGTCACAACTCTCGCCTTCTTAAGGAAGGCCGAACCTGGCATTTTGCTTTAGACAGGAAAAACCTCTGGCTTTCTAGCGGAATACAGAGCTCCAAGACTATTTTCCTTTTTTTCATTAATATATCTAATGAACTTAAATTTTAGTATATACAGTCGATACGTGATAATAAGAAGGAACGAAATAAAATCTTAAGACTAAATTTCAAGAAACTATCCGTCTTGTTTATTCACTTAATTAGTATTTTTTTCTTTACATAGTATAAATATTATGATTATTATCGCAGATAATTATTTTTTTTTATATTGTAGGGTGTTATATATCTTCAAGTTTTAGAACAAGGGAAATAAAAATAGTTTATCTGAAAGATCGGACTAATTTATAAAGGAAATTATGGATATGAGCGAGGGATAGACGGAATCACTAAAATTTGTAAGTCTGCAATAAGAGTGAGGCATCTAGGGGATGTGGGTTCAATCAAAATTAGCTAAGGTAATCAACTTGGATTCAAGCAGCCTAGATTTCACATTTCACGTAATTCGGGGACGTTACGCGATTTAAAAGGTTTCCATTTTGCAGAACAGTAGAGGCAGTCAACGACAGTTACACCTATTTCTTCGCAGTGGTAGCACAAGTGTCCTAGAGATATGTTACATTCAACGTAACTATGGAACGGACTGTTACAGTTCCAGCAGCCTTCCTTCTTCACATATGGCCTTTGCATGGTGTCTGGATTTACTGATAAAGGTTTGTCAATTTTTATGTCCAGGAGTGATGGTAGCGATATCTTTTTAGCTAGATCTTGACTGTTAGAGCGCTGCGTTCTTCTTGTGATACAAGTTCGATATCATCTCTTGATCTTTGGTTGCTCTTTTTACAGGTCGCGGAACGACTGGATCCTGGAGGTCTGCCTACACTTCAACACTTCTAGTACAATATTGAGTAGGGATTTGGGTAGATGCGTCTGCTTTAGGCACTACTTGGGGGGTTGTGACGAGGATAAACCTCTATTTGTAGTGTACTCGCAGTTCTTTCTCCGTTCTGGCTATTATAGGATAGGATTGAATGCATTGGGTTTCCCATATCTCCTTCTTGACTCGAACGACTTCTTTGAAGGCTAGTAACATACCAGGGTACTTTTCGGAGAGTTTATAAAAAATATCTATATATGGTTTCGCGTATTCCCAACCAGGCTCAGACTTCAGAAACTCTCTATCTTGCTCCATCAGCGGTGTCACGTCAGGTTCCGGGAATTTCTCTTTCGTCAGAAATAACATATGGTTTTAGGTCTTGAATATGGACTTTGCCTATTCTTTTATGGGAAAGGTCAGTGATTTCGTAAACTGTTGGGGACAGAACTTCCAAAACTCGGTACGCTCTTAAGAATTTAGGATTTAGTTTCGCGGCTATTTGTTTAACTTTGGAAGAGAGTATTCGGCTACGGGTTGAAAAGAGATCTTCACGTGAAAAATGGAGTTGACGACGACGAAGATTGTAATAAATAGATTGTTTTTGAAAAGCACCATCTAAATTTTTAATAATCTAATCCTGTATTAGCTGCAACTTCATCATTCGCTTCTTTCAAAATTCCGGGGCCTTTAACATCGATTTATAGCTCGCCTTCTTCGGATGCCTACGAAGCAAATTAATATGTGTTTGTTCACGAACAAGCTTTAAGATAGTTGGTGTTGTTTTTAATGTCGAATGGTATGCTGCATTATAAGCAAAGCGGAACTCCGATACATGCTCATCCCAAGTGCGGTGGTCTTTATCAATGAAGGATATTATAATCACCAGAACCTGTGGGGTTCCCAACGATTAATGACAAGCTCTTTAAATAAGTCTCGAATTCGTTTCTCGGTCGCAGCTCTTAGAGAAACACATTCTATCCACTTAGTAAACAGGTCTTGGATGACGAGCAAATATTTAAATCCAGTCTTTTTGCTGGGAAATGGTCCCATGATATCTGATGGCCAGAAATAATTAGTAGCAATTCGCATGTACATTTTTTTTGTTCCTTAATGGCCTACTTGATGCTCATCGTGAGCTTCCTCGAGGACCGTTTAACGCTCTCCATCACCTAGAACGAGTTTCTATTCGCTTGAATCACGAACTAGTATCGATATAACAGAATCTGGTTAGTAGTGGTAAAATTTATTATCAGCTATTTTCCAATCTGGAAATTTTTCGGGGAAATTAGAAACAGCAGGAAATCGGTGAAAATAACATGAGGGTGTTGGTTCAGGAATTACGTTAATGGTTTTCAAGTAGTCTTCGTGAATCTTAAATAGCGCATCAGGGACATTGTGTAATGCGAACTTACGGTGAACTATATCGAACTCATATTCCAATAGCGATAGGGCCCAATTTACTAACCCAGCGGTCGAGTTTTTAAGGTTACGTAACCAACGCAGGCTGCTGTGGTCTGTAATGACAGTAATGTGGTAACCCTCGAGATATGCGCGAAACTTCTGAATGGCCCAGATGACAGCGATACATTCTTTTTCGGTAGTATTATACTGTTTAGCTAAGGATATGGTTCTGCTCGCATAAGATATCACATATTCGACATTTCTTCAAAGCCCAATTTTTGTCCTTTTCTCATATCCATTTTTCCTTTTTTCGAAGTAATTTAATTAAGGGTGAAGCTAACATCGCGTAATTCGGAATGAATCTTCGATGCCAAGAAGACATTCCTAGGAAGCGTCTTTAAAATCTCAAATTAAGGGGAGCAGGGTATTCTGGTTTAGGGGCCACTTTATCAGGGTTAACTTGCAATTCTTTTTCGTTAACGAGAAAACCGAGGTATTGGACCTGTGATACGCAAAATTCGAATTTATTGGGTTGATTTTGAGTCCAGCTTTTGCAATTTTATTAAGTATCCTGGACAGTCACTTCAAATGCTCCTTGAAGTTTTGCCTGACTATTATTGTGTCATCCAGATAGGCAAATCAATGGGGATCCATTTCTGGGCCTATTAAATGGTCCAATAACCTCTGAAAAGTCGATGGGGCATTCATAAGTCCAAACGGCATTCGTTTGCATTGAAAAAGCCCGCAACCTGGTACTGTTAAACCAGTTTTCTCCCGGCTTTCTAGATGAAGCGGAATCTGAAGAAATCCTTTGTGCAAATCGATTTTATACATATAATTTGCTCTACGTAATTTATCCCGTCTTCTAACCATTACTACAAGGGACAAACAATTACCCTTAGAAGGTTCTATGATATCATCGGCTAGCATTTGGTCGATCTCAGCGATTGTCGCTGCTATGATTTTTGGAGACACTAGGTAATCAAGTTGCTTGATAGCCAGATGTTCGACCACCTCGATAGAATGTTCGGTTAAATGTGTTAACCCCGATTTTTCAGGAATATCTGGTAATTCAGTTTTTAAAAAGTTTTTCACTATTATTGCCTACTCTGAAGTTAACTCATTTGAACCGGAACAGTGCTCAAGTGTATTCTCTTCTACTTCGCAATGAAAAATCGTATAGAGATCCTTTTTAAAGTTCCATGTCCGGTCTACGAAATCGAACAGCATCCCAAAGAATTTCATAAAGTCTAGGCCCATTGCAATCGTAACTGGCAAAGATTTCATCACTCGTATCGGTATCCACCTAGCTTTGTTTTTTGATTCTATCGGTACCATGATTTCTTGATAACTACCTCGATACTACCGTTCGTGACTTGGACTAACCCATTATTATTAATCTGTAAGTTTAATTTATCAGCAAGTTCTAAACCATCTGGTCCTACAAATGCTCGAGTTGCACCACCGCCCAGCAAAGCCCTTACATGGTGATCCAGAATGCGCAAAGTATCGAATATTAGCGGCTCCGGACCAGTTAGTGGGATAGAACATATTGAATTTCGGAAATGTTAAAGATTGGGATAGGAATGGGGTTTCTCTGATCGGGGTCACTAGGTAGTTCTTGATTACCTCTAGGGACGGGATCGTCGAGGTTAGGTATGCTGGTATAGCCAAATAAATTCAAATTTGTATTTATTTCTTCGGGGTTATTATCATGAATATTCGAAACATTATTATTTTCGATAATACGATTAACTGAATTAGAAGGGACAATTGGGATTCTAGCAACTCTATCAATACTGAATGGTTCATAAAATGTTATTAAATTGGGTGTTATTTTATCTGAATTAGAAGATTGCTCTTCATGCAAATCAGGGGTCGCTACGGGCCCACTCAACGACTCATGGATTCGTTTCCCGAACACCTGTCACAGGAAGTTCTCACCACATCCTTTTTACCACACCTAAAGCAAAAGATCGTCTTAGGTTCCGGGCACTGGCCTTGACGGTCACCGTCCTTGTCACAGTTTCAACAAATTGGTATTCGGTCTGACGAAGCATTAGCGTTTTGAGAAGTTAACAGTAAAAATGGATTTGGTTGACAATCTAGATTAAGTGTAGCGGTCCTACTTTCGCAATTATCTTTAGCTAAATATAGGTTGTCAACCTGTTCACTCAAATCATTTATCAGCTCTTCATCCAACAATGCCATAGATTATCTATGTCTACCGTGTTGCCTACCACTGAGTCCATGGTATGCTAAATCTGGTAGCAACGCTCTCTTTCTGCCGCTACAGCAACTTGTTTTAAGTGAGCCAAATTTTAAATGGTAGACCTGAGTTCGTCGGTATATTTTCTGAGTTAATTTGAATTGGAAATCAAGGTCACTAAACCTATCGCGACAATCGGTAGCAAATTGTGCAAAAGTAAACCATTTGCTTCTGTAAGCCTCGTACAACCTATCAGATATACCCTTAACAAAATGGAAAAAGGCATAATAGGTCCTGGTCATTTACTGGGACCATAACACGACTATTTGCAATTCAGGTCAGAAACATATCAGGGTCCACATTATGCAATCCGGAAAATTAAATATTTCGTTTCCTCATAATGCCATACGTTGCTGCTAACGAAGAGGGTGAAAAACTATGACGCGAATGTGAGTTTGGACCATAACCCTGAGAACTTAAGTAATTATTTTGAGAGTATCTTTAATAACGTTGACTATTATTAGGAGGTAAATTTTCTCAGGCAGAATTGAAACTAACTTGAGGTCGGTTAGGGCGTATAGTTGTACTGTTCAGGCGAGGCCCAGCGTCAAAATCCAATGTATAATTTTTTGAATAATTATTAGCGTAAACTGAGAGGTTGCAATGTCTAGGATTCTCTGAATTTTAAAAATCATCGACGGTTGTTCTAGAGAACTTGCTACTATTTTTATAATTAAAAGAGGTTTTATTATTATTGTAAACATTCCTTGTGTTATTTTGGTAATTGAAGAGCCTTTCATATTTAGTAACATTTACCGGACTAGGGACCGACTTTCAGGATCATAATTCTGGGCTGCTAAAATTATACTGACGGCTACTAGGGTCGCAATTTTGGCTACTAGATTCGTAATTTCGGCTACTAGGACTATAATTTCGGCTACTAGGGTCATAATTGCGGTTACTAGGAAGTTATCGTAACTACTATGATAATATAAACGATCATCTCTAGTGTAAGTTCGATCATCTATATAATCACTGCGGTTATTATACCTATAATAGTCATAACCATTATCACGACGGTGGTCATTATCTCGGTCGTAAAATCTGTTTTTATTTCTGGGATCCATGTCGACCTTGGACCTGAAACGGGCTTGAGATCTGTCGACAGGTTTACTCATTTGTCTATTATTTTGCTTCTTCGTTCTATATATGTCATTGACTTTGAGTTTTTGTTTGGGGTTTTGAGTTTATCAGCAAGATTCTTATCATCTCGTCAAGGTCTGTTTCCAGGTCTAGCCTATCACCTATTACGTCGTGTGACTATAGCGGGATTGGTTTCATCACGAAAATTTCGTTCGTATCGAATGAGTCGTTCTCGTAAGATAGGCAAGAAATCTTCTGTTGACATTCCACGATTCACAAGGTCGACAGTGAGGTCCTCGCGATTCAAGCTGAGAATCAATTCATCACTCTGATCACCCTTGTCTCCCATTGTGCCCAAAAGTAAACAAAGCGCGATAAGAAGGCGATAAGAATGCGGTAAGAGGGATATAACCGAAATCAAATATAGAGCGGTTGATACGTTAGAAAATTAGATTTATGGTTGCACTAACTTCGAAAATTCTGGGGGATTTATTATATTTTAATTTCTTTTTTTTCTGGGAAAAATTTGGGGCCAAAAGTTCTTAAATAATTTTCTTGCAGATTTTGTGGATTTGAGCAATAGGAAATATTGTTTTTGGAAAACAAAAAATTGTATGGGACGATAACACTCAAAACTATCAAACTGTTACTAGACTTCCAAAGAATTTAATTTTGGGAAACTTGAAAGAAATCTTTTTCCAATTTTAACTAGACGGGCCCCACAACAAAATGTACGATAACTTAGAGATGACATAATGAAAGGTAATTTCTGAAAGCAGTGTACCGGTGAAAATGCTAGCTAACTCAGAACCAAAAAATATGGTAGAGGGGATATTTCGATCGCAAAAGGTTTCTTATTTTATGGATAAGAACTCAAATATTTTAGAATAAGTACGATTTAAGCATTTATTTTATTATTTACACATAAGTCTAAGTTCGATCTGGACAATCTCTTCAATCGATTCTAATTCACGAACTTTACTAACTTGAGGTAAAAAATCAACATATCTACTAATGTAACTGAGAGTGGAGGAATTCCCAGGGGGCACAAGCGTTAAAGAACATCTTTAAAATGGCTTAAAAATGTCCTAAGTCAGTCCATATAACGTTCCATAAACATAAAATGTTCCACAGACGTTTTAAAGAAGTATTTCGAACACAAAACGTTCTTATCACATTATTTGGACTAAATTAGGACAGTTTTTAAAACCTGCAAATGACGTCTTTTGACTTGTACGTGCAAGAAACGTTTTAAGGACGTTCCAATTACGTTCTAAATTGTTGTGCCCACTGGGTTATTGTTAATATTTTTAAGAGATCGGCAATTACTTTATCAGATAATGGGTGGGACAAGGGCGTCAGCAATTTAATCATTTCAAGGTCTAATTAAGGGAAACAATTTTCGGCAAAATACATTATCAGACAGAAAAAGAAGAAATATCACCGGTTAATCAATTTTAATTAAATACAAAGAAACATGTTTAAATCGATATAATGAGGGAAACTCTGTGTCCACGTATTCCGCGACAAAAATTCCGCAAATTAAATATAATCTTTTACAGCAAGATTCTCCGATCGGCGATTGCGTAATCCGGGCGAATAATTTCCGGGAGTCGGCTTAACTCCGATCCGATGAACAAACTCGACAAACACTATTTAAAAATATACTCGGCAACTATGCACTTCGGAAATCACGAACGGAAAGAGGGAGAGTGCCACGGTACACACTTATTTATGGACTGGTGGTCTGTCGCCATATTTGAATTTATTCCTCGCTGATTGGTCGCAAGTTAGGCGCGAAGCCATCGAACAAATCGCAAAAGGGCGCAAGATTACAGCATTATAATATTAAAAGTTATTTTATCGCCAGATGCCAATTTACTATATAAGAAAAAAAGTTATTAATTTGAAACGTAGTTCTTCCTCTCCTATAAAACTCTCCAGAAGACAAATTTTATTCTTTCTCATTGTTGCACAAGTCTTGCGCAGAAGCAATTACTTCCGGAACTTGTAATCAGAGTTGTAGCTATGGAGGTCTTGCTAGCAATGCTGGAGATCGACGACGAATCCTTCTCTAACCAGAAAACACAAGGTAGATTGCAGGTGGAATAGTAAAATCAATCATTTTTAGAACGCCTCCTGACGTCAACCAAAATTATGATAGCATCTCTGCGATGGTTTCCGTGTGAGGGTCAGTAGTTGTAAGGCTGGAAGCAATGGCTGGTGTTACTAGGTGACAGAATTCCAAATCTCGCGCTGTAGATTTTAAGTGGAAACTTCGGATCTAAGAATTCCTTGGACGTCTCCTTGGCAAACAAAGTACTTCAGTGTTCCCGCGATGTAGGTAAACTCCAAGAAAAATGTACAAAAAAGAGAAAACAAACAAATCAGACAAAAATTAAAATAAATAAGATCTAGAAACAAACCGTGGAGCATCTCGTGATTCCCGAAGTGCCAATTTAATATTTACTTTATCAAATCGCCTTTTTGTGAGTTGCAAAATCTGCAACGTCACAACAGGCACACAAAACCCACTTTAAAATGTTAACAGGACCTAATAGAAATCAAACCCATTAGTTGGAAAATACATTGCAATTAGAAACCACCTAGAAAATCGATTAAGTAATATTTAGGATCCGATAGATA
Source organism: Belonocnema kinseyi (assembly GCF_010883055.1). NCBI lineage: Eukaryota > Metazoa > Arthropoda > Insecta > Hymenoptera > Cynipidae > Belonocnema > Belonocnema kinseyi. The sequence continues at coordinate 118,274,497 of NC_046663.1, forward strand.
TATATTGCGAGTACCTAATGCAAAAACTTCGGATCCTAATCACATCCAGTTAGAAAGTTTTTTTAATGTCAAATAGAAAACAATATAGAACAGGTATACACAACCCAATTTCACTTGTTAATCGGACCTAATAGAAACTAAACTTATTAGGTTTCTAATGGTTTCCTAGTAGGCATTTTTATAAGGTGGGAGAATGCCCCGAAGAGTGTTTTTAAAATGTCTCCAACAAAATTGAATAAACCTTATCTGAAACTAGGTTTTCCCATAATATTGTGTAGTAAAATTTCCTTAGCCCTTAATCAAAAAATATTTGTAAACCAAACTATTAACAGTGTTTCAGATTAAACAATGATTTTAGCAATTCTGGACTAAAAATTGTTTAAATTTTTTGATAGTATACATTTTCTTGTGAGTATTGGTGACATTAATTGCAATCACGTGTTTCCATTGTTCTTCGTAAATAGGAGATAAGCCGAGTCAGTGGCTTAATTTTTACGTGACCCCTGATTAGGACTATCGTTGTCAGTGGTAAGAGGCTTACTTCATCTAAAAAATAAGGCATAAAGTTGTCAATATGGACTTGTATTACATTATTTTTGGTTAGTATTTTTAGATTATTGTTGTCCAAAATGCTCATTATTTTGTAAGGATATTTCCAGGAGGGATATAGTTTATTGGATTTTGTGTTGTTTATTACTCGGATCAACTGGTCTATCTTGTTTGTAAAGAGGGTGGTAAGTTACATTCGGCTTTTTCTAGATGGTTGATGATAAATTAGGTTCTCTTCCAAAGGTGCGCTCAACGGGTGAGAATCCGTTAGTTTGATTTTTTGTTGCGCTTATTACAAAATTTATAAATTTCAAGTTATTATCCCATTCTGTGTTATTTTCTACCATAGATGTCTTGATTATGTTTCCCAAAGTCGAATGCATTATTTCAATATTCCCGTTTGATTGGGGGTGAAACGCGGCCGTTTTAATGTGTCGTATTTTAAGGGTTTTTTCAAACTGCTGAAACAGGTCAGAGATGAAGTTTTGCCCTTGGTAAGTCAATATTGTTTTGGGTGCTCCCATGTTCTATATGCAGCGTTTAATTAGTTTTTCAATGATGTCCTAAGAGGTCTCGTTTTTTAAAGAAAGGAGTAGTGTATATCTGGTTAATCGGCCTTGTATGCTCAGTATAGACTTATTTTCCCTGATTCTTTCTAGTAGAGGCCCATAGATATCCATGGCTATTTTATCATTAGATTTGATATATATCGGGAATTATGATTTCCATTTGATATTTGATTCTGATTGTTTTATTTAGTTAAAAAATTGGTCAATGTTTTACATATTTTTTGATATCGTTTTCCATATTGATCCAGTGTCCTGATTTCTGTGCTTTTTTAAGGGAGCTTTGTTCGTCCATGTGACATGAGTGTTCTTGTTTCACAATTACTTCTTTTTCTTCCTTTTTTAATTTCCTTGTGTTAACGAAGCATAGTGAAAAAGAGTTATTGAAAAAAATTCTAACATCTCTTGAAGTAACTTTTTTCCAAAGAGAAAATTAAAGGGGAAATGAAATTCCTATACGGACATGAATGATCGGTGATTTTTTACTTAGTATTTCTTCTATGAATTGGCCTAATTTTCTTAGCCGTTGTTCTTCATTAAATTCTGGCAAATCTTTCTTTTTAATTGTTTTCATTGGTTTTCCTACCGCATTGGGTTTTGTTTTGATTTTTCATGGGATAAGGTTTAACTGCCATTGCATAAAGTCCATTTACAAATTTTCTGATTCGGGTTGTATTTTTGGTTTGCATTCCTCTTCTGAGTTTGTTTCAGTTTTTTACATCTTCTTCTCGCAGTATCCTATCTTCTCTGCTGATAATTGGTGTGTCTAATATTTCCGTTTCTGTTAATAGTTCTTTTAAACCTTTTTCTTCTCCTTTCTTACCCGATACTCCTGCTTTTGTTACATAGATTTCTAAAGCTTTTTTTTTCGTTCACATCCGATATTTCTGATTTTTGTAAAGAGTCTTTAGTTATAGCATATAATTTTCTTCTGTTTTTTTCCTGGATGGGGAATAGTCGTGCCAGGCAATCAGCTACTTTGTTTTCCTTTTCTTTAACGTACCCTATTTATTATACGTATTCTTCAAGTATTAGTCACCATCTCAGTAACCGATAATTATTATGCAGCTAAATTAGTGCTCTATGGTCAGTTTAGATGGTGAATTCTTGTCGTAATAGGTATTACCTTAAATGCCTAACGACCCATTCTATGGCTAGCAACTTATATTTCCAAATATGACTATATCATGAACATATAAACAAAGTAATGCTTTCCAATGAGACCATGAAATGATTTGTCCATCATTTTTTGGAATGTAGCTAGAGAATTTTGTAAGCCAAGTGGCATTCGATTATCTTCGAAGTACCCTTGTTGTGTCGAGAAGGCAGTGTACTTCTTACATTCCTTTTTCATTGGTATTTGGTGGAATCCTGCACTTTGATCGAGGGCTCAGAAGAATTTTGCTTTTGCGAGCTGATCCAGGATATCAGCAATTACACAGGCCAACATGGTTTTATTGTTGAAATGTGGAGGTTCATTTCCGAAGTATTTTTTTACGTAGAATCCGAATACGGAATCAGAATTGGCCCATCACGTCAGGATTTTAAGATATTTGAGGTTATGTACCCAAAAATGGCGTTTTTGGCTATTTTTGAGGTTATGAACAGAACACACCACATTTGTTGGGATATTTTCTTTAGTTGTATCATATAGTATTGTTCTTTCTCTTTAACTTGATACTCTCAGAATTCAATTACCATTTCTCTTTACCAAGTTACACCAATTTGAATTTACGAAATATGTTTCATTATGTCTTGAGCATTTGCTTTAAATCCCTTGAGTTCGGGGTTATTAAAATCCCAAAAAATGTTGTGTCTTCTGTGCATAACCTCAAAAGTAGCGAAAAACGCAATTATTTGGGTACATAACCTCAAATATCTTAAAATTCTGACGTGATGGGTCAATTCTGATCCCGGATTCGGATTTTACGTAAAAAATTACTTCAGAAATGACCCTCCACTTTCCATTAACGAAACCATGTTGACCCGTGGTATTTAAAGAAAATGCTCAAGACATAATTGGACATATCGCGTAATTTCAAATTAGCGTAACTTGGCAAAGAAAAATGGTAATTGAACTCTGCGAATCTTAAATTAAAGAGAAAGGGCAGTACAATATGATACAACTAAGAAAAAATCCCAAAAAATGTTGTGTCTTCTGTACACAACCTCGAAAGTTTAGGTAAGGTTTACTACCTTACCTAAATTTAAGCTGATCTCATGCTCAGTCAATGCCGTGCATGTGCTTGATATTAGAAGTTATTAATAGTAATTGCAGTTCATTGTGTTTGTTAGCAAATTCTTCCTTTCGTTTTCTCAAATACGAGTAGAGTAATCTTAATTCTTTTATTTGTTTGTATTTAACTTCCTCAAGTACCTATATGATAGTAGTATACCCCCCAAATTTATAGTCTTTTACCAACATTCCTCTTCGAACTACAGGAGTTGAAATTTGCATCCCCTGGCAAAGCGGGTATTTTCAAATGGTCATAACTTCCTTTCTACAAATGAGAATTGCATTTTCTATGACTGATTCCTGAAGGGGTTTTCATGCTTATTCATCCTGTGAAATCTATTGTTTTAAGTTTCATAATTTTCAAAACAAATTGCCATTTAAAATGTTTATTTAACATTTCTACTTTTCAGGCATTTTTTTAAAAGTATTTTGAAATAAAATCTGGACTTTATTCTAAAAACATGCTGTTTGGCATTTTTGGACTGAAAATAGTTATGTAGTTAGTCGAAGATATCCGAGCGAAACCCTTCCTCGCGCGCTCGGACAGGTGGGCGGCCAGTCCGGTCGGTGCACCGATCGACGTTGTTCCGTTCAAATTCGATTCATTGAAACATACTTTTCATTAGTACATGTACATTTGAAAAAATTAACTTCAGCGGTTCTTAATGCATCGAAAAGTTTTAAATATATAGTTATAAACAAATTAGTGAACACAAGTAATTTTTAAAAGAGAGTTTACCCCTCGCCCCACCTTAATGTTTTTTTTAGGTTTTGCTGTATATTTTCATCATTATTGTCACATAAAACATACTTGTGAAAGGCTTACATCAATTAACAATAGTATAAACTATTCATATAAACAAATTATACAGGATTCGTCCTTTCTCTGGCTGGATTAAACTTGGTCTCGTATATAGCCGAAAAACAAAAGACATTTGTTTCTTGGCCTCAAACAAAACGTTGTACTGCGTTACTCTACTCTGACTTCAGTCTTCTGAAAGGTAATTTTTCTGTATGTGTTTTCTGTGATTTCTTGTGCTTCGTTTTTGTTTCTTAGTCCTATACATTTATAAATTGTTTATCCTTCTTTTCTGTGGTTTTTGTTCATTTAGTTCAGGTTATAAGTTCGTTTTCAAGTTTCTTTGCGAATCGCTGCTTTCGATACAAATTGAGATCCCTAAGGACCTTTCATGATCATCTAGCGCTGACCATGTCTTTCATCAAAAGTTTTCGCAACAACTGTGCAAAGCCTTTCCGTAAAGAGAAACATATAAGAGGAATTGACCTGAGGCTTCTAACGGAAAATCAGAAAATAGTGTTTCCTGATTTGCCGAAAGGCAGTAAAATATGTGGTCCTTGTAGAAAAGAATGTAGAACTCTCAATTTACAGCCATCTCAAGTTATAGAAGAGTCTAGTATTAATGTAGGGTAAGAGATAAACGAGGACACCGATTTTTTCTTGCCAATGAGAAATGAAAAAGAAGGATGCAATGATGGAAATTACTTAGCGGGTCTCGAAGTCCTGAATCAAATAAAAATGAAATTAGAGCAGAGAGGCACTATATACTTAGAAACGATTTGTCTACTCACCCTTGAGTCTAATTCTTGGAGTTGCAGACAAATTGTGCGAGAATTTGGTGCATCTGAACGTGAAGTCAGAAAAGCGAAAGAGTTAGTTGCCAAATGGAGTTTTGACTTTTCCGAAAGCCAATCGAGGATAAAAATTGGTGGAAGAAACTGCAAATTTGGTCATAAACCTCTACGAAGATGACGAGAATCGTCGGCAGATGCCAGGTAAAAAAGAATTTTGTATCTGTCAAAAAACTAGACGGTACTCGTGAGCAAGTACAGAAGAGACTGATTCTGTGCAATCTTTCGGAATTATGTGCCAGATTTGTAGCCCTACGTGAAAATGTGAAGATTGGATTTGAAAATTCGCACAACTAAGACCAAAGCACTATATTTTAGCTGGAGTAAGTGGAACTTACAATGTTTGTTTCTGTGTTTATCATGAAAACGTAAAGTTAATGCTGAATGTGATTGATATTAAACTTTTAACTGAGGGAACTGATAGACAATTGTCAGATTATCATGACTGACTTGAAGAAATCATGTGCAGTGAACCCACTGACGTTTCTTATTTTAACGAATGCGAATTTTGTCCGGACATGGAAAATTTTAAGAAGTACCTGACTGATCTATTATACGTAAATAGTTTCGACACAGTGACATATCAAGTTTAGCAGCAAACTGATAGAAGCACTTCGAAGAAGATTTCGTAGAAGCACTCTGCACGAAACATAAGAACCTGAAACCTCACGCGTTTCATGCGAAACAACAAGGTTTATTTCTGAAGCACCTTAAACTTATACTAAAAGAAGAAGAGAACTTAATTTTCTTGACTTTGCTGAAAATTATGCTTTCATCATTCAAAATGCTGCACAATCTTTTCATTGGAATAATAATCAAGCAACTGAATTTACAGTAGTTATTTATTACACATATGGGAACGAACTGAAGCATTTTAGTATGGCAATCATCTCCGATTGTTTAAGTCATGACACTGTAGCTGTGTAAACATTTCAAAAGCTCATCAATGAGTACCTGAAGAAGAAATTCAGCGTTGTTATCAAAATTTATTATGTGACAGACGGAGCTGCGCAGCATTTTAAAAATAAATTTGCCTTCATAAATTTTTTTTAATCACACAAAAAAAATTTGCAATTCCTGTAAAAACACATTTCCAGGCAACTGCACATAGAAAAGGTCCAGGTGACGGGATTGGTGGAAATTTGAAAAGACTTGTGGCAAAAGCTAGCTTGCAGCGCTCAGCACAGAATCCAATCCTAACTGCGATGGACTTATTCGAATGGGCTAAGAATTATCTGAAGGAAACAGTAATTCTTCTCAGTTCGAAAGAAAATCACATAGAGATGGTCAAAAAACTAGAAACTAGATTCACTTAAGCAATTACAATTCCCGGCACTCTAAAATAGCACGCATTTATTCCTAATGAGAACGGACAATTGTAATTGAAAAAAACTTCATTCCCAACAGCAGCATTTTTATCGGAAAAAGTCAAACTTTCGTTTAAAAATACTAAAAAAAAAAAAAATAAACACTGCCTGAAGAGTAGAAAATGTTGAATGAACATGCTAAAAGGCAATTTGTTTATATAAATTGAAAACAATAGATTTAACAGAATGAAAGATCATGAAAACCCCTTTAGGAATCACTCATAGAAAATTCAATTCTCATTTGTAGGGAATAGGAAGATATGACTATTAAAGTTGGGTTTGGTTCAGGAATAATGCCCCATGTACACCTGGTGTAGAGGGGATATCCACAGTATAATTGAAGGGACGGATGCAACAACTCATCAGGCGCTCGAAACCGCGTAAAAGTATTGTCCACTCGGGACCATCTATCGATAAAAGGAAAAATTACCGAAACGTAAAAAAAATACCTTCGTATTCAGCTGGATGCAACAGACAAATTTTTCCAATGAAATAGCTCGCGATTAAATGGCGTTCAAATGGCAGCAATTTGAAGTTAACGCATGCTGTCGCTAGAGCTAACTCTTTGCCGCTGCTACTTTGTGAATTAGTAACAAAGACCGATTTTCTTCAAATTTTCTAAAGACGTTTTTTTGTGGTCGTCTTTAGGCTTTTACAAAAAGACGGCATGAGGTCGTAATAAAGATGTTCTAATCTAGTCCCATAAAGTATATCTTAAAGATGTTATCAGTACGGCTTAAGGATGTTTTTAAAAGGTTTTATACAGTCTGTCAAGTTAAAGCGTGGGTGGCTTTACTCGCAGTCGGTAAGGTGTATCGACATGATTTTGGTGTCAAAATATTAAGAACAGCTCCCTCTT
>NC_046663.1:118281823-118286726 GCF_010883055.1 Belonocnema kinseyi
GGGAGATTGCACCTATTCACCTACATAACAAGATGAGAATTGAAAGCAAACTGAATGTTAAATCAAAAAGCATGAAAGAAGGAGCTCTTCTTAATATTTTGATACCAAAATCATGTCGATACACCTTACCGACTGCGAGTAAAGCCACCCACGCTTTAACTTGACAGACTGTATCTGGCATTTCGTCGTCTTAAGGATGTCTTGAAAGGATGTCCAGAGGACAATGTCGTAAGCATGTCCCTAGGACATCTTTGAAGCGTCTTGTATAAGATTATCATTATTCGAAATCAACACAAATTCAATGTATTTCTATATTTTTCTCTCCCAAGACTTGAATGCTTAAATGCTCTGAAATATTATTTTTGAGGACTGCATGCGCACGCCGGCGAATTCCAGATTGCTCATCTCATCCTAGTCAAACAACGACTTTTCTTCAGCGTTTCTTGTTGCTGCCAGGCCGCACAGTCGTCACCACTGATATCGCCATAACTGTTTTTGTCAGATGTCCATGTTTTGAGACCCCCTGAATCCGAAAAACAGGTTTTTACGAATGTGTCGGTCTGTCCGTACGTGGATGTTTTTTTTTGTTAGCACGATAACTTTCGAAAGAATTGACTGATTGGATTTCCTTTGGTACATTCTTTTACTATCATAAGATGAAGGTCAAGTTCGTTAGACAGTCATTTTGGATACTAATTTAAAAAGTGAGCGTATTTTGAAAATTTTTGAAACCACTTTTTTCAAAATTCAGTTATTTTCTGAACGGATATTCACACACACACACACACACGCGCGCGCGTCCTCAGGATGTTATCAAGGATCGCGGTGTGCCAAAATAGAGGTGACAAGATTATTGTATTGGTCTCAATGACTGAGCACATTTTCAAAATTTTCGAAACCATGTCTTTTCCAGATTTGGAAATTCTATTTACAGTTGTCAATAGTACTTTGAAACACGAACAATTGATTCATATGACTTTTTTCAATAAAATCATAATTGTCAGAATTATAGCATGTTTAAAATCGTAAAAACATACAAAAATTTAAAATTTAAGACTGTTTAAACATTGATGCCTAATTATATCAAAATGATTAATTTGTTATCAACTTTATACGAAAAAACATGTGCCCTACCGGAAATCTAGAGGATTTCAAGATACTTTCTAGACTCAACTCATCAAGTAGTATACCTATGTCACTGCTGCTCGGCCGGTAAGGTACATCTCTGATACTGTTTTACATCTATGTAGTTCAAGCTGTAACCGGTAGATAGCGCTTGTGGAGGTCAGGGATTCCCCAAAGTTCTCAAAGCGTCTAAAAAGTTCTAGGCGATTCTCGAGATTTCTAGAAAGTTCGGTATTGTATATGTAATACTCGTATATATTGTTAACTGCCTATGCCTTGTAATAAGTGGCTAGGGGAGGGGGTGAGGGGTTTATCCAGGCTTCCAGAAACTTCCGCCTTAGGTTATCATTTTACATGGATCGAAGATTCTCAAGAATTCTCGAAGCTTTTAGAAAGATCTAGGTGCTTCTCGAAGCTTCTAGAAAGATCTAGGCGCTTCTAGAAGCTTCCAGGAAGATCTTGAAGCTTCTCTAAGCTTCTGGAATGATCTCGAAGCTTCTCGGAGCTTCTAGAAAGATCTAGGTAATTCTCTAAGCTTCTAGAAAGATCTAGGTGATTCTCGAAGATTCTAGAAAGATCTAGGTCATTCTCGAAGCTTCTAGAAATGTCTCGAAGCTTTAAGAAAGATCTCGAAGTTTTTGAAACGGCAAACAATATTTGCCTTTGAAATGTTTATTTATTATTAAAATACGGTGCATATCTAATCCTGGGACGGTTTTGGCGCTGAAGGAGGTGGGGAATTACCAATGTAGAGTGCCGCTTTGTAGAACGCTTTTGCTTGTTCACACATAAGCGACCGCTGCTCACTCCTACTTGCAACGTGACGAAAATGTTCGGAAAGACTATATATTAGGGGCCCTATCTCTGGGGTTTGCTGCACTTATCGTGATGAAGGTGCTAATGGTGATGGTAATGGATGTGGTGGTTGTGGTGGTGGTAGATGCGGTAGTGGTGGATGTGGTGATGGTAGATGTCGTGATGGTGGATGTAGTGTTAATGCTACTTTAACGTCGATTTAACGTAACTTTAACGTTTCTTCAACGTTGATTTGACTTTATTTCGACATTGAACCGCAAGCACTACTGTCACCATTGCAACCACAGGGAAGTTTATAAGTGTGCTGGTTCATAAGCTATACTGTAATTAATTTTATACTATTCGCACACAAACTGTGCAGCATCAGGATGACGTCTACTTGTTAATATTATCTAAAAGTCTATTTCTGTGTCGGCTCCCTGAAAAGGCATTAAATGTATTCATACAAGAAAGCAAACAATCTTCTCGTCAAATCGACTGTGTATGACGAGAGTGACATTCTGGAATTTACTCCAGTCAAGTTGTCAGAATCTCAACTCATACCTTAACTTAAGATTTCATTGAAAAGAGCCTGTGTCAAATTGACAGGTTGCCTGTATGTCTATTTAATGTTGATTCTTCATATTCATCATTTTGTTACGAAGTTTGACTCTTAAAGCAGATATTTTTAATTTTCTTCTTTAAAACATGCACTATCCATAATAAATGTCAAAAAATTTTGAGTGATGTTTGATAAAGCAAGAGATACTATACTCTTAACCGGAAATCGATTAAAATATTATGGAAATATAACAAGATCACTCGATCATAATTTACACGACTAACATCAAAATAATTAAAAAAATTTATCATGAAACAAGCATGGACACTTGTACTTTTACTATAAAAAAATCGTGCGTAGACGAAGAGCGTCTTTTTTTTAAACTTTGCTAAAAACTTTGCCACAGTTTATGCCTCACTCTCCGGAAATTTCATATTTTTCTGCGATTTATTTATTGAGCATTTCTGATAATTTTGAAACATTTGTCTGTTTCCAACTCAAGAATATAATATAATATATATATAACTCAGAATATTTAAACTATTATCCCGTTTCCAGTATATAAAAATGAGGATGAGGCAGACGGGACTATCTATCAATCCGCCGTTAGATGGATGGACAAATGGTTTCCACCATGAGCAAACGCTCATGGTCTCTACCTGCCTCATCCTCATTTTTATATGTTGGGAATGGGATAATAGTTTAAATATTCTGAAAAATATTTTTGAGTTGAAAACGGACAAATGTTAAAAGATTATCAGAAATTCTTCATGAAAAACTGTTCAAATTGTTTTGATGTTAGTCGTATAAATTATCATCGAAATTATCATCGAGTGATCTTGTTATATTTCCATAGTATGTTAATCGGTTTCCGGTTAAGAGTATAGTATCTCTTGCTTTATCAAACATTACTCAAAATTTGTTGACATTTATGAGGGAAAGGGCATGTTTCAAAGAAGAGGATGAAAGTTATATTTGCTCTAAGATTCAAACTTCGTAACGTTAAAATCAACAATGAACTACAGCTAAAATTTATGTTGACGTGGTTGCAGCTGCATCAATGCTAATGAACTGCTTTCGGTGAATTTCTATTTATAACAATAAGGGAGTGGAATGTTCTTCTTGCTTCCATCGACATTAGGTAAATGAGAATTTTACCTATGGGTACTATTCATATAAATGGCATACTCCTATATTGCTAATCGCCTAAGAGGTTTCTGGCAAAAGGTAGAGATTTCTGGCATAAAATAGAGTGTAGATGTATATTTCTCGCTCACTAAGCACAGAGTACGTTAACAGCATTGCGTGTGCGTCGCCAACCGCGGGAGGATTCGAAAAGGTTAAATAGACTTTTATGCAGATTAAATATATAAAGTATATGTAGTTCAGTACTCCTTTTTAGCGCAAACTCTGAGACCATACTGTGTGAGACAGAAATAAACGTCTGGACTCGATTTTTAACAATCTATTTCAAAGTATTGGCAATTAGCAATATATAAGAGTATTACATATATAGTAATCTAAGGCTGAAATTTCGTGAAGCCTCGATGACCCCCTTGCTCTCTTAGGCAAAATATCGATAGTTCGGTACTATTATCCTGCGTATGCGCAATGCTGCGAAAGTTCTGTGTAAGACAGAAATATACGTCTGTACTCTATGTTTCATAATCTATTGTAAAGTATAGGCAGTTATCAATATATGCGAGTATTACATATGCAGGGTGATTTTTTAAAATTGAAACTTTTGATTCATAACATTTTTTCATAGAGGACCTATTTTTCGAGATACTGGAATCGCCTATATCTTTCCAGAAACTTCGAGAAATTTGGAAAATCCCTGCCATCCACGAGCACCATCTGCTGGTTACAACTTGAACTACATACATGGTAAAACAGTGGCGCCATCTGTCGGCACCAGCTTGAACTACATGTCTGTTTAAACAGTAGCGCCATCTGTCGGCCACAGCTTGAACTACGTAGAATCTCGCAAAAGTGATATATGTATAGTACTCAACCAGGTATCGCACTAACGATCAACAGATTTCTTACTCTTTATTGTATAAGAACACGCGACTGATCTTTTTGTTACATTTTTGCGTGTGCGCAATATGATTCTTTAAATTTTTTATGCGATATTGAACATTAAATTTTAAATAGATGCGAGACTATTTATGTTACGAAAAAAGTTAGTTTCAGAATGAGTGCTTCAAAATTCCTCCTGAATAAAGGAATTAGTTTTTAATCAAGGAAAAATTAATTTTTTGCATTCGGCTTGTTTGACATTTCATTCCTTTCATTCATGCCGTCCCGATTTCGGGGAACTACGAGGGTAGTTCAATAAGTCCTTAGAATGAAGTATAAAAAAAATTTTTTTTGGGTAAATTTTTTTTTATTTTTCAACATAATCTCCTTGGAGCTCTA
>NC_046663.1:118286826-118298513 GCF_010883055.1 Belonocnema kinseyi
TTATGCGCGCCAAAAGAGCCTCAGAGGCGACCACTCTATTGCGTTTATTCTCAGCTGAGAGCAAACGCGGCACCCATCTTGCCGATAGCTTTTTCATGCCTTTAAACCCTTCATGCCTTCAAACCCTTTAAATGAAAATGTTTGATTACCGCTCTGAACTAGTTTTTTTCCATTTTTCTTAACGAACAATTTTTTTTCAATTGGTTATAAAAACACGTAAACTCAGAAGATGTGGACTGTGACTGCCCCATATATCTAGTCGGGAGTGGTGCTGACTGAAAACAGATGATTTGGAGCGATTCGCGCGCCATTTGTTGGTCATTCTAAGGACTTATTGAACTACCCTCGTACCATAATCTGGGAACTGAAAATGCGAAAGAAAGAGTCATAAAAAATGGAAAACTATATAAAAATATAGACTATATATAAAAAAGGGAAGAATAGATTTAATCTGGATATCGTAACTATGTGTATTTATAAAAACTTAATAGAATTTAATTTTTTTAACAATATTAAGTTTTCCTAATAAAATGATAAAATTAAGTTTTCTTCATAAAATGAATAAAATTAAGTTTTTCAGTCAAATACTCGTAATTCATTAATCATAGAAAATATACTTACATAATTATTTTCCATTAGGTAAATAATAACAAATAAATATATAGCAAAATAAAACAATGTTTCAAAGCTTACAATTTTTTAAATTACAATTATTACATTTTGTTGATAATTAAAAAAAATGTTGTGCCTTTTTGAAGAAAAATATTCAAGGAAAAGGAATTCAATAACATGTTTTAAAAGTTTATTAAGAATGTATTTCGTGTTATAGAAGAATAATTAACAAATCGATAATTAGGCATTTAAAATATATAATAATTGTAAATGGAAGGAGGAAGGAGAAAACTAATTTTCATCCAACCACCGTACGAATCACTTTCAACCTGCAAGTTCTTGCACTCCACTTTTCGTTACAGAATTTTTTTTCCTTCTGATTTTGAAGTATTTTATATTCCAAAGAAAAATAAGGTATCGAGCACTTTTTGAAATAGGTAATATTCAAACTAGGTATCCATTTTTTCTTTTAGATCAATCAAAATCTGTGCGTTTTACAGAGGTTTTCAAAAAGCAGAAAATGTTTTTTGTCACTGAGGTTATTAAAACGTCATTGAACTTGAAAGTTCTTTTACGTTTTATCAGCTTTAGACAGTTTTTAAGCAGACATATATTGGGACATATATGTCCCAAAAACGTGTCCAAAAATCCATATACTATGTGTTTCTTGTTTTCAGAAAGCAGAAGCATTCATTCACCCTCTTTGAAATCTATTAACTATAAATACAAAAACCACCTTGTTTTCGAGGTAATTTTTGTAGTCATGTCACGAATATAGTCGCAGCGGTACACAAAAAAATATGGCTATTCGTGAAAAAGCAAAATCCCATGGTGAAGACCATAGAAACGATTTAAGAAAGGGGGCCAAAAAATTCAGCCCTTAGGGCTCGATTCCGGTGGTGATTTGCACTCCTTATTTAAGTGTAAATTTGAACATTCATCCAAATTCGATGGAAATTGGTTTCCGAAAGCTCTTGAAAATACTGATTATAATAAGAACCTAGAAATTTATGTACACCCTCCTGAGTTCCAATTAGGGGTAGTTTTTACCCCCTAAAATAGATAAAAAGGCTTAAACAGGATCGATTTTCATCAAATTCGTTATAAAGTTAGATTCAGATGTGAAAACTCTAATACTCACGTCAAATTACAGCAAAATCCCTTATAACAACCCTTCATCGGAACATCACCCCTCATTTGAATGGATACATAGTGAAATTAATATTTTTTCGGAGTGGCTTTTTTAGCTTGAGTCTCCTTGCCTTCCACGATAAGTTCGGAAAAAACGCATGCAGAACTGCTGCACGAACTGATATTATTGTTCGCAGATTATTCTACTCGGAGTACTTTTTTAGAGTGAATCTTCCTATAGCGTATCTTTCTCTGAACTGATCAAAACGATGAACGGCTCCTATACGAGTGTTATAATGAGAGATTGCTGCTGGACAAGGAACAGTACTTTTTGTACCGTCTTTATTTTTCCTATTGACAGAAGTAACAGCAGCAGGATTGTTGACGTTTGTCAACATAAAAACAGGCATAGAGTTTATCCTTTTATTTGCTGCGACACATCCTTTAGTCTTATAGGTGTACTCCCCTCTGTTCATCTTCGTTTTTTCTTTCAATGCACCTGATAAGCCTTTACGGTTATTTCTGACTGCACCTACTGCGTAAATTTTTCTGGTTCTCAGCTCGTTCATAAGATTTATGGACATGAAAAAGTTATCGAAGGTAACCAAGACCCCAGTGTTTCGTAGATGGACGGACAGATTGATAACAATCCATTCACCTAGCGTATCGCCTGGTGAAGGACTCGAATTGGACTTTCCAGTATAAATTGCGAACGTCAGGACATACCCTGATTTGGAATCTGCCAAGCACCAAACTTTGTAGCCTATTTTTATTGGCTTCATGGGATTATACTGCTTGCGATATGAACGTCCTTTGAATAGAATCATGGATTCATCTATTGCGAGAGTCTCCGAGTTACTTTAGTGTTTCTTTATATTTTTATTGAGTTCTTCAACGAGAGGCCTAACTTTATGTACTTTGTCGAAGTTTGGGTCTTCTTAAGGAAGCGCAGTGTCATTAGAGTTCAGATGAATTGATGCATTTATTTCATTGAAACGTCCACGCGTCATGCCGTTGAATATTGTTTTAACTTTCAAAGCTGGATCTGTGCCATAATAATTTTCAATGTTGGGAGTCGATGAATCAACTTAAGAATATGTATACCAATCCATGCCTGCAATTCATAAGCACAAATGTCTGTCCAGGTCGTTTTTGGTTGATTTGTAGATTAG
This sequence comes from Belonocnema kinseyi, assembly GCF_010883055.1. Lineage (NCBI taxonomy): Eukaryota > Metazoa > Arthropoda > Insecta > Hymenoptera > Cynipidae > Belonocnema > Belonocnema kinseyi. Next base: position 118,289,742 of record NC_046663.1, read on the forward strand.
TCCGGGTAAATTAGCTTGAAAAAGGTCGATTTCCAGAAAAAAAAGATTAAGGTTTTTTTCTTCATAATCATGTCCCTGAAGGCATTAGAAATAAATACCAAAAAAGTTCCCCGTCAGATCGGACCCGCATACACCCCTAGCCTCGAAAAGCGTCCCTTAAACGGTTGGTAGCGCTGGTTTTTGGCTATTATATACGAAAGGGTGCATCGGAGGATAAAAATAAATAAAAGTAAAAATATTCGGAATAGAATTTGCGATAAAAAAGGTCCCATACATTTTTGCTGTACAGCTCATAGGTGATGCGTAATCAGCTCCAGGAGTGGGGCGGATAATTCGACGAGTAGCGCGGAAGGTCCTCGCGCGCTTAGTTGTCGGCCCATAACTCATATACGGGCAGTTTTTGGACAAAAATGCATAGAAGAAAATTTGTGGAGCTGAAAATTTCCTTTTCGGACCGATACATTGTTTTTGCATTACATTACTTTGGAAAATCATCATTCATTTTTTTAAGTGTACGTACAAGCGCTCGGATTCTATGGTCACACTACCTGTATTGTAGAGTTTTTTGTGCGTTTTTATATATTGTGTTTTACATTTGAAGGATTAAATTCTTTGAAAAATGTAATTTAACATTCCATAGTTGAATATATAAGGATTCGAAAATCGCCTTTTTAAGTTTTCTTATAAAACCCATTATTTCTGTTAGAGATTGCTTTACTCAGACCTTGAACTCTTATCTCTAAGAATTCGGTTAAAGTGGCTTATACGTGGTTAACTCGTTTTTAAGGGTCCCAAGCATCTTTAACTGACGGAATAAACAATTCATCGCATGCGAAACCACATAAATACTACACCCCGTAGATTTAAGAAAGGGACCCTCTCTATCCACTCGTTTTACAGAAGAGTAAGCAGTAAAGGTGCTGAAGTACTATGAGGCGGTTGTGTTTTGAAATTCACCATGGCTTCAGCAAGTAAATGTTTTATATGGGAAAAAAGTTTAAGTTTAGGTGAGAAAGTCGATGTAAAAAGTGGAATTGACAATCTTAGACGGGTGAGTGAAATTCGCAAAGATGGATATATATATAATGTATATTTATACAATTATTCAGACTGCTATAACACAATCTGATTGTAGTCGGACAAGATTTCGATCTTCTTGTTTTAATAATTGCTCTCTCTTCAGCAGAAAAAGATATATTCTTTTTGAAAGAAGGACAAGGAAATGTTAAATCTCGAATTTATAGTTCACAACGCTTGCAAAACAGTGGCTTCTTGAAAAATTTCAAGGAATCAGTTCTACTTGCTTATGCATTCAGCGGGTGTGATACTACATCCTCTTTCTTTGGGCACGGAAAACTAAAAACGACTACTTTTCTCAGGAAGGATATGCTCTCAGCAAAACTTGAAGATATTGTCACGTTTTTCAACAACCCTGTTTCTACACATAATGATGTTGCAGCCGCGGGGGAACGATTTATTTTGGCATTATTTAAGAATCCATTCTCTGACATCAGTCTGAATAATTATAGATTTGTTTCTTTACACTAATCTTTGAGTCAGTCCAGTCATGCTGTCCTTTTGTCTGGACTTCCGCGTAATTCTGCCGCTGTAGTGTGTAGAAAGCGATGTACATGCGCAAAAGCTTGTCTGCGATGTCCATTCATGTGCCTTAACTGCCAAGGTCAAGGTTGTCTTAATACAGAAGAAGATGCTGATAAAGAAGGTATAATTGAAGATAAGGCACATTATTATTAGCGCAATATTCATTCGCAAAGTCAAAACTTAAAATAAGCCAATGATACAGTATAAAACTAGCACTGACACTGTCTAACATTTTGTACCCAAAAGAAGATTATTTTTATTCCGAGTAATATTATCAACCGAAGATGAATGGAATAGATCTACAGGGGAAACCACAGTAAAAAACGCAACAAAAACTCTACCTTAGAAATGGTGTCGAAATGAGGTCCCAGTGCTTGTAAGTGAACAAAAAAAAATAATTATGACTTTCCAAATTGATGTAATGCAAAAAAATTGTATTAGTCCGGAAAGGAAATTTTCTGCTCTACAAATTTTCTTCTATGCATTTTTGTCCGAACATTACCTGTTTATGAGTAAGGGGCCAAAAACTAAGCGCGCAAGTACATTTCCCGCCACATGCCAAAACAACCCCCCCCCCCACTCCTGGAGCTGATTACGCATCACTTATGACCTGTAAAGCAAAAATGTATAAGACCTTTTTTATTGCCATTTCGATTCTTAATACTTTCACTTCTATTCATTTTTGTCCTCCGAGACATCCTTTCGTATATAATAGCCAAAACCAGTACTACTAACCATTTAATGGATGTTTTTCGATGCTAGGGGTGTATGCGGCGCCGATCCGATGGGGAACTTTTTTGGTATTAATTTCTAATGCCATAAGGGATATGATCCTGAAGAAAGAAAAACTTCATATTTTTTTTCTGGAAAAAAGTCTAATTTCCCCGGACTAAGATGTGTCTCCGACAGAATTAGAAACAAGTGGAGATTTCATTTTGGCATACAAGTGAGTTTCTGAAAGAAGCGGATTCAGAATATCTGTAGCGAACAGATGGGAAAAATAAATGATTCCTTGAATATTAGCACTGAATCTCAACTTTACTCCTGGATCACCTTAGAAATTTTCATTTAGTGCATCGAAGTAACTCGTATCCTCTGTCCAATCCTCATTCACTTCCAGTGATTCATCATCACTTTCGGGCTCACGAGTTCCAGCGATTTCACCATCTGAATCAGAATTTGAATCGAACTCATTACAGGGTTCTGATTCATCGTCATGCTCATCTGGAGAATCACTGTCCCCATCATCTTCAGAATTTTCTGGAATATCAGGTATTTGGGAATTTTCATCATGATGTTTATTCGAACGAAGTGAATATATTCGTTTTCATCTATTCATCATTAGAGGGAGGGGCACACAATAATTTCCCTCTCCCCTCCACTCTCAAGTGGGAGGTAAATAATAATTTTAAAGTTATTTTTCTCCCGGTTCAAATCCGGGCTGAGGCAGATTTTTTCTTGTTTTTAAAAAAATATTTGTATGAGAATATCGTTTTAACGAATCAAAACTTGTATTATTTATAAATAAGCGCTATCATTTCCATTTTCCTAAATTGATGAATAAATCAACAAGTTTATGAATTTTCAAAAATTATATTATTTCAAGCAATTTTAAGTTAAAAACGTTAAAAACTAAAAGATTACAATTTTTTATTGAACACTTTTTAAATTAGAAGTTAAATTATTTTCATCTTGAGAAATCTTTTAAAATACCTAAAAACCTAATAAATTTTGTAGTAAATTCTTTAAAAATCTACATTTTCTTTTTAATGTTTTGGAATCTTTACATTATTATTTTTACAATTTTGGAAATTTTTTTAAATCTTCTAAAATATTCTCTTGAAATTAATTTTTCAAAATAAAAGATTATTCTCGATTTTTTAAGGAATCTAAATAAATTTTTTTATGTTTTGAAATCTTAAAAAATCTACATTTTGCTTAAAATTTTTTGACATCCTTTAAAGTTTCAACTTATTTTTGAACTTGTTTAAAACTTCTAAATATCTCTTAAACATATTCCAATTTTTTTCAAATTCATAACTATTCAATTTTTATTTATTTCTCAAAGTTTGGTATTGTTTTGAAATATTCCGAAATATTCTGCTGAAATTAATTTTTCGAAATAAAAAGATCATTTTGAATTAACCAGAAATCTTAAGACAATTTTTTGACTATATTAAAACCTTTCATAATCTTTAAAAGGTTCACAATTTTAATAAAACAAATTGTAAGTATTTCCTCAACTTACTCGCACTTTTTCTAAATGAATACATTTTTTATCTGTTATTCACACATCAAAATTCAATATTTTCACTTCTAAATAAAAATGTTTTGAACAGACCAATGAAATTAACATTGTAACGTTCTAAGTTAGAGTTTAGCTCACTGAAATTTTAACGATTCAATTGTTTAGTTTTTAATATTCCATTTTAAATAAACACTCAAACATTGCTGACTGTTAAAAAATGTACCTTTTTCTTGATTATAAATGTTTAAATTGAAAAGTGTAAAAATGGTATATTTTATACTGAAACAACAGAATGCTTATAAAGTTGTTGTCGGAAGTTTTTCGTTTAATTAGCTACAGAGGCTTTTGAATTGAAGTCGTTCAATTTTTAACGTGAAAATCTGTGAATTGTTTAATTTTAACTGGTTTAGAATCGCCTCATAAAATCCATGGAGAATAGACATAAGGAGCCTAAAGTAGCGTAACCGAAAATGAGCAAATTTTTGTCGTATGGGCATGGTTACAATACTTTTCGTGCCCGTGTGTGGCGCTAATGTGGCACGGGGACAAAATGGCAGCTGCCTATGTTTACATTCGTTGACATTGACACAGTTTGCATTACATATGAAGGATTGTGATATTTCATTTAAATAGATCAATTATTATTTATGCAAAAAAGATTTTAAGAATTTGGTTAATCGCGGAACATTTAATCGATGTGATCCTGCAATGGATGAGTTAAGTAATATTATATGGTGATATGAAAAATAAGTATATAACTTACCAGTTTTAAATATTGTATGCTTACGCATTATCGCAGTGGTACCAAACTTTCACTTAAATGTAGCAGTTTTTATATTTCAATAATCTTGGCATGGCTCAAAGAAATTAATTCAACGATTTACGAATTTTGTATTTTTCTTTGAGCCTTGAGGTTATATTCACACGAAACTATGACGGCGGCTATTCATACCCGTGCCAAACTAGCGCCGCGCTCGGGAAGATTGAGCATTTCGATACGTTCTTGTACATCCGACAGAAAAATTGTCGTTTTTGGTGAAGTCAATGTACAGGACTTTGGGCTCCTTATGTCTATTCTCCATGATAAAATCATTCAATTATTGTTCAATTTCGAATACACGAACTGCAATCAATTTTAAAAATAATTAATGAATTTATAATTGCAGTTGATGAACTGAAAACGTTTTTTGGCAAAAAATTTCAATCGCACAAGCTTTTAATCTTATATGAAGTAAGGTAAGTGTGCCAGTTATCGGAAGCTTAGGGCGAATTTCAGATTTCAAATGCTTAAAAAACTATAGTAAACATAGTTGAAGCTTAAGAAGTGGGTTTTATAGAATAGAGCGTACTTTTAGAAATGTAAATTACTTATTACTTGTAACATATCCTATTAGACTGTATATTATTAGAAGTTCGAATTTATGAAGACGAGAATGCAGGGGTTATCGGCAAGTCAGAAACCTGGCTGCTTCAGTTATCGGCACTTCGATGTGTGAGTGATCGGCAATAGCGTTTAAGAAAAAAACATTTTTGCTGAGAACGAAGAACACGACAGCTTACTGTATGTTGAAGACTGCCCATCTTCCGACAATCCATGCATTGACGAAGACTGGCACATTTACCTCAAGCCTTCAAAACTGCCCTTTAAAATTCTTTAAATGGAAAATGTACTCTAAAAAATTAAAATCTAAAATGGAAAATAGTTATGGTAAAAGATTTTAGAATTACACATTGTAAACTTAATGATTTCATGATTGAAAAAGTTAACAATTTAGCTTAGCATAAGGGGGGGAGGGGAGGTTTGCTACCTTCAAAAAATCGACTTTTTCGTTTGTCTTTTCTTATTGTTAAGCATTTCAAGAATGTAATTCCAAAATTTTAAGACGATCTGAGCAAAACTATCGAAGTTATTGTCTAGTTATTCTCCTCTTCTCTAACACTACAGCACTGACAGGGGCTTCTAAAACTTTAAATGCGTCATTTTCAAAACTACTTTTTCAAAGTCCGTGTTCACTGAACATTTTGAAACTACTTCACTGATTCAATTCAAGCTTGGTACACATTTTCTACTTATAAAATACCTCCCTCCAACGTTAAGTTGACACTTTTTTTTAACAGTAAATGTGTTTTCCACCCCCAAAATGGTGCAATTTTTAGTGGAAAATAGCAGATTACACTTTAGATGACCATAAAAAATTTTAAATGCAAAAAAAGGTAATTAGAGAACATTGGGGGAGGATTTGATGATACATTGGCTAAATTTAAATGGTTTTTGATTTCAGATATTTTCAGACCGAGATACAGTGAACACCGCAAATTAGTTTTTTTTTCCAAGACGTTATCGGACAATCTCTGTCACCGGCATGTTTTTAAATATTTTCAAATGAGAAAATTATAGAATGTTACCAACGGTATACTTAATAATGTATAAAAAGTTCTTTTAAAAACTTGTAAAATTTTCGGCCAAAGAAAAAATTCCCTATCACTACCCGGTCTAAAATAATTCCCGGTCATTTCCCAGTTTCCCGGTCCAGCAGTTACCCTGAATCATGATATTTCAGAACCTAATTTCTTTCTTCTCGATTGATAATATATATTTCGTGCTTGGCCTCTTAAACATTTTTCATTAAAGAATCAATTAATATAATATATAGTTAAATAATTCTGACATTTTTGCATTTTTTAAAAGCACAATCTTCGGATTTTTTAAGTCCTTTTTTTTAATGTATGCAATCACTAGTTGATTTTCGCATTTCTTCAGTTTTTGGTATCAGCTTGAACTTTTGGTGTCATATCAGCAAATATTTTCTTTTTATAACGAAGCCAAGAATGTAGAATCTTGAAAAAAATTCTCTTCAAAAAAGTAAAGTCGCCTTAAAATAGCCAGAATTCAGAAATAAAATATTTATTATTGTTGATTGTTGTAAAACGTAACCTCGCAAATCTCGCAATCAGCTAAGTTCGCTCCCTGTTCAACTTAAATGGTTATTCACAATAAAATGATATCTCATACATCTATGAGAGAATTCGAGGCCCTGATTGGATGCGAGAATTACATGTTTGGGAATCTACATTGGCTGTCAGGCTCTCCTCTTGCCGCATGTGGATACGATGCAAGAGTGACTGCGCCAGTGTTGGGAATACATTGTAACATTGATATACGTTACCAGAGTATCTGTACGTAACTACATGATATAAAATGGACGCTACATTTAAAAAATGCACGCTGAGAATCGATGTTTTCTCTATAACCTTATTCAAGGAAGAAATTCGCTTTCGAGTATTATGTATAATAAACTTTAATTATCTTATTTGAAAAATTCGAGTCTGGACTGGGGGGGGGGGGGCAAGACACCGTGCCCCCTCTGGATCCGCGCCGGGCTTGCGTACCTTAAGCGCTTGCAGCCTGGTAGTGATGGGGGGTTAGTAGCAATGGGGATGCAACTCGCGCACGTTCGTTTTCTGTTCTTTTCTCCATCAGTCTATGCAGTCTATGTAAAATAGCTAATAAATTATGATCTATCCTCATAAATATTCCTATCAAGAGTCCTCCAACTTCATTTTATAACTTAAGGGTGGTTTTCGGCCTTAAGGGTGGTTTCGAGTGGAGTGAGAACTATGGCGTTTTTTTTATCATCTGAGACCCTACTACGCACCAAAAGAGTTGTTATTTTGGATAGGAAGTGGGTGGAAATAATTCGGCCGTTAAAGGGTTAAAACTGAGTACAAAAAAGTATGATCAAAGAATTCCGACAAAGTGAAAACTTTGCGTTTTATGAAAGATTTCCTATAGCAGAAAATTATTTTTTTGTCATCGATGGTATTAAAGCATTTTTGAACTTTACTTTTTTTTATTATTTGTTACTTTTGGATCGCTTTTAAGCGTTTTAAATATTTAAAGACAAAAACTATTTTGTCCTTTGTCAAATAAGTGAAACTTAATTCGTTGTTTCACATATTTTAAATTATTGTCTAAGAAGTGTTATTTCGCACTAAAAACTTAGAGATTATTATATGAAAGAGTTAGATAAATTGACAACTGCGCATTTGATGGAGGTTTTTATTTAGAAGAAAATCGTTTTTTGTCATCAAGGTTATTAAAGCATTTTTGCGCTTTAAATTTCTTTAGTGTTTATTGCTTTTGAATAATTGATAAATCTTTCAAATATTTAAGGAAAAAATATTCGAGCCATACTAGAAATAGAAAAACCCATTACACGAGGTAGTTCTTTTTTCAAACGTGCCATAAATGATTAAAGTGTAAGAAACCTAAATGCTTAAAAGTATTCTTTTAAAGATTATATAACTTATACAATGTGCTTTGATGCAGTATCAAGTAGTCGAAATTTTAAGGTATAATAATTTGTTTATTCCTTTATGTTATCTAAAAAGACATTTGCTTTAAAAATATATTCTATAGCTTACTCTACAACTTTGCCGTTTAGAATATCGCACGCGCATTTAAGTTGTGCGTGCGCAGGGTTTCTTAGATGAGCGGTTCATTGCAAGCATCTTTGATGAAAGTTCTGTAAGTGTTTTAATTGTTTATGTTTCGTGCCAGTTCGTGCAGCACCCGATCACGGTTATATTGCGGGTTATTGCTTACGCTTCCATTGAAGCAGTTTGACATCATCCAGAAAAAGTGTGCCTATAGTAAGTATGTAATTAGATGCAATATTGATCTCTATATATCCCTAACACACCACGCGGCACATATGCAACGCATTCATCTTGACACGCCATGCGGCGCATATGCGACTGAATTGTTGACACATACGAGGTGTGTTCAAAAAGTAAGGTGAATTTTCAATTTTCGCGGGCTACGTACAGTCTGTCAAGTTAAAGCGTGGGTGGCTTTACTCGCAGTCGGTAAGGTGTATCGACATGATTTTGGTGTCAAAATATTAAGAAGAGCTCCCTCT
>NC_046663.1:118298613-118304076 GCF_010883055.1 Belonocnema kinseyi
TCGACACCTTGACAAATGTAATTCCATGTAGAAACATGCGTTTAAATAAAATATTTTACCAAAAAAGTTACCCACGCTTTAACTTGACAGACTGTACATTCAAGTTTTAAATTTTTTGTTTTGTTGTGTTGGTGCACTCGTCACAATCATATGTTCACAGTTTTGACTATATAGCTCGTGTTGTTTTTCTGGCAGAGGCGTAAAAGGTTAGAAGGGTTTGGTGTGCTCGGCGATTTTCTTCCTTCGAAAAAAATGGAGCAAAGTGTTTGCATTAAATTTTTTGTGAAAAATGGAATCCAGTGCTTTAAAACTCTTGAAATGTTGACAGTTGCATACGGTGAGTCTACTCTGAGTAAGAAAAATGTGTATAAATGTACAAACTGTTCCAAGAAGGCCGAGAGGATGTCGAAGACGAACCTCGCCCTGGACGTCCCAGCACGTCAAGATGTTGGCATATCGGTTGGCTCATGTCATGCTATCTTGTCGGATGTTTTCGGCATGAGACGTGTGTCAGCGAAATTTGTTCCAAAACTGATTAATTTTGATCAAAAGATCCTTCGTATGAGCATCACTCAGGAAATCTTAAATGAAGTCAATAATGATCCTGATTTTCTCAAAAGGGTTATAACAGGGGATGAATCGTGGGTATATGGTTATGACGTCGAAAATAAAGCCCAATTGTCTCAGTGGAAGCATCCTGAGTCTCCAAGACCGAAAAAAGCACGTAAAGTTCGGTCAAATGTGAAGGTTTTGCTCACTGTCTTCTTTGATTACCGTGGCGTAGTGCATCAGGAATTCTTACCACAAGGTCGAATGGTCAATAAGGAGTATTACCTTCAAGTTATGCGCCGTTTGCGAGAGGCGATACGCAAAAAATTTCCGGAACTTTGGAAAAACAATTCGTGGCTTTTGCGTCACGATAATGCACCTGCTCATTCATCGTTGCTTGTGAATGATTTTCTGACCAAAAACAGCACCACAATCATGCCTCAGCCTCCATATTCACCGGATTTGGCCCCCAGTGACTTTTTTCTTTTCCCAAAACTGAAGAAACCCATAAAAGGACATCGATTTTCGACGATTGAGGAGATAAAAAACTGCATCGTTAAAAGAACTCAAGGCTATACCACAAAATGATTATCAGAAGTGCTTCGATGATTGGAAAAAGCGTCGCACAAGCGTGTTATATCTGAGGGGGATTACTTTGAAGGGAGAACATAAATATTGAGGAATAAATGAATATTTTTTGAGAAAACCGTAATGTCACATTATTTTAGAACACACCTCGTATGTCGCTAACCTTTCCCTCACGATGTACAGATTAATCTGTACGTTGCGCCCGCACCATGCAGACTCCATGCGGACATTTTGCTATGTGGGTGCGAAATAGTATGTACCTGACTGACAATATTTGTGGTTCGAGATATGTTTAATCACTCTTTTGTGACCAGTCTCTAGCTCTTTCTTTTAAGGACAAGCTGGAAAAGGGGTTCTAGATGTGATCAATTACTCTTCTGTGACGATTCGGTACCCATACTGAATTTAGAACGGCGTAATCGTATAATTTCGTAAAAACTTAACCTCAAAACTCTTCAAGTCGAAACTCGAAAATACTAGATTTCAAGAGGAAGAAGTTATAAAAACCTTCCCTCTTTTGTTTTATTCTTGTCTTGGTGCCATTGGTCATTTTAAACAATTTACATACGTCTTAGAACCTAGCAGCGCTGTCCTGGTGTTGAGGTGGTTCCATACGACTCTGCTGCTTTGGGGTTCAAATTTCTTGGCTACATACGTTTTAGAGCCATTTTGAACAGATGCCGTCAAACTAGACAATTACTGTGATTATTACTCATAGGCTTAGCACTTACAGTGCCGTAGCTCCTATCAGATTCGAAAAAGCGGTCTATGGCAGTTCAATCTGCTTATTATTCGTTCTGTTTAGTTCAAAAATTAATTTATTGTTGATAAATAATTATACATTCAATTGATGGTAAATGCAATATTTTTAGAACTTCTATCTTAAAGAATGATATATATTCCTAATTTTTCGATGAGTATTTTTAATGATGTTTGAGTTATTGATTTTCTTAGGCTATTTTGTAGCATAAATTAATATTTTTCTGTTTAGGAAAAATTGCACAAAAAAATCTGTTTAATATTTATGAAATAGCCAGATAACGATGTGTCGACACTAAGCACGCATGGTGCGTGCACGATGTGCAGAATGATCGAAACGTCATGATTGCGAAAATGCTGATGTATGTGGCCTCATATGGGGCGTACGTCGTGGCCGCACGCGCATGTCGGTTAGCTGCCGACACAATGTAACCTTATATGCGTCGCAGATACTTAGCACGTCGTGTCGGCAAACCGCCCTCGCCTAATTATAATAATTTAAAGGTTTCTTATTAATTGATGAGCCGAAAAAAGATGGGGACATAAACATGTGCCCTTAATAGATCCGGCCCCTCAATTATTCAAAGAACTAAGCTTCAGGAACAATATTGGAAAAAAATAAATTAATATTAACATATTAGGCAATATATTTCAAGAAACATTTCAAACGCCAATTTAACTCTTGTGAAAGGTATTGCGCTCATATTTTCAGCAGGGGTTTTATTATGTTCTAATTAATATTTCAATCGCCTTTTAACAGGGACCAAACCTTAAGTTTCGTTCCATTTTGTTACTGCCAGTTAAATAAAAGAATTTCGATCCAATCGTTAATGTAATTTCATGTATCATCTAATTTGGTCCACATCTAGAGATAGCAGTTCAAAGTTTAATGAAAAATGTTTTTTTTTCCAATCAATATTTTAATAATAAAAAATGCAAGTATTACCTTAGCATTCTAAGAGGGGAAGGTTGGTTTACCTATATACTTATTGTTGAATATTCCTAATACACAAATATTCTTACAAAGGTCGGGAGGTTAGTCAAGAATGTGGAAGATTATGCTTGCGTAATACTTGATCAGCCGCTGATTAAAAAACCTTTTTTTCAAACTTAATATATGATAGGTTTCATGACATTATTCCATAAAAATTAATTCTATACCAATTATTGATGAGAATTAATAATGCTTGTCTTCAGAAATGATTACAAATCATTATAATATAGTGACAATCTAATTTAAATTCGAAAAATGTTTGATTTTAATATATTTTTTTAAATTTCGCTTTCTCACAAACATGCGATGCGTGGACACACAATAAAATTAGAAATAGGCTACCCATATAAAATATGTTTTACGAAGTTGGAATTTTTTCACTTATAGAAAGTCAATGTGGATATGGCACGCCATGTGCAAGTTGCATTTTCCATTTAAAATTCATTATTAATTTAAATAGCTAAGGAAATAAATTATCTAGGAAAAATTTATTTAAAAAAAAAAGTTTCATCCTTGCCGAACTTCTGCAGACAAATAATTCAATTAATAGTGCACAATAAAATTCACAACACTGTTGACCTTAATTTTTCACATTTATTCACTCGATTCTTGATTGTTCCAGGAAGATTTTCTAAATTGCTTGAGTGTCCTTGATCCTTAAGGAATTTCCTTCGAGTAGTTGTTATTGATTTCTCTGCGGTTGATCCCACGGTGCCATACTCTCTTCCGTTTCGGGCAGGTAATTCAGCATCAATTTTTTATTTTCCACGTTGAGGTGAGAATTTTCTTCTTAAAAATTTATTTTATCCTTTTAAGCCTACGGTTATTGAGGAATAGTTTGGTGGTCTCTATTTAACTGTTAACAACGGTTAATGTCAGTGGTCCAGTGACCCAGTTTTTCTTCAATTTATTTGATTTATTCCTTTATGGTGCAACAAATCCCACCGCTGTCACCAATTGTAATGCCCAAATTTCATCTAGGTTTTTTATCGACAATCAATGCTCTCTGAATGGACATCTGAACGGGATCGTTGTTGCCGTTGATTCGTTGATGCATTTGCACCATCATTGTATCAGAGGTCACAAATCACAATTGTTTATAATTGTCTATATCGCGGCGTCTCGTTTCGCGTTTAACAATTAATCTTATTTATAATAGTTTATTATTTAACAACAATTCAAATAAATTAACTAAGTTCGAACACAATACAAAGTTTTTAAGTCCAAAAAACTCAATTATACGCTATCAAGTGTCGCAGGTTTAGTATTAAATATGTGGTTTCGGAGATACAACATCTGGCGTTTTTCCGTTGTGCGCGTGTTTTTATAAACTCTGTTTTGGGCGGAGTAATCTCCCACTTACCTTTTTCAGCCAGTCAGATCGCTGACGTCATTGAATTTAACAGTCAGCTTATAAATAAGAAATTAGGTCGCATGGCTCCGCCTATTAGATTTATAAAAAATATGACCAGTTCATTGATTGACATATCCAAACAATTTCGGTACATAGTTAAAACTGTGACCATATGTTTATAATACCATTTCCTGTCAAAATTCGTTCTAAGGCACGTTTTGATACTAAAAATAGCTCTGTGACTCATCTTTAGGAATGCTAAGAATCTAACCTATTCCTATTGCGTCGTAGTCAATGGGTATTTCCCTGTTATCGAATTAATTTGTAATTCTTATTCTTTCTATTATTTCAGGACAGAGAGAGAGAGAGAGATGGGAGGAGGGGAAGGGGGAGAGAGAGAAAGTATTAAAATAATGAATATTTCTTCTAAATTGTTCTTATTCTATAATTTCTAAGTTTATAAGTTTAATTTCAAATTCTAATTTGAATTTTAACACACATCGATCAATCGAAATATCGAATCGATATCTAGTTAGTCGCTACTAGCTTTCGAGGTACACCTTGTGTAACGAAACGTATATGGTTTAAGGGCTCTGGGACCCGAAAATCTATATCGTTACACCTCCCCGCTTAATTAAAAGGCTGCTACAGGGTGGAGAGAGCCTTTTTCTCAAACGTCACTCGCGTTCGTGAATGTGTGTTTACATTTTCTCAGTTTTTCAAATGTCAAATTTCAAGAGTTAATTTACGAATTTCCAAGTGCTTAGGGTTTCCCGTGAGTAATTCAAAAGGACCATTCATGCTCTAATGTCCAATAAATCATTTGGGATATTTACTTAACTCCAATTTTATGATTTTTTGACCCAAAAGGTATGTGAATTAACTTTACTTATGGATATATTGTTCTAAGCTTATTCCGAATACATTATTTATTTTTTATTTTCATAAATAAATTATAAGAAGAGAATGAGGAAATCAGTTTTCAAATGTTCAATTAAGACAAATAAAATGCGGCAAACTAAAATTAAGAGAAAAAATGATAAATCTTAAACTAATTCGAAATTTAAAACAAGGTTAAAGAAATTAAATTTTTTATTGTAGTTTCATACATATATTTTTTATACTATCTCTTCCTCAATATTACAAAAATGAAAGAGCGAATCTAAAATGTAGATTATTTATCATTTAATAAAATTTATAGAAAATTAACATAAGTTTT
>NC_046663.1:118304176-118341812 GCF_010883055.1 Belonocnema kinseyi
GATACTTAAAGTCTAAGATACATATTTTTGAATTTTTAAATAAGATTCATTGAATTTAACAAACTGTTTTTTTTTTAATTTATCCACATGTGTGTTTATAAAAATTGTGCCTGAGAAAGAAACCTCTTTTTTAACAAAATAATAGTTTGTATATAAATCAATAATTATAATTTCTTATTTACTATTGTATTTTTTCCTATCTTAATAGTCACTTTTTAATATTAAAATTATTTCATAGTAATATTACACAGCCAGGAAAACAATTTCAAACACCCGGACGTTCCAAGGGCAAAAGGGGAATGACGTCTCGAACGCCCTCACCTGGTTCACCTCGACCCAAAAGAAAATTCCAAAGGATGGTTCTGTTTGATAATTTACGACCTGGCACCTGACAGGTGTCTTTAAGTCCATGGGGTTAACAACGATCTCGAGCACACTGTAGGCATGCCAGCCCACATGATACCATCCTGACTCCTGGATAACCTGAAGGCAAATCCAGCATCTTCCGACAGGGAAATTAAAAAACGGCTCGGACCCACACCCTTGACAAGGACGAGGAGCTAAAAAGTTTGAAATTCCGACGAAATGGAGAGTCCTCATTTCCCATTGATGACGAATTGGGAGTAATCCTTGTTGGACACAATTAACACACCTCCAAATCCAACCCTCAGGACCTTGGGCTACCGAAACCTTCAGGAATGATGTCTGGGACTTGTCTGGGAGGCACAAGCTGTTCCAGTGCTGGTCTCAAATTCTGGATATTTTGAAAATTCTCTGGTAAATAATTCAGAGCACAATACACCAACAGGGAGATGAGAATCATTTCAATCATTTTGACAAAGTCACAACACCAGTTCACTTTTATACAAGGAAAATAAAAGAAAACGAAAAGAATTTTCGAGATTCAGAATCGATGAAAGATTCGATAGGAATGAAGATTTGAACGAACTTCATCGGTTCTGTAGTGGGGGAAAAGAACTCAACTTTTCGGAATATCAATTCCAGGTAAAAATTTAAATTACCAACTCTCAAAATTATTAATATATTTTTTTAAATAATTCAAACAGTTTCCTTCTCAATTTTAATATTGTTTTTGGTTTCACTTTTTTTTCAATTGTTTTGACTTGCATAACCTCAATCCGAGACTGACATGCGCAAGCCCTCACTCCTCACATTTTTTGAAAATTCTTTGCATTATCAAAAAGAATTTTCACTACTGATTGGTGAAATAATATTTTCAAAATACAAACAAAAAAATTGAATTTTATTCTCACCAATTCACTTTTTCAAAATGAAAATTATTATCTTTGGTGTCAAGGAAATCCTTAATTTGAAGGTTAAAGTATCCGGGAAACCTTTTTGAATTCAAATTTAACGATTTAATTGAAATGATCATATTTATCAAGATTGAACCTAGTAAAAATAGCAAATGAAATAATTTTAATATTAAATGAGATTTTGTTCATTATATATTTAATAAATAAAAAAAAATTCTTTCAGAATCACCAGGACCAGGGATATTTGGCAGTATTTAAAATTTATTTTGCAATTTCGTGATTAGATAAGTATTCAATAATGCATATATTAAATCGTTTAAAAATAATTAAATTATAATTACTTTTCTTTGTTTTTAAATTGTTTCTAAAATGTTTATTCAGGTTAATTGGTTCTGCAGATAGTGGCAAACCGAGAAATGAAGCTATAGCACTTATAGCATTTTACTACCAATTCTAGGAGTTTACTGATTTTATTATTATTATTGTATTCAAAATGGTAAGCAACTAATTATATGTATAATAACTAATTAAAAATATAACCAATTATATATACAATTCACATTCCACTTTTTTAAATTCTATATTCACCCTCTTGTTTTTTTTGTTACGAAGGTGAAGAGTTTTCATTTCGTATTGACGCTTAATAGCTTTTAAATTTTTCACCACTTTTTTAAATTTCTTGTGAAAAATGTGATTTATATGTATATATACTCTAGAAGAAAAGAAGTAAGATTTTTTAAAGCCGACGTCTTCGCGAACTACTTTTATCGTTTATAGTTTTCAAAATTGCCTTAATTCCAAAATGACTCTTAGAAGAATAATTTCTATTTTTCAAAATTTTTTTGATTTTACAATGACAAAACTCAAAATCCATTTTGTGATTTCAATCTTAATCTTCCATGCATGGATATGAATTGAGTCTCAACTTATCCAAATGGACAATTTTAGTCTTTTTAGGCTTAATCCTTATAAGAGCGTTACGCTCACCTATTAATTCTTCTAAAACATATGGTCCATCATAATATGGTGAAAACTTTTTGTTTTCCCTTTCATTAATTTCCAAATATACCTGACTCTCAACCTTAAAGTGCTTAGGATTAGCTTTCCTATCGTAATATTTCTTATACTCTTCTTTCGCTTTTAGGAGTCTTTCGTGAGCCAGCGAGTGCGCATTGTTAAGCCTCAGAAAGAGTTCCTGCAAATGCATCATATACGTCTTATCAGACGGATCGGGAGAGAAGCTTGTTGGAAGATTAGCATCTCTACGATAAACTAGAGCGAAGGGACCAAAGCCTGTTGCCTCGTCAACATTCACATTACAATAGAAAACTGCAAATCGAGTCCAATCATCCCAGTCAACTTTTCCTTCGAAACTTCTGAGATATTCAATCAAAGTATGATGGCTTCTTTCTAAAGATCCCAGACTCTGCGGATGATAAGCAGACGATTGGTTCTTTTTAATTCTAAATATTTTGCAAAAAACCTTGATTACCTTACTAACCAAATGAGCACCCTGATCAGATTGTATTACCCGCGGGTAACAAATTCTTCGGCTAAAGCTCTGGCTATAATGACTGAATCAGTATCCTTCAAAGGTATTGCATCACAATATTTTGAAAATACACATTGAATCGTAAGCATATGTGTATTACCCCTAGAAGTAACTGGAAGAGGTCCTACAAGGTCAATTTGAATCTTTTCAAATGGTTCTTTGGGAGTGTCAGTTATCAACATTGGTGAACGAGTTTTCCTTCTAACCAAGTTATTTCTCAAACAATTTTTACATGAACCGACGATTCTACTAACGTCTTCCTTCATATTATCGCAATAATATTGAGATCTAAGCGTCCAATAAGATTTTCAGAAACCCTTATGTCCACCTACAGCAGACTCGTGAAATTCTTTAATTATGTCATCTCTTTCGTGACGTGGTGGAATAATTATTTCACCGGAGCAGATGACAACTAATAATTCACACCCGAAAAAAAGCTGCCGAAACATTTTCTCAATCGAGAGCCAAGAGATCTGATCCAAATCGTTTCCCTTCTTTGAAATCTTCACGCTCTTGACATTAAGAGTATTCATTGCATTTTTTAATGCAATAATTGCACTAAATATATGGTTCAAGAAAAGCTGATAATCATACTTATTCGTCACAATCAAAGCAAAACTATACCTATTGTATCGGTTGAAGACTACTACTTCACCTAATTTAGGATTACTTTCTAAGAAATCTTCAACTCGGAAAAGATTAGGACTCACTAATTCTTTTTTAGTTTCAGACTTCATCGAACCATCAGCTAAGACAAAATGAGCAATATGGCCTTTACCGATATAAATTTTGTCATTTCTGTATGATACACACGCGTCTGAGATGATCAATGCAGGATTCTTTACAAGAACAGCAGCACTGTTCTCACCATTGTGTTTGTCTTCCATCTCCTGCAAAGCGCACAATTCACTTTGCGTCTTTACAACAGAAGAATTTAGTCCAACGCCCGAACCCCACAACCCACTCAGAACCGATGATGACGTGGACATCAGGGGCTTCTGCTTTTTGGGCACCTGAGCTAAACCATTTTGAGCCGATGAAGGTATTTTAACTGGGTCGTTAAGGTTTCCATCAGCTGAAGCTATAAAACTGTCATCACTGAGAATTGAATCTCTCGACTCCGGTTTGGAATCCTTATCTTGCAAAGGACCACCTAAACTATTGGGGTTAGCGCGTTCCCATTTCCACGAATCTGAACCAAAATGCTGTGGTGCATTGGCGTAGACCGATAACGGGGTTCCTAATAGGCTACACCCAACAGGAGTCGCGAGTCGTGGTGCCTCGGTACTCTGATCCTGGTTGGCGATTTGATAATTCTGAGCGATTGAGTCTGGATTATTCATTTCACTAATCACCTCAATCCCAGTAACGTTACTTTCCGCTGCTTTGACATTCAGAGCCTCAAACCAAGCAAACGCTCGCTTTATTAACTCTTCTGGTTAAATCTCGTTATCAGAAGCTGGAAGTTCCACAACAGCTATCAGCTTTGAATCGAAGGAATCCAAAGTAGATAATAAAGAGCCCTCATCATTCAGTGAATTTCTTGACAAAGCATCAGAGTTGGAATTCACTTTTCCAGGCTTATACACAACCACGTAATCATACTCACTCAGCTTGATTCGCCATCTAGACAACCTCAAGATAGGATCCTTAATGCTATGCAGCAAAACTAAGGGCCTATGGTCAGTAACGAGGACAAATTTGTGACCATATAAGTAAGGCCGGAAATAGTTGACGCAGAAGACAATAGCAAGAAGTTCCTTCTCTATTGTAGAATAATTGATCTCAGCTCTTTGAAGAGTCCTTGAGGCAAAAGCAATTGGCAAGTCCCGACCTGTCTTACCCTGAAACGTAAATACGTTCCAGAGTTTTTAAGATGTCATTAAGTTCTAAATCGTTTTTATTTTGAATATGATAACGCGCTTTGCCGGTAATTTTATTCAAAACCATCATAGTTAATTAAGGTGCATCGCGAGAATCGGTCATACTAATAACAGCCTGACAATATTTCATAATTAACATAATTGACATATTCTTTCCTGTAAATTCCGGTACAATATCTCTGACTATTCGTGAAATTTTCTCGGGCCAGAAATAAGATTTAACCTGAGCCTCATGTCATTGCAAATCATTCCAACCCTCGCCACTTTGATCTGAACTCAAAGAATTTGTCCTATCACTATCAGAAGGATTTTCGCTCACTAATCTAGATCGCAATTATTGAGTCACTATAGCAGGTGGTCCACCAGGACTAACATTTTTGTCTCGTCTAGCTTTTTTCGGTGGCGATGCTTCGTTTACATCTTTCGCATTATTATCTAAACGTTTCCCATTCGGAGCCATGTTACAAAAAAATTTTTTTTAGGTTTACTCTTTTGACGACAATCTTTTGCAGACAAATAATCCAATTAATAGTGCAGAATAAAATCCACAACACTGTTGACTTTAATTTTTCACATTTATTCACTCAATTCGTGATTGTTCCAGGAAGATTGTCTAAATTGCTTGAGTGTCCTTGATCCTTCAGGAATTTCCTTCAAGTAGTTGTTGTTGATTTCTCTGCGGTTGATCCCACGGTGCCATACTCTCTTCCGTTTCGGGCAGGTAATTCAGCATCAATTTTTTATTTTCTACGTTGAGTTGAGGATTTTCTTCTTAAAAATTTATTTTATCCTTTTAAGCCTGCGGTTATTGAGGAATAGTTTGGTGGTCTCTATTTAACCGTTAACAACCTTGGTGCAATTGTCGAAACCCTATGCTACCAGGAGTAAAACTACCCCAAAACCCTGGCAGAAGATTGCGGATTTTCTTTTCTAATGTTTATTGTTATAAATTGATAATCCTATTCCATTCATATTTCAGATTCAAAAGACAGCGCCTTTTATCTGTGGAGTAGTCTCCTTTGTGGTAAGACGAACAGCCTTGAATTTCAATCAGTGAGTCAGTAGTCCAGTGACCCAGTTTTTCTTCAATTTATTTGATTTATTCCTTTATGGTGCAACACATCCCACTGCTGTCACCAATTGTAATACCCAAATTTCACGTAGGTTTTCTATCGACACTTCACTGCTCTCTGAATGGACATCTGAACGGGATCGTTGTTGCCGTTGATTCGTTTAAACGAAAATCATTTAAAGGAATTTATTTGAAATAAGAACACTTAATTTAACAGTTGGTGATTCACAATTTATTAAAGATGCATTTCCACCATCATTGTATCAGAGGTCACAAATCACAATTGTTTATAAATGTTCATATCGCGGCGTCCCGTTTCGCAATTAACAATTGAATTTATTTATAATAGTTTATTATTTAACAACAATTCAAATAAATTAACTAAGTTCAAACACAATACAAAGTTACTAATTCCAAAAAACTCAATTATACGCCATCAAGTGTCGCAGGTTTAGTATTAAATATGCGGTTTCGGAGATACAAAATCTGGCATTTTTCCGTTGTGTGCGTGTTTTTATAAACTCTGTTTTGGGCGGAGTAATCTCCCACTTTCCTTTTTCAGCCAATCAAATCTCTGACGTCATTGAATTTAACAGTCAGTTTACAAATAAGAAATTAGGTCGCATGGCTACGCCTATTAGATTTATAACGCAATATGACCAATTCGTTGATTGACATATCCAAACAATTTCGGTAAAAAGTTAAAACTGTGACCATATGCTTATAATACCATTTCCTGTCAAAATTCGTTCTAAGGCACGTTTTGATACTAAAAATAGCTCTGCGACTCATCTTTAAGAATGCTAAAAATCTAACCTATTCCTATTGTGTCGTAGTCTATGAGTATTTCCCTGTTATCGAATTAATCTGTAGTTCTTATTCTTTCTATTATTTCAGGACAGAGAGAGAGAGAGTATTAAAATAATGAATATTTCTTCTAAATTGTTCTTATTCTATAATTTCTGAGTTATAGTTATAAGTAAAACTTAAAATTCTAATTTGAATTGGAACACACATCGATTAAAGCGATATATTGAATCGATATCTAGCTAGTCGATACTAGCTTTTGAGGTAGACCTTGTGTAACTAAACGTATATGTTTTGAGGGCTCTAGGACCCAAAAATCTATATCGTTACAACAGGTACCAAACCGCGACGATAGAAAGAGGCATGGGAGGATAGAAGGCGGGAGCGTTTGAATTGGATTTATGGCTAGCGGAACGAGTATCCCCGCGGAAGAAACATATTTAGAGTAGGAAGTGTTCAATACGACGAAAGAGGAGATTAAAGAAAGGAAGGCAAGGGGGAAGTATAAGAAAACTATAGAAAAGGAGAGATTAAGAGGAAAAAGCGTGGGATCGATTGAGGCTTTTATCAAAAGGAAGAGAGGGGAGAGGGGAAGCAGTAAAGAGAAGAAAGATATCGGTGCGTACTTGAAATATAAAAAAATGTTGAGATCACCGCGGGAAAAGCAGAATTTGGTAGAGAAGGATGACAAAAGTGAGGGAGCTGAAGGAAGCGGAGTTGAAATTGAAGTGTCGATGAAAGAGAAAAGACTAAAGGAAATTCGCGAAGGTATGATAGACGTAATGGGGATTCATGAAGAAAGGCAGGTGAAAAAGGGAGAGGAATTTAGAAAGGAAATTAGGCGGGAATTGGCTGAACTTACGAAAGAAATAAAAAAAATGGGAAGAAGTCAGGGAACAGTTAGAAAAGAGTATACAGTCATTGGAAAAAAACCTAGAGAAGCAGGAAGATGATAATAAAAAGGTAGAGAAGATGCAAGGTAGGATAAAGAAACTAGAAAGCTCGAACCCGGATTTTTGGTGGTGGCGAAAGTGGGAATACGGAGAAGAAAAGACTGAGAAAAATAGAACAAGTAATAGAAAGGAAAGAGAGGGAAGAAAGAAACAGAAACATAGCGATAAAGGGTATAAGATTAGAGGGGAAGGAGCTGAAAGAATGAGTATAACAACTACTAAAATGGATTGATGGGAAGGTAGAGATAGAGGAATTGAGAAGTGTAGGAAAGGAAAAGCAAATAGTGGAGAGAATGGTACTGGTAAGACTAAAATGTGGGAACACAGGAGGGAAGTGATGGCTAAGAAGACAATGTTATATGGAAGCTCAGGAAGATTAGAGGAAGATTGGGCATGGGTAAAAGGGAAGATGCAGTATAAGTTATGGAAAATAGCGGATGGGGAAAGAAAAAAGGGAAGAAGAACATGGGTTAAGTATGGGAGAATACAAATAGACGGATTATGGTGAGATTGGGATGAAGAAAGGGAATGGATAGTAAGAAATGAGGTGCAGGGAAATTAGGAGAAGAAGGAACGGGAGATAGGAAAATAAGAAATAGTAAGAAGGAAAAAATACTAGAAACGAAAGTAGGGCAGAATGGAAGATATGTTACTGGAATATAGCAGGATTGTAGAGAAAGGATAGGGAGTTTATGAAACATTTGAGACAACAGGATGTAGCCATAATAATGGAGACGTGGCTAGATGAAAAGAGATGTAAAAGATTAAGGGGAAGGTTACCAAGAGGTTACAAATGGCAAGTGTAATATGCAAACAGGAAGAATAAAAAGCGCAGAGCAATGGGAGGAATGGTGAGGGGAGTAAGGAATGAATGTATAACAGGGAAGGATTAATAGTAGAAGAGGTAAAGATGGGAGGAGAGAAGTGTAAGGTAGTGGGGGGGGGGGGTATATGTGAACGGTGATATGCAGGAGAAAGCAGAAGAGATGAAAAAAATGATTGAAGAAAATAAAGAAGAGATTAAGCTGATAATAGGTGTGGACGGGAAGGGAAGGAAAGAAAAGATAGATTAGATTAAAAGAAAAACTCTTTTATAGGAAGAAAATATTGGCAACCATGTTTAAAATTCCAAAAGGAACCTTTTTAGTTAGTTTAAAGCCTTTGTCCGGTCATAAATGGTTTTATAATTCTGAATAAGGTGTTATTTATTCATTCCTGTTACAACGTTTCGGTCCTGGATTTGAACCCTCTTCAGGATTTAACAAACAAAATAGACACACTACATAGTTGTTTTTTCTAATAATATAAATAATATCTACATATATAATAATAACACATTTTTGATAGATAAATAGACATTTTTTAAAAGATATAACACAAGAAAAACTTTAACAACAACGGAGATTATTTTTTGCCATTAATAAATAAAATGCATATACATTTCTTTTATACTTAATATAGTAAATGCTTTTTTTAAATATAGTAGATAACTATATAATAATAATTTCTTATATTTATATGAACGAGGAGATAGAGAGAGATATATAAAAACTCTTCCCTTGCCTTCCCTTGCTTCCCTATCCCTTTCCTGTACTTTCCCTTAATAGTGAAATTAGACGGACAAAAAATCAATAGCAATATGAATAAAAGGGGAACAAATGTAAAAAGTGTGGGAAAAGGGGATTGGTCAAGGGAAGGGAAAGAACAGTTCAGAAAAAAGGTCATAAATATCAAAATGGGAGAGGTAAATGTGGACAAGGAGATGGAAAAAATGATAGGAGAAATAAAAAGAGGATTAGAGCGCAAAAACAAAAATGACGATAGTAAATGGGGAATCAGAAGTGGATGGGATGAGGAATGTAAAGAGAAAAAAAGGAGGACAGAAAGGAATTAAGAAAGTATAGAAAAGAAAAAAGTAATGGGGAAGAATATAGGGAAAAAAAAGAAAGAGTAGACTGAGTTGTGTGATCAAAAGAAGGAGGAAGAGAATAAAAGGTTTGAGGAAGAGGCGAAGAATGCTAAGACGGAAGAAGATGTACGGAAGGTAGTAAATAGAGAAAGAAAAAGAGCAAACCAAGATATTGAAATGGTAGAATGGAAGAAATATTTTTTGGATTTGCTCAAAATAGAGAGAAAAGTTAGGAAGGGAAGAAAATGTGGAAGATAAAGAGATGAGGAAAAGGACAATACATAGGAAGAAATAGTTAAGATTTTAGGAATAATGAAGGATGGAAAGGCAGCTGGTATAGATCAGATTCCAAATAAAGTATGGAAAGACGGAAGGAAGAAACTGGAGGAATGGGCATGGATAACATATATGTTCTGAACTATTCAGTAAATAAGAGAATTAAAAGGGAAAAAGGGTAAATGATAGTAATGTTTTTGGATTTAAAGGTGGCGTTTAACTCATTAGACTAAGGCGAAATAGAAAAAATATGGTAAAAAAGGGGATAGAGGAGAAATTAATTAAGAGGGTATCGGAAATTTTTAGAGAGACAAAAAGCAGGGCTCCCATCAAAAACAGAACTTATATAAGAAAAAGGATAAACAAAGTAGCAGGGGTAATAAAACAGATATGGGGACTAGGAAAAAGAAAGTTCAGAAAAAATTGGTGAAGAAGAATGTGGTTATGTGATACGCTGGTATGGCCGGTGGTATGTTAGGGAGCAGACATATGGGGATGGAAAGCACGGAAAGATATTGAGAATTTACAAGAAAAGTTTATAAGGTGGACACTAAGGGCAGACTGGAGGACGCCAGAATATATATTGAGAGAAGAAGCGTAAATGGATAAGTTAAGTATCAGAGTGAAAAAGAGGACATGAAAATTTGAGACGAAGCTGAGAAAGGGAAAGGAAAGGGGGAGTTTGCGAGAAAGTTTTTGATAGAGGCAGGAGAGAGAGGGCAATCGAATTAATGAGATGGGAAGAAGGAAGGAGGGAGTTCTTTGAAGCTAGAGAAATAGAAGACGGGAATGGAGAAAACTATGGAGGATTAGAAAAAAGGGAGAGGAAAAACAGAATAGCGAGTTTTAGTTTGGAAAACGAAGTAAGGGAGGGGCTGTACTGGGAAAAAGAAGAGAACAGAAAGTGTAGAATATGTAAATGGGAGGAGGAAAAATGCCACCATGTATAGAAAAGATGTAGGAGAGAAATGGAAGGTAGAGGAAGCTGGCAAGAGAATGTGGTTAAGATTGTAGGTGAGGATGGATTAGGAGAAGAATGGATGAAGGAGTTGAAGGTACTAGAAGAGCGAATGAGAGAGAATGAAAGAATGCATGTGAAAAAAGGCAAATGGAGGTATAAAAAAGTGAAAAAAGGAAACGGAAGTCGCTTAGATTGGAAACGTAATGATTGTAAGTAATGGCCATGTAAAAGTTAAGTAGACTAAGAGGCGTTTGCGTTCTCATGCTCTCTCTCTGGCTTGTACTCTCGCTTTCTTTCGCTCGCTCACTCGTTTACTAATAGATCTTAAATAGCGCTATCACAGGAAACAGAGATAAGGAAATAGATATAAGACTTTTTGTAAATAGTTGTAAATAATTGTATATATAGAAAGGATAAGATTGTAAAAAATATATATTGTGATGGGGAATTATAGACCCAACACCAAAAACTATTAAAAATAATTTTTAAAATAAATACTTAGGTGTCGAGAATCGCTGGGGAAATCAACCCAGAGTAGCGAATGAACTAATCCTTAGAACATTAACGCCAACCTCAGGAATCCCGTATTTAAAAATTGATTATTTCAGTTTAATTAGTTAATAAACCTTGTTACATGTCCTGCGCTCGTATATAAAGCGGTGGGACAACCACCCACAACAAACAAGCTGTCAAATTGCACATCGTACGGGAGACGAAGTCATGGATCAAGAAGAGGAGGTTTCCCAGCACATGCTCAGTGGATGAGATTCCCGCTCGCAAAAGAGTTCTGGGAAACACAGGACCTTGCGGCTGCGGAGAATCTGCGTGTTGACAGGAGTCAGCGCATCTCGTGAAACAGCGGCGAATGGAAAACGACCAGGGCCGAGCTGCGAAACATGTTGATCGGCGGCGCGCCACCACGCTGCGGGGAGACTAACTGGCAGCTGTCCGGCTCCTACTTGAGGCGACGAACGGAGACGCCACTCTGTAATAATCATTCATTATTCTGAGCTTCTACGAAACACGCCAAGCAGAAGGCGACTGCCACGATTATCCACTTTACATTAACAGAACAAATTTTAAAAACACTTTGAGATTGGGCGAAATATACGGGGTCGCAGGACGTTGCCAGATAGACTCTTTCACGTTTAGTCTCGTGATAATAATTAAGTTTTAGCGTTCAACGTCGTGTGTCGAATTGGTATACACACGCCGTTGAAATTTGTTAGTTGCTGACCTCGGCCAAAGTCAGATCTCTTTTTAAAATATTAAAGTCAGTGTGTCGCTCATTCAGTTAATTAATGGGAGGTGTAATCCCATTTGAATTGTTGGGGCTTTCGACCTATTTCTTACTTTCAAATTACTACAGTTTCATGTCCATTAGTGGTCACTCGGACCAACCCATGCCATGAAGGAGAATTTAGGTAAAATGGCCTCGTGTGCGCTAGAATTCTCGGACTGTTTTGGGAACACGGGTTCGTCCCTGTAAATGATCGGGTCCGGAATTACGAAAACATTAAAAATGGAACTATGTCAAAATAAGGTGTTCCAATTATTGTGTTAACCCTACCCCTCTTTCATGCGTCACTCCTTACTCACGCCACTCTATCGGAGCGGTCCGAGCATGGAATAATATGCCACTTTGATTGTAAATTTTTGTAGTTTTAGTGAAAACTACCTGGCAGCCTTCTGGAAAATTGTTAGACTCATCTATGAGTCCAATATAATCTGTAAAATCTTAAGAAATCGATATAAAGGAATTAGTGGGCAAAACCCAGTTATAAATAACGCCGACCGTATGGGCCTGATTGACGAGGAAGTTAGGTTAGGTGAAAAATTGAAGATTGAAATTAGTTAGAATTTTATAAATTCAAATCTTGAAAAATCAAGTCGACAATCATATAAAAAATAAATTTAAAATAAATTAATTGTAACGATGGAAGTTCCAGTGAACAGCGAAAGTTGTTGTCGCCAGAACAATAGATGGCGAGTCATCCCTCGACTATCTAGTTGAGCAACAGCTCAAGTTGTAACGAGCTCACTGAAAATTAAATTAATTGGAAATTACAAATGATAAAATAAAATTAAAAGTAAGCGAACAACAAAGCAAATTAAAATTAACCCGATAGTTTTTTTTGAAGAAAATATAGGGATGAAAAAAATAAAATAAGAGAATTGTGACAATTGACGAAATTAAAATAAAGTTCGAGAAAAAATGAGCTTTATTTTGATTTTAATAATGCTCAATAGTGTGAATAAAATTTGTTTGTTAATCCTTTTTGAAGGTTCAAGGATTAACAAACAAAATAAAACAAAATCCCGAGAATAATAAAAAGCGAAATTATGAAAATCCCAAAAAATCAACAATTAGTTGATTGAATTGAAGTTTAAGGTGATTGAGTAAATGATGAATCGTGAGTCACCACATGCTTAGACTGAGTGAGAGTTACAATGAACAATTGACAAAATAATCGAATGTAGAAATTGAGAAAATGATCCAGTCTGATGAATAGTTTGTTTATTTCTTTTGATGATTCAGGGATAAGCGGGTAACCATCATTAAGCTAAATTGAAACAAGAATAACATAACCTCAATGCAACCACCATTGAGAGTTGGCCACTTGTTGTTTGTTTATTCTTTTGATGTGGCAGGGATAAGCAGACAAAGGGAAAATTAGGTTGACTGGTGTTAGAAATTAATGTTGTTTAATCAAATTTAAATTCGACCATAATAATTATTTATGGTCATGTGTTAATTGTTTGTTCATCCTTTTTGAAGTCTCAAGGATTAACAGGCAAAGAACAACAGATGTGCTTCACAGCAAATGACATATCCTTAATTCAGTCCGAATAAAAAGCCACCCATCAATTGACGCTATTGTGGGGATGGAACAATGAATGACGCAAGCTCACATCAAGCTTAAAAACTGGAAATTGCTTGGCTTTGAGTATTTGTCAGGATAATTAAAATTTGAATTAAATCATATGGAAATCCTGTGCATGTTAAAATTAAGCACTGTTGATTATATTCTTTTTTCATCGATATAATTTAGTGTAATTTCTTTGACATTTTTTGAATTGCCTGTGTACATTTGAACCTTTTATTTAAATTAAAATTTCGGACAAATGGGACATTGAGATCCCACCCTACGTATTATCCCTGTCTGAGGACGACCCCAGACGATACCTGGGTGATAGGGGAGAGGATATATCGGGATCTTTGGACATTCTACGGGTTCGGGCTCTACGGTCTCTAAGAAGGTCAATTTCGGTCCCAGAAGTATCCCACCCGCCTGATTACGAATTCGAATTGGGGTGCTGTTCGAGTCTTATTTGAACCTCAAGCGAATAGTATGGGGGGACAAGTTAGCATTAAGCTCCTGGAGTCACACACTCGTCCTTCATCTTCCGGTAAGACTAGCGTTCATGCTTTCGTTACTAGTACGGCCTCCATGTTTTGTTATACACGGCCGTTGATGACATCAACGACTCATACAGCACCGAGCCTGTCGGTGGGTCCGCGACACCGAATATATTCCTAACCACTACGGAGACGTACCACGACTTCCCACTTCGTCTTGGGTGCCCTATGATAACCAACAGTTGTCCTTGATCGCTAGTAATGTTTCAAATTCGCGATCTGGCAGGTATCACACCCTTATTAATCCAAATAGGGGATGGGAGGGCAGTCCAGTGATGCCATCTTTAGGATTCGAACCAATCCGAACTCAGCCCTTTCAGCAATTTGTTCAATCAGGTTTAAGATAAAACGAAGCTTCGCCGGTCTGCCGGGCAACTTTCAGTGTTGCACGGGCAGCGCCCGGACTAGGTGCAAACCCTGTGGCGTCTACGCCTCGCGCAGTTGAACCATCGCAATTGAACCCCCCCTTTAAGCAGTCCA
This sequence comes from Belonocnema kinseyi, assembly GCF_010883055.1. Lineage (NCBI taxonomy): Eukaryota > Metazoa > Arthropoda > Insecta > Hymenoptera > Cynipidae > Belonocnema > Belonocnema kinseyi. Next base: position 118,318,768 of record NC_046663.1, read on the forward strand.
CCTTTGAATTGCCTCCGACCACCCTACCACCGTTTTCGTCAATTTTTTAAAATCCTTTTCAGTCAAGAGGGGCTCGGCCCCCTCCCACGCAGTACTACCAATCCAGGGCCCAATATAGAGCCGTGGACATTATTGTAAAGAATTGGGGAGTCACTTTCAGTGGGGATAATGAGACGAGTTCAGAAAAGTTTTTAACGAGAGTGGAGGAGGGGCGTTCAGTTTCAGGCCTTACGGATAAGGAATTATCAATAGGGATTCCATTCATCCTTGAGAAATTACCCCAGCAATAGTTCCGACATAATTGTCATGCCTGGCCTACATGGCAGCATTTCAAAACGGCTTTCCTCATGATGTACGGAGACATCAATTATCAGTGGCGTCTTGAAGAACAAGTTGCCACTTGTGGTCAGGATCTCGACGAAAGGACCGCTGATTTTCTAACATGTTTGCTGGGTCTATTCATAAAATTTCAACGGCCGGTTACCATGAAAGAACAAATTAACCAAGCCCATCGTAATGTAAGACTTGATCTTCAAAGGTCTATTCCCCGCTTTGAGTTTTCAGATTATAATCAGTTAACGCTGCTGGCATTAGAAGTGGAACGCATAGCGAATTTAGATAAAGGAGAGCGTTCACCACCTAGTCCGGAATATTCATTCTTCCCTGAACTGGCTTATGCCAAAAATACTAAACTTTCTCCCTCAGCTGGCAGAAATACTAGTGACAGCACCTCGAGCGATACCAGCTCCTCTCTTGAGTCCTTGGTAAGTGTACTACTGAAGTTGGGGGATGAATTAGGCGCTAAGGCCTCGTCAAATGGTAAGCCTGAATCGGTTCTTGGTGGGAAATCTGGAAATATTAATAATAGATCCAGCCTGAATACCAATGAAGGCGATAATCATGAGGAGACGAGTACGGTGCAGTCCTCAACTAAACCTTATCACAATAGAGGTAGTTCACCTCCAGGGCGGAGAATTTAACCAAGGGCCAAAACACCTTGCCATAATTGTGGTGGCTCCGCCGACGCTTGGAGGAATTGTCAAACAAAATGGGCCAAGTTTTTCCATAATTGCGGCAAGCATGGACAGATCAAGCGAACTCATCATTCAGTTCATTGTCAGGGAAACCATTAGAGGAGGGCAGTCTCAGGCTCGATGCCACTCCTTGTACTCTAAGGCAGACCCATATATCTGCTATAAATGATATACCTGACTCCACTCCCTCAACTTCAACTATTCAACCTGAATTGACTTAGAAATCATGTTCTGAACCTAAACTTGAATTTACTCAGAAGTTACCTTCTAAGAATCGATTCGAATCATCTCAAAAATGATCTTCAGAAACTCAAATTGAAGTGAACTTCAATCAATCAACTTCAACTCTTGGAGCGGCGAGGGAGACCTCCCCACCCTCAGTCGCTCAATTGAATTTGAGAACTCATCTTCCCACTCATTTTTCCGAATCGCCGGACATGGGTCCTTTCCCTCGTAGTAAGAACTGACATGAATACCTGTTAATATTCGAGGATTTATTCTTAAAATGGATTGAGTTGGCATCGTTGAAAAAGGCCAATAATGAAAGCATTAATGTAGCTTTCTTAGAATTAGTAGTCACTAGGTGGTGAACACCCAAGTTGCTACATTCGGACAGTGGCACCGAATTTAATACTAATGCGGTGAACAACCTCGCGGTGGAGTTCGGAATCCACCAATCTTTCACGCCCTTATATCATCCTCAGGCTAATCCTGTGGAACGAACCAATAGGATTCTGAATACCAAATCAGGTCATTTATTGATGAGGATCATCGAAACTGGGATCTCCACTTGAACGACTTCCGATTCGCTTACAACAAGGCGCTACATAGTACTAATCGAGTGGCTCCAGCCTTTCTCAATTTGGGCGGGAAGTCCCGTCCGCGAAAGACTATTCACAGTTTAAGGGAGGGGGAGGCCCGGTAGCCATCACCTGACGAGCTAATGATTAAGTTCCAAGATCAGGCTTTCCAATAAGGCGAAATATTATGATCAGCTTCATCGAGACCAACAATTCAAGGTCGGGGTCAAGGTCATGAAGCCTAATCAAGTGTGGTCGAAGAAAGGAACTCATGTGGCGGCAAAACTAGCCTCTAAGTTTAGTGGCCCCTTTGATGTGGTAGAGGTAGTCTCAACCAACATCATCCGAAGGAAGATTGGCGGGGCGGTATCATGCCTCCCATCTACAGAAATATGTAGAGGATCGGAATGACGAACGGATGGATCCGGAGGAGTTGTCTGAACTAGACCGGATGTTGTTGGAAATCAACGATTCCGATACTGAATAGGAACATTCTGACGTTTAACGGGACGCCCGGGAGAATTCGGAACGGAATTTTGACTGGGGACTTATTAGTAAAGTCGATACTCAGTCAGCCTCAGGCGAGGGTAACAGCGTAATAATTAGTATTCGCTCCTATTCTAACTAGAGTTGTCACCCCACCAATAAATGCATTTAATTTGGGATCCTCTACATCATTTATTTTGCATGATTAGAGTTAAATTAGCCAGTAGAAATTTGTTCAAAACGAAATAACCAAATAGTACTTCAGCTAATCATAATTAGTAGGTGGGTTCATTACAGGAACTTAAAAATGATTGAGATTTAGTAAAACGCATACGTTAAGTTAGCTATTATCATTAGGTAAGGTTTTTTAGTAGATTGGAGGCACCACACTAGTCAGATCGGCAATATAAATAATTAATTAAAGGCGATTCCTCGAAGTAATTATTCGCGTACTTTGGTATCATAACTAAAAAAAGGTTTATTTTTTCGTGGTTGTTTGTTTGTTATTGACACACCGTTAAATTATGGTGTGTGGAACCCCAGGTTGGCAATTAACCAGTTTCAATATGTAAATTTTTTTTACCTATTGAGAGACACAGAAGTGAAGGTGTCTGTCTGGTACTCGACATGGTGGTTCGAGTCTTGTGAAGGGGGAGATGTGATGGGGTATTATAGAACCCTCACAAAAACCTTTTAAAAATAATTTAAAAGATAAATACTTAGCTGTCAAAAATCGCTGAGAAAACGAGCCCATAGTAGCAAATCAAATAATGCTCATAACATTAATGCCAACCTCGGAAATTCCGTATTTAAAAATTTATTATTTTAATTTACTTAGTTAATAAACTTTCTAACATGTCCTGCGGTTGTATATAAAACCGGTGGGCAACAACCCACAACAAACGAGCTATCAAATTACACATCGCATGGGAGACGTAGTCATGGACCAAGAAGAGAATGCTTCCCAGCACATGCGCAGTGGATGAGATTCCAGCTCGCAAAAGAGTTCTGGGAAATTCAGGACCATGCGGCTGCGGAGAATCTATCTGTTGACAGGAGCCAGAGCTCCCCGTGGAACAGCGGCGAATGGAAAACGATCAGGGCCGAGCCGCGAAAAATGTTGATCGGCCGCGCGCCACTACGCTGCGTGGAGACTAACTGGCAGCTGTCCTGCTTCCTCGTGTTCTCTTTCCCTACTGATCTTTAGTGTTAATTTCTTGACCCTAGTAGCGCTCCGGCTCTCACTTGAGGCACCGAACAGAGACGCCACTCTGTAACAGTCATTCGTTATTCTGTATTCCTACGAAACACGCAAAGAAAAAAGCGACCACCACGATTATCCCATTTAAATCACCAGAACAAATTTTTAAAACATTCTGAGATGAGAGGAAATATACGGGGTCGCCGGACGTTGCCAGGTAGACGTTTGCACTGTTAGTCTCGCGCTAATGAATAAATTTTAGCGCTCAATGTCTTGTGTCGAATTGGTGGACACACGCCGTTGAAACTTGTTAGTTCGTGACCTCGGCCAAGGTCAGGTCTCGTTTTATAATATTAAAGTCAGGGCGTCGCTCATTCGGTTAATTAACGGGAGTTGTAATCCCATTTGAATTGTTGGGGCTTTCGACCTATTTCTTACTTTCAAATTACTACAGTTTCATATCCATTCGTGGTCACTCGGACCAACTCATGCCATGAAGGAGAATTTAGGTAAAATGGCCTCGTATGAGCCAGAATTCTCGGACTGTTTTGGGAACACGGGTTCGTCCCTGTAAATGATCGAGTCCGGAATTACGGAAACACTAAAAATTGAATTATGTCAAAATGAGGTGTTCCAATTATTGTGTTAACCTAACCCCTCTTTCGTGCGTCACTCCTTAGTCACGCCACTCTATCGGAGCGGTATAAGCAATGGAATAATATGCCACTTTCATTGCAAATCTTGATAGTTTTGGTGAAAACTTTTTGGCGCCCTTCTGGCAAATTGCTAGACTCATCCATGAGTCCAATGTAATCTGGAAAATCCTAAGATATCTATATATAAATGAATAATTGGGCAAAAACCAGTTATAATATATAAGCGAAAAGACTGTAAGGAATGGAAGTCATGTCAACCCTTGGGGGACACATTATGAATAAAGAAGAACTAAAAAGTTAAATTTCTAACGAAAAAGATGAATTTTCAGCCAACAAAATTAATTTTCTACAAAAAAAGACAAATTTTCAACGAAAAATATGTATTTTTGACCACGAACATTAATCTAGTACAAAATACATGAATTTTTAACAAAATAGTAACCTTTTCTACCAATAAAGGTTAGTTTTGAACCAAAAATTGAATATTTTAATTTTTAGTTATGAAAATTATTTTTAATCAGTAAAAGAAGAATTCGCAACAAAATAGTTTAGTTTTCAAAAATAACTTTATTCACTTGAAAAACAATTTACTTTATAAAAATTCAGTACAATTGGGATTGGATTTACGTAATGAGTAAATCACAACGAGATAATACTATATTTCGTATGAGGGGAGATATATGGTCAGTTTTGTTGATTTGAAAAATTCTAACTTGTAAGAAATGTAAAATTAGTGGGACGATGGTCGTGGGGGCTAAAGCGTAGGCTTTGGACCCACTCCTTCGGCTTGCGGGTTCGATTCCCGCCTCGCACTCTGGAAGAGTCTCGGTGGCCCATGCGGGCCACCGAGTTTTCTCTAAGTACTTAAGGCTGTTGCTCTTGGTGGTTCGGAACCCACTTTAAACTGTAGGTCCCTCTTCCACCACCAAGTAAGTGTGTGGAGGGTGTGTAAAGGAATAGAGAAGTTGTAAGAAAAATGTAAACCCTTAGGGGACACATTAGAAGCTTCCAAGAAAAGAAATGTAAAATTTTAATTGAAACTTGTTCTAAGTAAAATATAGTTAGGTTAATTAACATTTCAAAGAATTTATATAATCTATAGATAAAACCCTATTATCAAAAATTTGGAGATTACTGTATATAAGACTACAAAATAATTTCAGGTCCTAATCTTTATTATTTGTCAAGCGCAAGAACATTGAATATAATAATTATTTAATTGAAAAAAAACAAAGAGTAAAAAATGAATGTTCTTAATTCTACTAATTTCTCGATAAATTCTGGCATTCTCGGTAATGTTTGGTAATTTACTTTGTTACCTTCTCCAAATTTATGTTACCGAGAATTTTCTAACTCCTACATAGACACGGCATGAGATTAATTCCACCACATACCGGTAGTTAGCGCGGCCGAAAAGTTTGTGTTATGCATTTAATTATATACACCTTTTAGTTCCTCCTCATACTTGCATAGGCGCGGCAGGCAACTATATATTTCGTTCACAAACACAAACTTGCCGGCCGCGCTAACTACCAGTATGTGGTGGAATTAATCTCAAGCCGTATCTATGAAGCACTAGAGTTCCAAAGGCGGTAACTTACGTTAGGAACGCCGGTAACTTACCGGTAAGTTTTCGAGAATTTTTTTCAAGAATTTACGAGAATTTATGTTTTTTACCGAAATAAATGTGAAGTTTTAAGCTCAAAGGTTTTGATTGCAACCTGTAATAATTTTTAGTAACTTAGGGAATACTTTTCTAATTATTAACAACCATGATAAAAAAATATTTTTAGAATTTTTCCCCTAGATTTTGCCCTAAGGGATCGTCCATATATTACGTAACACTTTTTTCTTTTGTTTATATCGTTGTGTCTTTCTCAACTTCACATCAATTTCATGCTCGTCTTTATTCAAACAAAAGAAAAACGCGTTACGTAATTTATGGACGATCCCTAAGGTCAAGCTTGACACAACAAAGTAGAAAAATTTCAACTAGGAACACAGAATTATATTTTTTTAAATGATTATTTACCTTATTTTACTAAATTTTGGTAATAATAATTTAGGAATATAGAATTTGGCGTAGATTAGTTATTAATAATTTGACAGGAATCGTAGGCGTTAGTTAGGAATGAGTCCCCAGAGGCAAAACGTAAGAGAGGCGAGGACTGAGTGTTGCGACCCCAGTACTCTGAATGAAACGGCCAGCTCGATGATATACGCCCAGTCGAGCATAACGAAAAAAAAGTTACGCCTTTGTAAATATTTTTGAGTATTCCCATCAAATTTAGTTGTTCGTTAAAAATCACGGTGTTGTGACCCTCATTACCACAATTTTGGGGGCTTGTCCGGGATGAGGGACCAATAAACTATCGTGATAAAGATGTGCTTTCTGTGGAAATAACAAATAGGATATATGATTGTGAAGTGACGCCAAGACGAAGCGACGAAGCACGAAAAAAGCCTTAGACAGCCAATGAACTTGAACGAGAATCTCCAGCCAGCACAGGAAGTTAAATAGTAATGAAACACGAAGTCACGACAAAAAAATTAAGAGGCTTAGACGAATGAATTACGACGTGCAGAGTACGAAGAATTAATACGACGTTAGGTGGCATGGTGTATACTCATAGCTCAACATTAGAGTCCAAGTGTGCCAAAGAGACAACGAAGATTCAGAATCTAGAAGCAATGACGGCAGACGAAAGAACTAGAGGAACGGAGAAGCCACTGAGTGCGACAAGAAAACAAGACGCTAAAGAAAAAGAAGCGAGCGCCTCTAGTACTTTGGTCAACGACAAAGCTTCAAGAGGAAGCATTGCCGACGATAGTGGGCGTTACTTTGGACCCTCTCCTACGAAAAACCTACCTGCCGAAAAGTATACCTCTTTTGTGAAGTTGGCAGGACAGTACGAGTTTCAGAAAGTACCATTCGTTTTTTGTAATTCGTCTGCTATTTTTCAGAGGTATATCACGTATATTTTTAACCCTTCATTGGTCGCAATATTTGGGCCCCTTCTGCCTGTCTCATTGAGTCTGACAGATACACAATTTCAATTTGCCATAACCTCTATTCACCTTGAAATTGGGGAACCCTCCCTTCGCCTTGGCGTTCTTAGGGATCTAGACAGTGATTTAATAGAAAAAAGTTGGAGAAAATTTGTGCTATTAGTAGAAACTAGAGAAATACAAAACATACTTCTTTTGAACCGCTAACATAGTGTTTTAAAAATTAAGGCAGAAACCTCAAACAAAATTTGAAAAAAATGTAAACCAGTAAGAACCTTAAGTTATAATACATGTATAAGAGTTTAGTCTTCCTTAGTAGGCTGCTTGCTGGATCACATTGAGCTTCACAGATCCTAGGTGCCGTAAAAATTTACTGTAACGTCTGAGGGAAAACTGAGTTGGGAGATTTAATGGGCCTTCCCGAGACAAGAAGCCATAGGGAAGAGTGTCGCGTAGCGCCATCATATTTGTGGGTAGTAATAAAAATGGTTATATGCGTAAATTTATAAAAGGATTTACGTGGATGCCGAAAGCACTTCGAGATTGTTCTAGGGACGACATTGAATTTTATTTTGGAAAACAACAACGTAATTCATTTAAATTTTTAAAGCTGGCATTATATGAAGAGCCTGTACTGCGCATTTTCGATCCGCGCTTAGAAATTGAGGTGTACACCGATGCTTTGATGGATGGCTATAGTGCAGTTTTAATGCGAAAATGTGCGAAAGACGGGATGATGCATCCGTGTTTTTATTTCAGCAGAGCGACGACTGACGTAGAACGAAAGTGTCGTGGCTACGATTTAGAAGTTATTGCCGTAGTTTATGCCGCAAAAAAGTTTAGGTCATATTTGTTCGGACGATCATTTAAAATCGTTACGAATTGCATTGCTTTTAAGCAGACAATTAACAAAAAAGAAGTAAACAACCGCGCTAGGAGATAGGCAGTTCAATTACAAGCGTAGCAGTACACCGAGAGCTTAGAGCAGAAACGTGGATGCGCCACATTGATTCTTTGAGTCGTTATCCTGTTTTGTTATAAATTCACGATATTATGGTAGAACGTCTTAGACGAGCCCAGGAAACAGATGAAAAGGTCACTGTTCTAAAGAAATTACTTGAAAAAGAAACTCATGAAATTTACGTATCAGAGGGAGAGTTGGTTTATTGCGAGAGAGACGTTAAGAAGTTGTTCGTGGTACCCAAAGGCATGCAGCGTGAGATTATCTCACAATCCAATGAATTAGGCTATTTCGGACAGAAAAAGACGCAGAAATTGATTAATCGAGATTATGAGATTGACGGACCTATACTAAAGATCGAGAGTCTCATAAAAATTGTGTCCCGTGCATACTAGGTAGAAAGAGACAAGGAAAAGCAGAGGGCTTCTTACATCCTATACCGAAAGGAGTTGTACCGCTATTTACGTTGCACCTGAATCATGTTGGCCCACTATCCCCTACCAACAAGTCATATAAACACCTGCTCAAAATGATTGACGAGTTTACGAAGTTTGTGTTAATATTCTCGACAAAATCTACTGGAACTCAGGAAGTTCTAGATAAATGCAGGATTTATCAGCAGAATTTTGGGAACCCACGCATGGTCATCACTGATAGAAGAACTGCAATTACCGCACATGACTTCAAAGACTACTGCGAAGCTGAGAAGATCGAATGTTACCACACGACCACGGGTATTCCAAGGGATAATTTTCAGGTTGAAATGATAAACCGAACTCTTGAGGAGGTCTTCACGCCCGAGAAGAGCTTCAAGAACAAGCTGAAGAATAGATAGTCAGGGTCCAAGTGGAGAATCAGCGATGTTACAACCAAAAGAGGAAAAAGGCTAAGGAGTACAAGGTCGGCCATTTAGTCGCTATTGGTAGAACTTAGTTAGGCCCTGGATTATAGGTGAAAATTGAGAGTTTCCGTCCGTACCGCGTAACGGGAGTCAAAGGGAAGGAGCGATACAACGTACGAAAGGTCGACCGCGAAGGACCTATAGAAACGTCAAGTTCGGCAGATCTCATAAAGCCCTGGACAGGGTTCGATGATGACATATCGTCAAAAGACGATGACAGTCAGGAAGGCCGAGTGACGGATGCGACCCCCAGTTCTCTGAACGGAAGGGCTAGTTCGATGACGTACGCCTGATCGAGTACAATGAAAGCAAATGTTACGCCAAAATGTAAATATTTTTGAGTTTCTCCATTAAATTTAGTTTATGGTTTAAAATCACGGTGTTGTTATTAACCCATATTCTTAAAATAATATATATTTTGGAAATTTAATTATTTTGAGAGTTATTACAATTGTTAGAAAACACCGAAATTTGAAGTTTTTTTTAGTTTTTTTCATAAAGTTGACATTTTGCCGCCAATTTGGATTTATTAAACACATAATTTTATTGAATCTCGTGTTATAATGTGGAAAGATTTTTAGAGTCTATTTTTTCATGTTTTTAAAGCAACAGGTCAAAAAGTATATCATTTAAGGATATTGATCAGACTGAGTAAGATAATGACTTAGCAAAAAAGAATAGTTATAAATCAAAACAATGATATTTAATATCCACTGTGTGTTTGCTACATACATATTTAGATTCTTATAAGCATTTTAGCAGCTTATTTTGGTTAACTTCAAAATCTAGATAGTTAGCATATTTAGGAACGGCTTTCAGACTGTGTGAGTTACAGTATTAATCCTACAAGATTGATCAACGACCTGTTATAGATTATAACCGATAAGACACATGATCTAATACGAAAAACTATAATTATTAAGGATTGTAAAATTTTACTTGAAACTTGTTCGAAATAAGGTTTATTAATTTTTGAAAGAATTTATGTGATCGATAAATTAAATTATATTCTGAAAAATATGAAGTATATTGTATATAAAACTAAAAAATAATTTTAATTTTTAATGCTTATTACTACTTAGGTTTAAGTGCATTGAGTATTAATTTTATTTAGCTTAAAAAACAAAAAATAATAGTAAAAAATTAAAGTTCTCGTAAATTCTCGATAATTTCTCGCATTCTCGGTAACATACTGTAACGGTGTCTGCTACCTTCTCCAAAGATTTGTTACTGAGAATTTTCTAATTCTAGCTAGGACCTAATATCTCGCGAGGGAACCCCACTACTCCACGCATCCGTAAGGTGGTCTCACAATACATGCCTGGTGCATTTTAATCTATTATGTACATCTTTTTGGCAACCTTATTTCTGAATCAATCTATTGATATTATTACATTTTTCAAAAGGATCATTCACAAGATACGTGATACATTTTTCAGGAACTTCTGACTCCCTCCCCCCTGTGTGAAACTTTTTCCATTGGTCTTGATATGGAGAATGGTACTTCGGCATTTAAAAGAACTCTTAAACGTATTATAAGCAACCCTGCAGATTGGAACGAATCTTGTTTAGCGTTTCTATTTAAAAATTCATTCAGGATCGAATTAAAATCTTCTGTCTTATGAATAATTTTCTGCAACAGAAATCACAGCATGAAGAAATTCACAAATAAAAATTAGATTTTCAAAAGTGCGTTCTTCTCAGCTTATTTGAGACAATCACATAACAAGAGAAAAAAGAGGTAGAAAAGAACCATTTTTGATTTAAATATATTAGCGTCCGTATAGAAAGGGCTCGTATGGTCGGTATGGAGTTACGTATAGGGGCATATGGCCGGGTAAATTTTCGGCATTTCAGGTCCAAAATAAACCCTCTATGTTGAGCAATGAGTCACCGGGGTATTTTTTGAAGTTGAAACTTCGGGAAACTGTTTTTCGAGAAAAACGCATCTAAATTTGGCAAGTACCATAAGCACACATGTTATATTTTTTCTTCAAACATGAAATACACCTACTTCTAGTTACTATCTGGATGTGAGTATAGTCCCAATTAATTAACTAATATATTATATTGATAATATCATATATATTGATATGATATTATATTTTTTATATTTATATTACATAATATTTTTAAATATATTTAATATTAATATTTTACAGCAAAAGAATGTTATTTTTAAATCATCGATATTTTTTTTTTTGGTGCGTCGATGTTCCCTGACGGACCGAAGGAACCGAATGGAGTCTCTACAAAGTACCCCTAAAGACCCAATTGGGCCCCCATTCGGTTACTTTTTAAAAAACTAAAATGAAACACGGCAAGATCAACTTTTAAACTGTTGAATTTCGGATTCTACGTTAAATTTTCTATTAGAAACTCACGGACTAATCGCAAAACTTTTTTTTGCAGCGTTAAACATTTTTCAAAATGTCATTAACTTCTGCTGAAGGTGACTTCAAGTTCTTAAAGTTGCCTTCGGCCCATGTAAATAACAGGTATTTTATTTTTTTTAAGTTTTTAACACTGAAAGAAAAAGTATTGCGGTTACTCCGTGAGTTTCTAATGTAAATTTTTATGTTGAATACGAATTTCAACAATTTAAAAGTGGATTTTGCTGTTTTTTTTTTTAGTTTTTTTTGAAAAGGAACCGAATAGGGACCCAATAGGATCTTTACAGGTACTTTTTAGAGGCTCGATTCGGTTTCTTCGGTCCGTCAGGGTTTCTTCAAGTTTACCTGATATATACGAGGTGTGTTCAAAAAATAAGGTGACTTTATGGTTTTCTCAAAAAATATTCATTTATTCCTCAATATTTATGTTGCCCCCTTCAAAGTAAGCCCCCTCAGATATAATACACTTGTGCCAACGCTTTTTCCAATCATTAAAGCACTTCTGATAATCATTTTGGGGTATAGCCTTGAGTTCTTTCAGCGATGCAGTTTTTATCTCCTCAATCGTTGAAAATCGATGTCCTTTCATGGGTCTCTTCAGTTTTGGGGAAAAAAAAAGTCACTGGGGGCCAAATCCGGTGGATATGGAGGCTGAGGCATGACTGTGGTGCTGTTTTTGGTCAGAAAATCTTTTACAAGCTTGGAACAGCTTTTACCACTTATACACATTTTTCTTACTCAGAGTAGACTCACCGTATGCAACTGTCAACATTTCAAGAGTTTAAGAGCACTGGATTCCATTTTTCACACAAAATTTAATGCAGACTCTTTGCTCCATTTTTTTCGAAAGAAGAAAATCGCCGATCACACCAAACCCTTCCAAGCTTTCACGCCTCTGCCAGTAAAACAAGACGAGCTATATAGTCAAAACTATGAACATATGATCGTGACGAGTGTACCAACACAAAAAAACAAAAAATTTAAAACTTGAATGTACGTAGCCCGCGAAAATTGAAAAGTCACCTTACTTTTCGAACACACCTCGTAGGTAATATCGATGATTTCGTTTGATGCCACATCGATGTAAAGCACCGATTTTTTTATTCGATGTTGCAGCACTTGATCATTACCTTCGTGTCTCTAAAATATACTTAGTTAAGGGATGGAGGATCAAGAGAAATGAAAAACGGAATAATCGATGATTCAAGATTGAGAATTTACTAAAACCAAAAATGGGTTTTTAAATTATTTTAGGTTACGTTTCACAGGTCCGATTGACTTCGAAAGGAATTGATATTTTTTTATTTTTGTGGCCTAATGAGGATTAAAAGATGAAGGACAGAAAAGGTATTTTTAATGATTCAAAATTTTTAATACCTTTTAATGAAAGCCTTCTTACCGGGTTACCCAAGCTTACTCAGGCGTGACCAAACAGAAGCGTTGCAGTAAAGCGCTGTACTCTAACGCCATGGGACTGATCAGATTATTTCGTGCGATAATACATTGATATAAATAAATAAAAAGAAAAATATACTATGGTTTAAAATAATTATTTACTATAAGATTATTTGTTAATGTTTAATTGAACTTTACGTTTTTCCGAATTAGTGGCGCTGTTGTAGCTAACTAACAGGTTTAACTATTCGACATCAAAAAAAAAAAAGAGTAAGTGTTGGAGAGAGAGAGAGAGAGAGAGAGAATGGTAATTTGTTTTGAGACACTGCTATCACCGAAGGGTCCCGCTAACGTTTCAATTACGCAAGTAGGAAACACAAATGCTTTAACATGTAACACCAACTTTTTCCCATATTTCTGTCAAATATGTGGATTACCCTTGTCGCCGCATTATAAAAACCATTTTCAAAATATGTTTCACACTCAGTTAAATCCACCGAAAACGGTCCATACGTCACTAAGTGTTTACATTTGAAGTGGACCTTTTGTCTGGGGACCTACAGCCAAGGTCAGCCCCAAAATCGACACTCCAAGGTCCACCGCATTAGGAGGTGCAACTGTAGGGAACCATAACTGTGATGTAGAACACGATACTTAAATACGGTAGCAAATACATATCTCACAAGTTGTGCAAATTGATAAATTTATGTCTCGAGATGTGAGATGTTCTAGATGACTGAAAAAAGCAATTACCATACCAATATACAAAGGAAAGGGAGACAAAAGCAACTGCAATAATTACAGAGGTTATAGCTTATTAGGTGGCATACGTAAATATATTCATAATGCTTATTCGTAGGGTAATGAAAATAATTAAAGAAAAGATATCGGAAGTCCACAGTGGATTTATTCTAGGAAGATCATTCACAGGTCAAATATTTCGCTTAAGACAGATCACAGAAAACTGTTTGCGTATAAAGAAAAAAGTCAGGTCTTTAAACGTAAGTGTAGGAATCCTCGCTGATGAAAATTCATAAAGATTCAGAGAGATAGCTGAAATAGGACAAAAAGCGGCATTAAAGAGAGAAATAGAGACGGACTACGACGGAAGGTTAACATTTGACAAAGGAGATACGATTGAGGATGGACGAAACCTACCTGACGAAAAGCCGGAGGAACGCGAGGGAGAAAACCAGATAACACCAACGCAAACGCTCACGAACGACCAAGAGGGGGTCGAACGAGGTGCACACAGAAGTCAAAGTAAAAATATACCTGAACCTACGACCCCATTTCAAAGCGCACTAACAATTTACCTGGACCATGCGCAGAAACTTTTAGATAGAGGAATCATAAGATGTTCCCAATTTTCGTTTAACTCTCCACTTTGGGTGATCCTCAAAAAGGAAACAAACTAAAAATGGTCATCGATTACAGACACATTAATAAGGATATCAACCAAGAATATGTATCCCTTACCTATTGTCGATAATATTCTCGACCAATTAGAACAAGCGATGTTTTTCTTCGCTTTTGATATGAGTGCAAATTTTCACCAAATTCCAATGAACCAGGTATCCAGAAACATACGTATTTTTCGGATTTTTTTTGTGATGAAGAATATAACGAATCTTTTCGAAACTTTTATGGTTTATTAAGGCACTTTCAAACTAATAAATAATTTTTTTTCAGATATAAATATGCATTACATTTTTTATTATAAGGGCAGATATCGAACATGTTCAGCCGGGAGATGCAAAACTGCCCGCACTCTAACTTCTCACAGATTTGTCTGAAACAAAAAAACACAACAGTTTCTTTAATTTTATACTTATAGCTTCTATGTGAACCGAAAAAGTTAAAAATTAATCATTTTTGATAAAATGGCAAGGAGAACTCAATCGGTCAAATACATTTTGAGTTATCTTGCGGGCAGTTTTGGAAAATATGAAACCGACAAAAACGCGTTTAAAGATTTACATGTTAAAAAAAAGGCAGCATCCGCAGGGTAACAGCAGGCCCGCAGGCGCCTTTTAAGGGTTAAAAAATGCAGCTGCGACTCTGAAACTTTCAAAGCATGTTTTTCGGACGTCTAGCTTCCATTTAAGCAAAAAAAATCGATTTTTTGAAGCCATTACATGGGTTGCCCCCCTTAGAGAATATACTCAAAACTTTATTACAATAAATAAATATGTTTATTATTTTTTTTTTTGGTATTCACATAGATAAAATTAAATTTTTTTATTATTTTAATTAACAATTACTTTACTTTAAAAATTTATGATTACAAACATAAGTTTTTTACGTATAGACCTTCAGGAAAGAGATACAGCGGCTCGCCTTTCTTAGAGTAGCTGCTAGGAACTACATTCACGGCATTAAAACATTATGGTTTTACAGCAGCTGGTCCAATTAAAGTAAGATTTTTAAAAAAACTTCTCTGAAACCTGATAAAAATTTCATCCGCTGAAAGTTTATTCTAGCTTAAAGTTACGTCGATAGAATTTGCGATTGGAAAAATTAAAATGATATTTATAAAACTGTTGAGAAAAAATTATTATCTTTTTTTTAATACAAATAAATAATAATGTTGATTTTACTAATAGTTTCATAAGAATGTTAAGAGATTTAAAATCCCTAACACAGTGCAGGAAATTTAGGCTATCTTGGGTTTTACAGGATACTATCGAAAATTAATTAAAAACTTCTCTAGTATAGCAAGACCTCTGATTCAGCTCACTTAAAAAGACACCATATTCCTACTAGGGAAAAAGTTTACAATTCAGGCGGATCACAAGGCCTTGATTTGGCTCCATAACGTAAAAGACTCAAGCTCACGCATACTGAGGTGGAGGCTCAGATTAGAATAATACAACTATGAAGCTTAGTACTGTGACGCGGTAGATTTTTAATCATCGCGTCACTAAGCATAAACCACTGGCTCCGACGATTTTATCTTCTAGCTTCCAGCGTAAATTAATTTTGAGGGGAGAGCTAAACCTAAATCTCAGAGCACTCAAGAAATTTTACCATACAACATATAAAGATTAATTCCTTCGGTTTTGCGGTTTTCTAAGGTAATTCAGGCTTTGTAAACCTTGGTTCATCAGTAACCAGCGGACAGGGTGGCCGACGACGAGGTAGGCAGGAAGGAAGAGAGGGAGACTGAAAGTAGAGTGCTCTACGATCTGAATGCGCCCAGTATTCTTGCCTCAAGAACTACAGCCTAGCCAGGGGAGAAATCGCCAAATCATAAATTACGTTGTACTGATAACCTTCACCGGTGTGAAGGTTATTCAATAGTTACTCACGTAATTTGTTACTTTTAGTTTAGGTTTACGAAACACACCACCGCACCCCTTGCATTTTGAATTGGGCTCGCGTACTTTATAGGTTGCATCGTGTAGCTAAGAATAATACTGCGTTCAAATTGGTTCTCTGTTATATTATAGCAGAAAGATTCTCCCACATGCTCGCTCGCGTATTATCGATAGGCACTCTATCTTCTAAATTTAATACAGGCGAACGTGCCTTTTGGAGACTTATTGTCATTTATCTAATGTAAATATATTTGTGTCTTTAAGTTCTACGCTGGTTAGGGATTTTCAAAGTATTCTTTCTTGTGTTCTGGCAAGCTCGTTCGGGTTCGAGCTCATGATTACCAACTTTTAGACTATTTGAGATGCGAGTTCTCCTCGACCGAGTTCCGCCATGTTTCTTTGCCACATAAGATTTGTATTTACTCTTTTTACGTGGTGCCCTCTTTCGTTCTCTATTCTTTGACAAACTAGAGTTTTGAAGCCTTGCCTATAAAAATAATTGAAATTTGTTGTTCAATTCCCCTATTTTGCTGCGTTACCCCTAACTTAAATGATAATTTTACCGCTTTATCAAAAATCTTATTGTTGAAATGTATCTCTTTACGCCATCCATTAAATAAATAGTTATGCAAACTGGTTAAACATTAAATTGGTCTCAAATGACTCGTTCTTGCATGTGAACCCTTTCCCTGACTTGTTCGCTCAGAAGTTTGAGCTAAACGGGAAATATTTGCGAATTATGTTTTCATTCAAAATTGCCTGTTATTTTTCTTCTATAGTTCTAATTCTCCTTCTATAGCCATTCAAATTATTAATAATCAAGAATTCCGAAGGTCATTGCTTAGTTAGTTTCGACAGCCGATAGTGACTTGCCCATATAAAGTACAAACCCCGCAATTCTCGATTTTTGTCAATTGCATGGCCGTTTGTGAGATTTCCGGTCATAGTACATTAAAGGTAAACAGAATAAAGCTGCGGATTGCTTATCTAGACTATTCCTCCAAGTACAAAAGAAACCTAAGCCCTTTTACTTAAAAATTATTCAGAGTGGAAAGTCAACTCGGTGACAAATGAAAGGGTCAAAATTAAACCAAATGCATCCGGAAAACTTTAGAAAATAAGTGAATGTGGTAATACGCCAAATTGCAATGAGGTAGAATGGCTAAGACAGCTAGATTTCAAGAACAAGAAGTTAACTGTAATACGACTACACTTTGCAGACTCTATGTTTACACCTCACCAGAGAGGTGTAGACTTTAATTTGGCATTGCCAAGAGCACAGGAGGTTCTTGTTTTGACTTTATGCTCGAAAGAACTGAGTAGCCAGCTAATGGGCTGGATATTCTCCGATGAGGAGTCTCTTTCGGACCACAAATGTTGCTTGGTTTAGCGAACCCTAGGAAAACCGGCGGTTTCAAAGACCTGAAACCCTAGAAATACAGTTTGGAACTGATATAAAGAGGACTTCAAAGGGAGGCTTGTGGAACTCTCCACAAACTATAGCACTATTGATGACTTAGAGCACGCCACGGATTTTCTACCAAAGGCTCTGACTACATTGTATAATGAAAATGACCCTACAAGCACAATTAAGTCTGGAAAAGGGGCATAATGGTGGAACATCGACCTGGAGAAACTCCTTGCAATAAAAATATAAGATTTAAATCATCAGTGGTGGATGGCATCTATCCAGCGTTTTTAAAAAAAGGCATGGATATCGTCATCCCTCTACACTTACGCAAAAGATTTTTAACCCATCAGATTTACGACTTTCATCCTGAAGACGTTGGAGAAGCTGGTCGAGAGATATATTAGGCACGAATTGCTTTTAACCTCCGCGCTGCACAGAGGGAAGCATGCTTTTTAAAATGGCTGCTAGATAGCAACGGCACTCCATGCTGTTTTGGCAAAATTAGAGCAGCAGCTATAAAAAAGGGCTATTCTGTGGCCATGTGCTTGGATATAGATGGTGCCTTCAGCAGTACTACTCTAGATGTCATTGATCGAAAGACTTTGAGGTGTAGCGCGCCAATCCAGCTAGTAAGCTGGACAGGGAGCATGCTACTTCAAAGAAGACTTAAACCAGATACATTACATTTTCTTATAATCACAAATATTTAATTCAATGATTTGTATAATTTATTATAATTTATTGAAAAAATTTCTATTTATATAAAGTTGAACTTCACTAACATACATGTAAATTCTACTACAATTTAAAAATTATAATGATTAAAATATTTAAATTAATTTGATATTTCATCATGGTGGACATTGTTGATTCTTAAAAATCCAATTCATTTACATCCCTATCTTATCTGTATTTTCCTATTTAAATTTAATTGCAGCCACTTCCCATTGGGCACCAGGACATCCTAAAGACGTCCTTAGGACGTCTTTAAATGTTCTGGGACATTCTAGGACATTGGCGTCTAAGTCCCAGAGTCGTTATAAAGACAACTTTAGGGCGTCCTAAAGACATTCTATGCCTGGCCTAAAGTTGTCCCAAAGATGTCTACAGGGCTGATCCTAAAGACGCCCTAAAAAGACCTACGAGAGACATGATTATTTTTTCACACTAAAAAGTGAAAGACCTCCCGGTGGGCACCAGGACATCAAAAAGACGTTCTAAAACCATCTTTATATTTACTACGACAGTGTGAGTATAATGTGAGCCATTAAGAGTATGAAATTCAATATTGATTATCGTTTTTTTTTCGGGGTTCGAAAATGCTATAACTTTAATAAATTTGCTTTCACCGAAAAAGTCGTTGAGATAAATTGTTCGTGTTTCTGAGTACTACGGAAAACCAAACATAGAATTTTTTAAGTTCTTATGCTAAAGAAGTTGTTATGTTAACATTGTAAGGCTCCCCGAAAGAATAATTTATTTACTCCTGACTTTTTTTCCTATCATGCTTTGTATGCCTAAAAATGTTAATTTCCAAATTTGGAAAAAACTTGGTTTCAAAAATTTCGAAAATCTGCTTAGTTATCAAAAGAACAAAGTCGTAGGAAATTTTCTTCTTGCTACGAAAATGTGCTTAGTTACATAAAACAAATAAAATAATCCTGTTACCCCCATTTAAAGTTCGTTTAGGCACAGCGTGATCCTTTATAACATTCTGAGGACCTCCATAGGTTTTCCTAAGGACATTTTGAGGACGTCCGTAGGTTGTCCTCAGGACGTCCTTGATAACATCCTAAGTACGTTCGTAAGACAACCTATGGACGTCCTCAGAATGTTATGAACGATCACGGTGTACCTAAACGAACTTTAAATGGGGGTGTCAAGATTATTGTATTGGTTTTGTGTAAAATCGGACATAGTCGGTTTTCATCAAATCTCCACGTTTTGAGACTCCCTGAGCCAGAAAAAAAAACTATTTTCATAAGGTGTCTGTACAATATATATGAATATCCGTACAGAAAATTATTGAATTTCGAAAAAAGTGGTCTCAAAAATTTTCAAAATACGCTCACTTTTTGAATTTATATCCAAAATGGCTGTCTAACAAACTTGACTTTCATTTTGAGATAGTAAACGAATTTCCCAAAGGAAATCCAATCAGTTAATTCTTTCGAAAGTTATCGTGCTAACGAAAAAAAAACCATCCGCGGACGGACAGACATATTTGTAAAAACCTGTTTTTCGGATTCAGGGGGTCTAAAACGTGGACATTTGTCAAAAACAGTAATGGACAGAACGCAATGATGGCGACTGTACGGCCTGGCAGCAACGAGCAACACTGACGAAAAATCGTTGTGCGACTAAGATGAGATGCGCAAACTGAAATCCGCCGGCGTGCGCGCGCACCCTACCGATAGAAATCCCAGAGTATTCTCAGTCAAAAAAGCCTGGCCGGTTCGACACTATTTTAAGGTTCGATTTGAATCATTTATTCTTTCAGATAGTCTAAAAGATTTGGGTCCTTTTCAAGGTCCTTTAAGTGGTCCTTTTAAGAGTGATGCGACGATAATATAATGTTTCTTTTGTATTCGTCGAGTACCGGGCGGGCAGAGTTATTTACAGTAGTTGGCCGTCGCTCTCCGTTTGACACTTATGATCGAATTCTTATTTAAATTTAAGCCTCTCTGCTTGTTATTTATGATCGTATTTTTATTTCAGTTTCTGAAAGGACGTTTTAAAGCCTTAAAAACATTTAAACGAGCTACCTGGACCTTTAAATATATCTACCTGAGTGCCTGCGGAGAATTTCTCAGAGCTTCTCAGAACCTCGTATACTCTGAGATTTAAATCGGCAGGACAGTCCTCAAAAGTACTTCGTTAATGAAATTTGATTTTTTTAATTTAGCAGAATTTCCTAATTTAAATCGTAATGTATCCTGTATATTATAGTTTTTTAGGTAATCCTAGTAAGGGACTCATGATTGTCCTAAAAAAGACCACTTTACCGATTTTAGGGTTGTGGTATTTTATATTTCACACGTGACCTAGTGGAACTCCTATGCGCATTGAACTTAACCTTTGAACGGAAATCACATAGGATGTCTTTATGGTTTCTTAATGATGCCTTTATGATATCTCTGTGTAATTTACAAATTTATAATAAAACAGTTTTTCAACTTTTAAAAGAGTTTGGGATTACTCTAGGGGATGTTTTTGGTTTCGTTCACATTTTCACAATAAAACTTGGAGAAATCTCATAGCCCAAATATTTCTAAATTGAACTTCAAAAATAAATATTAAAAATTGAGTCCCAATCAGTTTTTTGTAATATTTCAGAGCATTTAATAATTCAAGTCTTGTGAGAGAAAAATATAGAAATACTTTGAGTTTGGGTTGATTTCGAATAATAATAATCTTATACAAGACGCTTCAAAGATGTCCTAGGGACATCCTTACGACATTGTCCCCTGGATATCCTTTACAGACATCCTTAAGACGACGAAATACCAGACATGGGACTTTTTAAAGATATCCTTAAGCCGTTCTGATAACGTCTCTAAGATATACCTTATGGGACTAAACTAGAACGTCTTTATTACGACCTCATGACGTCTTCTTGTAAAAGCCTACATACGTCCACAAAAAGACGTCTTTAGGATGAATTTAAGCCATGCGTGCCCTCTGGGTTCCCATTCACTACAATTAAATAATGAACAACGTAATATGTATTATACAATTCATCGGACTTCATCAAACATCAATTGTATGATGCAGATTCGTTTCTGTAAAAGGGAACCTGCACTTCTCTATTCAGTTTGACATGCTTCAAACTTCATTTGATTGAAAACTTGAAACGATTCATGCGTTTCTTGTGTCAATCGTAAATCACGAATTGAACTTAATTTAGTTTTTTGAGGTTATGTTCTCCTATTCAGAATGTCTTAAAACTATAGAACGAGTACATCTCTGAATGTGGCCTGGCAGATTTAATTAAGTCCAAATAGCTGACCAATTCAATGAGTCCCAAAACAATTGAAATGCAACTTTGTCAATCGGGAATTTTAAGATACATATTTCAAAGCGCTCCAGTTCAATCGTTTCTTTTTTCCTGGGTAAATGTATCAGCTCTGTCACCCCCTTAAAAATTGGGAATATTTTGGTTTGTTTTCATTGTAAGGGATAAATTCTACTCTTAAAAACAATATCGTGAATATATGTGAGTGCTTCAAATAACACTGGATAGAAATCCTTAAAAATAAAGCTAGGTATACTATCAATACCAGCTGCAAGTTTATTTGGCAATCTTTATGTTGCATTTTCCACTTGCTACTCATTGAGAGTATTTATATCAGAAGCCGATTAGTTTATTTTACATCGAAATTTGTATTTGATTTTTAAATGGTTTTTGATTGGCAGAGGAGTTATATTTTAAGAGTAGGAATAGTTTCAAACTTTTCCTGTAGCATTACTTCATAAAGATATTTTCACGCATCCTCCAAATCATTTATCTTATACAAGTCATTCCAATTAATTTTAGCTAAGTATAAGTATAGACATGAATAGTCTCATTTAAAAAAAAAATCAAATCTGTGTTGAGAATATATGTTAACCTTACAAAGTGCATCTGTTGTCAAGCATTTAAAATCTGTTGGTAATGTGGGACCCAAACTGTATTAAATTAAACTAAATGGCCGACGATTACTCAAATAAGTTTTGAAATGGATAATTAGAAAATAAACATATCATAAAAACATGTGGAATCTATATTCCAAACGAGAAAACGGGAACCTCACTGAACGCGAAGCGTTTTAGGCTAAGCAAAAAAGGAGGGAAACCTTACCGACTCTGACTGAAAGCTTTATCTTAACTTAAGACTCGCGATAATTCAAAAAGAAAACTTAAAGAAGACTTGAAAGATACGGTGATAAAAAAATTGCATATATGAAAATATTGAAAGTAGTTATGACCACAAAAAAGTATTAAAAGATATCGACATAGGAAAAAGAGAGACCAAAATATTGCTAAATATAATTAGGCTCAACAAAACTGCTAGTTTAGCCTAAATAAAACCAAAATGGTAGAGATGCGTAATCATAAAGCTCACATGTTACCAACGGATAATTAACATCGGTTCATTCAAAAGTTAAGAAAAGTTAAAAAATACACATAACATGTGAAGTAAAAAAAAGTAATACAATAAAATCGTTAAAGCACATTTGCAGTTCCAAAATTGATTACCAAAAATATATATCTACCAAATAATGGACAATAACGAAATACAACAATAATGCGGTGGGCTATTCGTTTTTAGCGAAGAAGTAAGGGGATTTGATATACACAATAATGGGTTTAAAAAAGGGGTTTCCGAATAGGAATACTCACTCACTCACTCACTCACTCACTCACTCACTCACTCACTCACTCACTCACTCACTCACTCACTCACTCACTCACTCACTCACTCACTCACTCACTCAC
>NC_046663.1:118341912-118356893 GCF_010883055.1 Belonocnema kinseyi
TCAGTCACTCAGTCACTCAGTCACTCAGTCACTCAGTCACTCACTCACTCACTCACTCACTCACTCACTCACTCACTCACATACCAAAGCCCCAGGTTTAGTTCGGCCCAAGATAGAAGGTATGTCCGGGCCGGGGGACAGGGTCAACATGAGCCATATCCGAAGCAATGGGAACAGAATAGGGAACAGAATCGCCAGATGCAGAACAGGTACTCCCACAAGTGGGATGAAAGACCGGTGTATAGGGGATATGCGCAGTAAGACGCGCTTGGGCGTAGAGGTCCGTATGGAGTTGAACCGGAAGGCACTACGAGTCACGGGTACGCTAGAGATAGGGGCGAGCTCCCTTTGACGCCTCGGTCAGTTGCAACGGACGAAAGGGCTCAAGCGTGAACAACTTATTGTGGAGGGTCAAAGAAGGCAGAGCTGCCTCTTTCTTCACGGACGAGAAGTTATTAGTAGCTATGCCCTTGCTTTTAAAGGACATTGCATGGCACTGGTTCCGTCAGAACAGATTAAGATGGAACACGTGGGACCAGTGCAAGCGGCATTTGCAGGCCCGCTTTGGGGTCACTTTCTACCAAGAAAGGCTGGAAGAACAGATCCTCTTACGCAGGCAGGGCCAAGACGAACCGGTAGCGGACTACCTGACCTGCATGTATGACCTATATTAGCTCTCAACTAGGGCAATGTATCTCGAGATCCGAATGAATAGAGTATACGCGAATCTTAGATCCCATTTTAGGAGGGCCATCGGGTGTTAAGAATTCACCGACTATAACGCTGGCGGTCCTAGCAGCGGAATACGAATCCATATCATCGAAATTAGGCGAGAATCTGGCTCCACTACCCCCAGAAAACCCCCTTATTTCTCAATACGCCTACAAAGGGAAGGGGCCCCCGTCTGAGAAGAGAAGTTCTGTGGCCGCTATCGCTCCGACTACAGTTGACAGTAAAGTCTTATAGAGCTCGTCGGAGTTGGTCGACCTGATTAAAACGCTAATCGCAGCCATTAGTAACGAAAAGCAGTAACGGTAAGCCTTGGTCCGGGGAGTCCAATAGAAGAGAACGGTATGGGTCCCTGAAACCGAAGAAATTCAACAAAGTCGTCTAAGGGAAAGTCAACGCAACCTCCAAAGGGAGCTCGGAGTCACCCACCTCGAAAAAACAGTGGGATGATTCTGAGGTCGAATGATTGAACTGCCGAGAAAAGGGTCACTTTGAAATTGTTTGCCTGAAAAATCGAAGGCACATTTATAGTCGCGTTTGCGGAAAAAAGGAAGTGATCAAGAAAGAATGCGATCTTTTCGGCAACTGTCCGGGAAACCGAAAAAGGGAGAAAGCGTAAGGGTCAAACCTTCTTCCTCCAGTCGCAAATTGACCCCTGAGGACGACCGATGTCTACCATAAGAGAACAGGCTGAAGATAGCAGAGTTGGTAGTAGCGGGATACCTCCGAATACGGACCATACCGCCCGGGAACCCTCGTCGATTTCGGGGAATCAGACCCCGGTAACGCGCACGTTAGAAATTGAATATACCATCGTTCTTAATACAAGAACGAGAATTCAGGAAACCGAACCCTGGCGAGAGAATCAGGTGATGCTGGCCCTGCGCAAATCGAATGAGCCAGAGGACTTACCTTGCGAGTCTTTGCGACTGCCCGAATTGGTAATACGCCTAAGAACCTTGCTCTAATCGATGGCGGTGCATCTCGAACAGTTATGGGAGATATTGGCTTGGTCATCGTAGGGAGGTATCAAGCGACCCTGCATACGGCACCGAATCAGGCAGTTATGACTGCAGAAGGCACTATCAGCCAAGTCCAAGCTACGTGCTATCTCCCAATTGAGATTGATCATGTTTCGTGAATGATGAAAGTCCATATTGTTCGGAATCGTACACGATGGGAGCAAGCGAACCTGGTATATGTCGGACTACCCGGAATTATTCCACCACTATACCGAGGAAGGTACCGAGTTGGAAGAGGAGAGGAGGGAGGAAAATCCGGCAACATTAGACCAGTGTTGCGGCCTCAGAGTAATTAAAGCTGAGGAGCGAGAAGAACTGGACACGTTAGTTACCAGGATTATTAGGTCCCCTTCGGAGGCATTTGCGGCCACCGACCGAAACACTCATAGCATAGACATTGGGAGACACCCACCGATAAAACCGAGGTATTATCGAGTGTCCCCGAAGGTACTGAAAAATATGCAACATATGTTAGCCGAAGGCATTGTTAAACCATCGAAGAGCGGATGGTCTAGCCCAGTAGTAATGGCCTGTAAGGCAGACGGGAGATATAGGTTTTGCGTAGACTACCGTAGGCTCGACAAGGTCGCCAAGAAAGATTCGTACCCCTTGCTCAAGAGGAATATGATCCTTGAGCAACTTTGTGCTGCGACGTACATAACGACCCTAGATTTAAAGTAGGGGTACCACCAGATTCCGATGGTCAAAGGAAGTAGGGAGTAAACAGCGTTTACAGTCCCTGAAATGGGGCTCTTTCAGTTGACAAGGATGCCCTTTGGACTGTCAGGGGCCCCTGCGACATTCCAGCGACTGGTAGACTCCCTTATAGGGCCAGACATGGAACCTAGAGTCTATGCGTATCTCGATGACATAGTCATCATTAATGAGACGTTTAAGGATCATCAGAAATGGGTAGCTCGAGTCATAGACCCCTTACAAGGCGCCTAACTGACGATTAATCCAAAGACGTGTAAATTCGGGAGACTGGCCGTGCGTTATCTCGAGTTTCTCGTCAATCAGAAGGCTTTGTAGGTTGATCTGGACAAAGTCGAGCCCTTTTTCTGCTACTCAGCCGCAAGAACCATAAAACAACTGAGACGATTCTTGGGCATGGCATCATGGTACCGTCGTTTTATACCCGACTTTGCGACTGATGCGGACGTTCGCTAAGCTGAAAGAACAAATCGCGACGGCACCAATTTGAGTTACCCAGACTTCGAAGTCCCATTTGCGCTCAGACCGATGCGAGCGATTTTGGCTTAAGAGCAGTCTTGACGCAGATGCAAGATGTCGGACGCAGAAAGAGAATACTCGGTTACCGAGAAGGAGTGTTTAACCGTGATATGGTCGGTTAAGAAATTCCGGCACTATCTCGAGGGTTTTCACTTCACAGTCATCAGCCACCACAGTTCGTTGCAATGGTCACACGACCTTCACAATCCAACAGGACGATTGGCGCGATGGGCAATTGAACTCCTCGAATACGATTTTGAGGTCGTACACCGGAAAGGAGCTTTGCACCACGTGCCTGACGCCCTTTTTCGAATGTTTGAGGAGGAAGTAGCAATCTCCTTAGCTGCCATGGAGCCGGTGGAGGACGAGTAGTATCGTAAGCGACTGTGCGAGGTAGGAGAGACCCCTCGAAAATTCCATGGGTGGAGGATAGTGGATGGAATGCTTTATCGATATCGTCCAAATGCATTAATAGACCCGGTTATCGAAGGCCCAGAAGCTTGGAAGTTGGTAGTACTAACTGAGAGAAGACAAGAAGGCTTTTGAGGACAACATTTTGAACCGATGGGGTACACCGGAAGTTCTTGTGTCGGATAATGGAACAAAGTATGTTAACCAAGCATCTCAGCGTATGTAGTATAAGACCTTTGGCAATGGGAAGTGTATCTTAAAGATTTTCGGTTCGCCTATAATACGGCCGTACAAAGCACCACTGGTGTTAGCCCGGCATATTTGTATTTGGGTAGGGAACCAAAGCCGTACAATAGCCTACGCCGAAGGTTCGAGGAACCAACTGAATTGCCCCCACCAGAACATGATGAGTGGAGGCACAGAATGATTAAATTAAAAAAGCTGCAAGGTCTAGTCTCCCTGCATCACGAGAATGCTTTCGACCGCCAATAGGTAAATTACGACAAATGGCGGCGACACGCGGTATTTAAAGTAGGAGATAGGGTCATGCAAAAACATCAGGTGACATCCTCAGCCCAAAAGGGGGTACCGAGAGGATTTGGGGGTAAAGAGCAAGAACCATACGTCATGGTACGCGTCTTAGGACCTTCGATATACGAATTAGGGACAGAAGACGGACAATTAGTAGGAAAATTCCCAGTAAAGCTTCTAGTCCTCTACCACGATGAGGGATCGCCTAGGGAGGAGGAGTGGTGGAATAATAAATAGTCACACTTCGTCCCGACAATTCCACTAAAACCTTGCATGCCCGGGTTTCAGTAGAAGTAAACAAGTTTGGGTCGCATGAATATTGCGGTTCCAAACAGAGATATTTGTTAACAAAGCCGGATAGTCGACGAGTCTCACAACGCGCAATTTCTCCTTCCCACAGCCGCAGGGGAAGACCATCGACGGGCGCACCTGAGGGTCTGCCGGATGATGAAGAGAGTGATTGGGGTGACGCGTCAGGAAGTCTGAGAGATCCCGTTGCAGCCCGCACTGGAGGAAGAATCCCCACGCGGACTATGAAGATTAAACGGTCGGGGCAACCCGAATCCCATTTCCAGACGGGATCCAATCGCTCTACCGGTCAAGGGCAGCATTGAAACAGACCAAACATCATTGGAACTGGCTGGGATAGTTGAGCCAATAGTAGTCGCCGTAGCACGCGCGACGAACCAATCAGCAGGTCGGACGCAAAACATGGAAGCTCGAGGGAAAATGAATGTCTGAATTCCAGAGAATAAAACGCACCGTGGAGAGAGGCTTGAAAATAAAAATGGATAAGACGACGACAGAGGAACTAGCCAGATGGCTAACAGATTAGTGGGATTGCTTCTTTTGCCATTTTCCGCGGGTGCTCCTTGACCTTCGTGGCCGGCCTCCGCGCATCGTAATATTGTTTCGCGTGACTACAGTGCTTAGATCGTGTAGTGTGTATTAGCGTTCTGGACACTCTCGACACCCGGCAGTTGGAGGCCGTCCGACTCGAGGCCTGACTATAACCTAGTTGAGGCGGGCGTCCTCTAAAAGAACCGTGGATGTGGACACTGAATTGTTAAGGGGGAAATTGCAGTGCTGAGTATCGGGCGTTGACATAGCAAGGGGTTAAATTGCTGGCATAGTCGGTTGAATAAACGTAATCAATTATTTTGGTTTAGATAGTGTTTATTTAAAAATTTTATCTTGCTCCCACGAACCCATTTCTAAATAGGTAAGGAGCTAGCCGACCTGCTGGCAGAACAAAGTGAACGGATTTCTCGAGGTTCGGGAAGGTGATGACCTACCTGGCGCCTTCAATAAATGAAACGAGCTTCGAGGGTTGTTCCCGGGTTGAAAGAGTGCGACCTGCGAACTCAGCTCACTCCAGAAGGAAAGTTTTGTTCGGGCTATGGGCAGGTAAGTGTGGCACACCCGATTTCATTTTAAATATTGAAGTTAAATTTTCTCTCTCATATCCTGAGCTATCTCCGGCCAGGTGTGGTTAACAGTGTGTAGCCTGAGAGTTTGGAAAACCTGGCTACAACCAATACAAAATGGTGTAAACAGTTCTTTTTGATTCAAAGATCATCTTTTTTAAATAAAAGCTCAATTTTTTTGTTTGAAAATTCGTGTTCTTGGGTAGCAAATAATTCTTTTTGTTTCAAAATTCGCCTTTTTTAGTTAAAGCTTTAAATTTTCGACTGAGAACTCTTCAATTTAATTAGAGGCTTCTTCTTTTTGGTAGTAAATATTTCTTCTTGTTTGAAAATGCATATTTTTTTAGTTATAAATTCATCTTATTCAGTTAAGAATTCAACTTTTTCGTTGAGAGTTCTTCATTTTCTTAAAAAAGCTTTTTTTCAGCGCGAAATTAATTTTTTTGTTTGATAGTTGATCTTTTTGGTTAGAAATTTAAAAACTAGGTTTTAAAGTTGAACTACTTTCTTAAAAATGAAAATTTGTTTCCTTCTTTCCTCAAAATTGAACTATTTGGTTGAAAATTTTTGAATTTTATTAAAGATTTCCTCTCTTTTGATAGTAAATTAATCCTTTTGCCTTGAGTTGATCTTTTCAGTTAAAACTTCAACCATTTGGTTGAGAACGGTACTAGGGATAGATGAATTATGTAATGCATCATTACAAATACTGCAAACAGTTTGAGTTTCGGAGTCGACTTCCATTATAAAGTAGATCTTGAACAATTTTTCAATTTTAATAGCCTACTAACTGTACTGTGTGCTATTAATTATTTTAATAAGAATTCATTATGTATTTTGCAAGGCATGATCAATTTATAAGATTTATTTTATTATAAGCTAGTATATTTAAACCTACCTTTTTAATTAAACGCATTAAAAATAATGTTCTTTGGTCATTTTCTAGTTGACTGTTACTTTTCATGCTGATTATCGAACATTCCCAGTGGGCACAACATTTTAGAACGTAATTGGAACGTCCTAAAAACCTTTCTTGGACAAACAAATCAAAATACGTCCTTTTAACGTTTTGAAAACTGTCCTAAGTCAGACCAAATAATGTTCTAAAAACGTTTCATGTTTGAAATACGTCTTTAAAACGTCTCTGGAATGTTTATGGAACGTTATATGGACTGACTTAGGACATTTTTAAGCCGTTCTAAAGATTTTCTTTAACGCTTGTGCCCATTGGGTTCACAAAAAAAATATATACATTTTCATTATCAGCTTTGTTGATAGAAGTAATAAATTACACAGGCCCACAAAAAAATTTGTCTGCACGAGACGAGTGACTAGGCTACCCTTATGGATTTTGAGCCCCTGAATCCGAATATGGCCTCAGAATTTGTCCTACATGTCACAGTTTTCCCCTAGATTAAAAAAGTAGGGTAAAGCTTAGGGATTTTCGCGTCACACAGGCCATACAAAAAATTTGTCTGCACGAGACATGTGATTAGGTTACCGTTATAGATTTTTAGCTGCTGAATCCAAATCTGGCCTCAGAATTTGTCCTAAACGTCTCAGTTTTCCCCTAAGTGCAGAAAATAGGAGAAAGCTGGGGCTCTTCTGGACATTAGTTTGATAATACCAGTATACAGAAGTATACCCGTACTCGTGTCAAATTCTTATGTGTTGTGACTCTTATAGATCAAATTCAAACACAAAAAATTCCCTAGTGTGTTTACCGTTTCCCCTAGTTAAGATAAATCTACGGAAATTAAAGGTCTTGCGCATGTTATACTCACTTATAAAGCAAAAAATAAGACAAATGCTATTTCTTCTGCAGTTTTGCGCTCTCAATAGGAATTTGACCACTAATTTTTTGAAGCTTGTGCTATTTTCTTACTAGATGCGAAAAGTAGGGAAGTCTAGGGATTTTCTGGTCACAGAGGGCATACACAAAATTTGCCTGCACGAAACAAGTGACTAGGCTACCCTTTTAGATGTTATTATTATACTTATTCCAAATCTGGTCTCAAAATATCTCTTAGACGTCTCAGTTTTCCCCTAGATTCAGAAAATAGTCAAAAACCTTGAGATATTCTGGAGGTTATTTAGATAATACCAGTATACGCGAAAATAGACAGATGGATGTTATATTTTGAAGTCCCGCGAATTATAGCCTTAATTTATGCACAAAAATTCTCTAGTGTGCCTTTCGTTTTCCCTAGCTTGGGTGGTTCTAGGGAAATTGAAGGTTTTTCTCATATTATGTAGATTTGCATGGGAAAAAATAACAAAAATGCCATATCCTTTGCAGGTTTGCGTGCTTAATCTAAATATGAACCCCAAATTTTTCGGGTTTGTTCCATTTTCTCTCTAGATGCAAAATGTAGGGAAAAGCCTAGGGAATTTCTGGTGACACAGGTCCACTAAAAAAAATGTCGGCACGGGACAAGCGACTGATTTTGCACGCAAAACTGTAAAGGATTTGAGGTTTTTGTTATTTTTTTCCATGTAAATCTATATAATCTGAAAAATCCCTTTAATTTCCCTAGAATTACCTAAGATAGGGGAAATAGAAGGCATACTAAAGAATTTCTGGGTACAAATTAATTCTCTACAAGTCGTTGCACTTAAGAATATAATATCGATGTGACTATTTTCGCGTATACTGGTATTATCAAAAAAACATGAATGTTATCTCTAGGGTTTTTCTTATTTTTATGCATCTGGGGGGGGGGGGGGTAACTGAGACGCGTAAGATTAATTCTGAGGTCAGATTTGGATTCAGCGGCTCAAAATTCATAAGGTTAGTATAGTCAATTGTCTCGTTCAGGCAAATTTTTTGTATAGCCTATGTGACCAGAAATCCCTAAATTTTTCCCTACTTTTTGCATATGGCGGGAAATTAAGACGTGTAGGAGAAATTCTGAGGTCAGAGTTGGATTAAGTGGCTCAAAATCCATAAGGATAGCCTAGTCACTTGTCTCGTGCACACAAATTTTTTGTGAGACCTGTGCGACCAGAAATCCCTAAACTTTTCCCTACTTTTCGCATCTAGGGGAAAAGTGAGGTATGTAGGAGAAATTCAGAGGCCAGATTTGGTTTCAGCGACTCAAAATTCATAAGAGTAGCCTAGTCACTTGTCTCGTGCAGACTTTTTTTTTGTATGGCCTGTGTGATGAGAAAATCCCTAGGCTTTTCCCTACTTTTTGCATCTAGGGGAAAACTGATACGTGTAGGACAAATTCTGAGGCCATATTCGGATTGAATATATGCAAATGAAAACAAAAATGGTTCATAAAATTATCATACTTCAATTTATAACATAATAATCGTGTTCATTTTAAAATGTACAAAATATTCTTCGCTTCAAGCAGTATAATTTTATTCAGTACATACTAGGTTGGACGAAAAAACAACATTTTTTATTTTTTTCACGGCAACAAAAATTTCTTCCTATATATCAAAATGAGTCTTCATTATTTGTTCAGATTTTCAAAACGATATCTTCAGTTAGCAGAAACTTTTTGAAGTTTTGAACTTTGAGACCAGTGATTTTTTCGATATATTTCTATGTTCGGTCACCATATTTTCATCAAATCAACTTCTACTGCAGGAATTCATTTATTTTTATGTAACAAACGATTTTCAAAAAATTTTATTGTGAAAGAAAATTCTGACGAAGAATGTAAATACGTATGTAGGATATAATTTTTATTCGAAAATCGTTGTTTCGAAGATAATAAAAAATGGTAAAAAATCGTAAATTTTTTTTATTATCCTTTTCAAGGGAATGTTAGGACCTAAAAATACATATAAGTTTGAAAGGAAAAGTTCTGTGGTACTTTGAAAGTAAGAAAAGAGTTTCAAAACTTAAGTACATTTTAAATTATTTGCAAATTAATACGAAATAACAGAGCAATAGCTTACAACACGCACTTTTTTTAAAGCTAGAAACATTATTTTACTTAATGATATGCGAAAATCGCAATTATTGTTATTCTGACTTTTCCTTCTAAACTTACATGTATTTTTAGTTCCTGGAAGACCCCTGAAAAGCACTTTTAAAAAATGTACAATTTTTTACAATTTTTTATTATCTTCGAAACTTCAATTTTTGAATAAATATTCTATTCTACGTGAATACATAATAAAAAAGACTGTATAAAAACATCAAAATTGCTCACAACCCGAAAATTATTTAAAGATGGAAAAATATTATTTTTGTTAATGAAACACGAAAATCGCAATTATAGTTATTTTGTTTTTTCCTTCTCAACTTACTTGTATTTTACGGTCCTTAAAGAACCCTGAAAAGGACATTAAAAAATGTATAATTTTGTATTAGATTTGATTATCTTCGAAACTTCGATTAATAATAATATTCTACATTCATCACCCAAAATTTTGTATACACTTGCAGTTTTTGATAATTGTTAGTTATTAAATCAGAATAAGTGAGTTCGTACAGTAAAAACTAATCAAAGGATAAAATGATGACCGAGAATTGAAATATAGGAAAAAAATCACTGTTTTCAAAGTTTCAAACTACAAAAAGTTTCAACTTATTGAAGAAATCGTTTTGAGCATCTGAAGAAATCGTGAAGACTCATTTTGTTATGTAGAAAAAGATTATTCCCATCCAAAATAATAAATTAAAAATTTTTTATTTTTGGGCCCACCATAGTATATACTTATTTCCAAAGTATAAGCTTATAAAGCATGCTTTTAAAAAAAACCTTCTGTTGAGGTTATCGTGAACAAACTGATGTAGAAATCTATTGTGCGTGTGAGCATGCTTATAAAATTTCTAGAAAAAGTTATCAAATAAATAAAAAATTTAATAATAAATTAATAGATCAAGTATCTTACCTTACCCGGTAATAAGCGTTGAATAGAGAAAAATTAATGTTTTCAGATTACAGCGTAAAAGTGAAGATTATTCTATTATTTCGAATGCGCGATTTTTCCATCTGTCTAAAATGTCATTATGAGAATAGAATATCTCAAAAACTAATTTATTTCTATTTCTATAGCCGCCACCGGATAGGTTCCTATTCCCCAAAGAGAACGTCTTTTTAATGTATTTAATTCCTTGTGATTGTACCGACAGATAACCTCACAGAGATGTCTTCTATTCCCCAAAAGTGTTCAATTTTTGAGATTATTGAATTCCGTCTAATAAGTTCAAAAAATATGTGCAATAAATTGTTTTAATTCCTTCATATGAAACATAAGTTTTAAAAATTTACTTTTTATCAATTCAAGTCCGCCGCTCTAGAGTTAAAATTATTTTAATTCACATATTTAAATAGATTTCTTTGTTGAATTTTTTCACACGTGTAAATAAATGATTAAAATATAAATGTGTACGAAAAGTTTCAAACCACAAATTTCGTGAAATTTTCAAAGAGAATAATTCAACAAACAATTATAATGAGACATAACGAACAGAAGCTCGAGCAATTATCGTCAGCTGATAATGCAGGCCGCTGTCCGAATACTCATCGGCAACTCGGCTCTGAACGCTACAGTTTCTGCTAGTACACGGTTGCATGTTTATACATGATTTTCTTTAAAAATTAATTAAACCTAAAAATGTAGCAAACTGAGCTTAATTAAAATTTCACTCTCTACACGGCGGTGAAAGCCGTCTCTCGCTGTCTATTACGGTTTGCGTGACATTCGCAAAAGAAATCTTTTTTGCGTTACATCTCATAAACTATAAAACTTACATCAAAATGAATATCAGAAATCGATTTCTGTTGGACGAAAACATATAATCAAAATAGACAGGATTTTGAAGATGCATTTTCATTTGAGCTTAACAACCATTTTTTAATTATTTCGCATAGTTTAAACTACTAAGTGGATAAAAATAATAAAGATTTATGGGAAACTAAGTGTTACGTATTTGTAATTTTCATCGTATGCAACGAAAAAACACGATTCATGTTCAAACTGTTTTGGTAAAAAAAATAATTATTTTAGTATATTATATGCTTAAACAAATTATAAGCTTCAAATAACTTACTTTGACATAAAAGTGAACTTAAAATAAATTTTGATTAATTTATACATGGAATATTTACCATCTAAAAAAATATAACCTAAATGTTAGGTTAGAATTCATATTTCATTTCTGATTGTCTCTAATTAATATTTTTTACATATTTTAAACCAAATATTTTGCTATAAGCATTAACTAAAGATCATTTTAGATTATGGTGTGTTGAAACTTATATGATATAGCAAAATAATTATTTTCTTGAAATTTTAAGATACACATTTCAAAGCCCCCCCCCCCCCTGTTCAATTGTTTCTTTTTTTCTTGGGTATCAACCTTTAATGCTCTGCAGCGTCAAAACGGCGCATAGGATTAAGTTTTGGCATTAACATATTTTGTTTAGCATGAAAAGATGTGCCAAATGACAAAGTTTAAGCCAATTTCACAAGGAGCCATTTTCAATGTATTAAGTACGGGGTCCTTTCGGGAGACTAAACAATCACAATTCGGAACTCCTTGACTAAATAAAAAGAAACAATCAAAATCAAATCGAAAGACAAATTCAAAAGCGTAAATCAAATGAAAATTATAAATCATAAAATCATAAATAAAGTTATAAAATCACTAAAAAAATCATCAAACAATAAGCAATCGTTTAATAAAAAAAAGTCATTATATCATAACTAAATAAAGTTGTGAGAGAAAAGGCTGAATGGGACAGAAAGAGATAAAAAGAAAGTAGAAGTAGGAAAAAAGAAAAATGCAACTAATGAGGAGAAGGTGCCGCACAGTGAAAGAAGTGGAAGGTAGTGAAGTAAAAGGGAAAGAAAAATAGATCATTTTAGGTCACAAAGAAAGGAAGATTAGAAGGTCACTAATAGTGGGAAAGGGGTTTATTCATGGCGGCGTGAGGGGGAGTTGGGCGATGAGCGGGTACAGTATGAGCAATTTAGGGTCGAGAATCCTGGATCTTCACAATGGTAGTAAAAGGTGGTGAGCGGATTCAGGCATCGTTAAAACTGGTGGGTGGCTTCATGGCAATTCCAGCACCCGAAGCCTGCTGTAGTTTGGAGAAACTGCGTTGTGTGAGGATTTATATTTTGGGGAGCTGGAATTTGAGGGAAAGAAGGGAGCGGGGGCATGGTTTTGGAGCCGAATATTTTTGGAAGGGATTCGGAGAAGTCGAATAGGATTTGGAGGATGAGGGAAGCGTCTGGATCGCGACGGAGTTAGAGGGGGGTGAATGAGCTTAAGTCGCAATGTAGTTGGAAAGTGAGGAGAGAGTCTAGGTTTCGAAATTCTTTCGGTGTTGGGTTGGGATCGTTAACTTTTGGATGATTTCCTTTAGGGGGGAGTTTGTGTGTCGGTCTCTACGGTCTTGTTTGCTTGCGCCCGTTTGGAATATAAACGGGATCTCAAAATTAGGACAAGTCAGGATGGGTGTTTCGGACAAGCAGCGTTTGATTTTCTCAAAAACAGATTGCTGATCATCTACCGAACTCCAAAGCTGCTTGTTCATCAGCAACAGTGATAGGGGACTCGCTAAGGTCGCGTAATTCCTAATGAATCTGCGGTATTAACTGGTCATTAGAGTGTTCGATAATGTCGTTCACTAACATACTCTCGACATCGGCTACTATGCTTTCCATGATCTGGAGGAATGTCAAAGAGAGACGTTGTTTTATAGGTGGATGGTTCCCTACATCTATAATAAGTTTAGTTAAACTGGAAAGCCCGGACTTTCCATGTGGATCGGATAATTCTTGTTTTATAAATTCTTGAAGTCTAATATCTTCTTCTACCGTAGTAGTTCTATTTGACATGACCTCTCCTATAGACGGTTTCTAAATTCAACTCTTCTATCAATTTTAAGCCATCTAAACCTATGAAAGAGTGGTAAGTACCACTATCTATAAAGGTTTGATTTTGTTTCCCTATGATCTCAATTGTTAAATACATCAGGGGCTGAGGGTCAGAGAGAGTTTCAGATCGGTAAGGGAGCTGTGAAAGGTTGTAAACCGGAACATGGGTTGAAACACAATATTGATTACTAGGTGCCTCCTTAGGGTTCTCCGGAAGGTGCAAATTAGGGATAATTTCCTGGAGGTTGGAGTAGTAGGGTCCGTGAAGGGGTTGGTGTACAATATAAATAGGGTATGAAGAGATATAATTCTGGGAAGCTACGGTAGGGTTCGGGTTTAAAAAGGCAATTTTCTGTACAGGCATGGGTGAGTCGGAATTGTCTTGAGGTATTAATTTTCCAGTTTTCAAATTCATAGTAACAGAAATTAACTATTTCTGTGCTATCAGATCTTTTAAGAAAAGGTTCTTCGAATTAATTGAAGACAGTTGAGGGCTCCTTTCTACCGCAACCAAAATAAAATATATTTCTAGGCTGTTTACATTCGGTAAACCTATGGCCTCTTTCACTATAATTTCAACATTTAAGGGTACATCACTTTTATATCGGAATTGGACCATATCCGAGGGGGTTGTAGGCGATTGGGGGGTGTCGGTTCTTGAAGGGCTTGGTTTTGGATCGGGCTCAGGTGCGATAGAATGGTTCCTGGAGGAATTCGGTTGGTTTCGGTTATTTTTTTCTATCGAGAGATACGTGAAGTCAATCGATTCATCTTGCAAAAACATTTCAGAACGTTCTTCATCCAACAAGGCAATTCTATCGAATCGTCTATCAAATCTCTTCCTTTCGGGTTACCTATCGGGCAGTCTGTCAATTCTTGGATCTTTAGAATCCGTGTAAGTTAACTCAGACAATAAAGATCGTTCTGGGAGAGGGGATGGTTTATAGTTTTTGGCTACACATTTGCCAGATGTTCAAAATGTGCGAAGTTTCTTATTTGGCTGCGTTGTATAGTCAAGTGTAATCGGGGAAAGAGGTTCCTATGCGCGTAACTAATTTCTTCCAATTCTGACATTTTGGAGATCAGCCTATTGAACATGATCCGCATACAAGTTAAGTAATCGGAGACAGAGTCTTTTTTACCCTGTGTATTACTGGTAAAAAAAAACGCCCAAACGACAAAGGGCCCACCTAATGAGAGTCGCGCTCCATGAAAAGGGACCGCGAATCAGCGAGCGAGAAGGGGCGTGCTCATACATACATCAATCGCGATGAAGCGATTCGCTCTCTGATACGCGGGCCTTTTTCCCGGAGCGTGACTCTCATTGGGCAGGCGCTTTGTCGTTCGGAATTTTTGTCACGGATCCTCCAAACCTAATTCGGAAAGCTCTAGCGAACTCATTAAAAGTCCGCCATAGCCTTTGGGATCCTCGGAATGAGTTTAGAACGATTTCTGATCAGAAAAGGGGAATCACCTTCATCAGGTGGTCATCATAGATAAGCATTTGTCCTCGTCCGTCTTAGGTTCTCATTAGAAATGCATTCCTAATTGTTCTTAAGTAATGCAATCCATCAGGAATGCGAATCTTAAAGAATGCGATCTTAGTTGTTCATCCCCGCCCATGTTTACGACTCCCGAAAGATTATCTAATAACTAGGGAGATATGAGGGTACTTCCTAATGTTTAAAGAGAGAGAAGAATCACAAGAAGAGATCAAGGATCGTAATAAAGCAATATATAGTAGCAATGATTCTCTTAGGGCGAAATCGATATA
>NC_046663.1:118356993-118360534 GCF_010883055.1 Belonocnema kinseyi
GCGGATAGAGGGTCCCTGTACCAAGGGTTTCTGCTGAATATGGTTACAAAAATAAATAGGCAGTCGCGGACAATTGTCCAGGGGTGGTCCCGAAGGAATAAAACCCCAAACGGAGGTATGCCAACCGTGCCGAAAGCTGAATGGCACCTGGGTGAGGTGTCTAGAATGGTTACTCTGGGATAACGGGCGACCCCTCAGAGTACGCAGCCTTATCCTTGCATGCGGGGCTCTATAAGGATGGACGAAGCCCTTTTCATAGCTTCTCACGGGAACAACAATGACAGCACCAAACATAGTTGTAGTAAGTGCGGTTCAAAACAACAGAACGCACAGGGTTCCCGACAATGGGTCGGCCAACAATGCCGACCACTCTAGAGCTAGGGAAGCCAATAAAAATAGATTCAATGCAATGGATCGGCGGAATCTTAGGACCTTTAGATGGACGGAGCGACTAAATCACGACTTGCTAGAGTGCTACGATGCGAGTGTGGCCCCTAAACGGGATTACATGGCACGGTTGCATGCCGAAGTACTCCAAAGAAGGGGCTATGTAAGCGGATCGCCTATTCTACAAGAGCCAGAACAAGCCGGTAACAAAGAAAGAGAGGCGACACTAAGACTAACAGCGGGCAGGCATCCGATAGAGGAAGAGTGATGCTTTATGACCCGGAGTAACATCAACCCCCAGGTTTCTGTCAGGCCAAAAGATCTGGCTGAAATGAATGATGAGCTTCGTGCACATTTTTCCAAAAAATTCGACCTCTGGACTATCAATTGTTGTGTGTATAATGCAGCAAGAGCTTTGGCCGATGCGAACCGTAAAACAAAACCAACGGTTGATCATAAGACCAAAAGACGAATGCATCAACTTGCCATAAAGATAGGCTGGGCAAGACAGTACGCGTCCCGCATTCAGCGTGTGATTGACTACATCACATCTGGCAGGAATTTTACCGCGAAGGTTCAAAATTTTGCGCGCGAACTCCGAACCCGTTGTCACACACTTAACGAGTCAAAGCTGCTGACCATCAGGTAGCATGTTGTTGAGAGAATACGGATACTATCTGACGCTAAGAGAAGTCTAGAGCGAAGGGAGAGGTGGGTCAGAGAAAATCAACAATTTCTCTCAGACCCATCTAGATTCTTCCAAGACCCTCCAGTTACTGTCGAACAGCCACCCAAACCAGAGGAGGTCAAAGTATTTTGGAGTCCCATCACTACCGAGGAGGTGAAAAAAGTATTAAGAGAGATGAAGAACTATTCCGCACCGGGACCATATTGTATCAAAACCTTCTGGTGGAAGAAGTTTCCTTCAACCCATCAGCATTTTTCCCGCCTTTTCACCTTATATTTGAAGTCTGAAGATTCGATTCCGGAGTGGTTGGTGTAGAGGCGCTCAATACTCTTGCCGAAAATAGGCAACTTAGCTGACCCGAAGTATTACAGGCCAATCACTTGTCGGAACACACTGTATAAAAAACTCACAGCTATCCTAAATGATAGGATTGTTTGGACAATTGAACCTGTGTGGCAAGAAATGTATGAACAGCGATTCTCCAAGAGCATCAATAGATGTGTCTGCAAAGATGCAGCATTCTACCAGCGCGACCTATCGGTGGCGTGGATTAATTATCAGGAAGCTTTCGATTCGATCTCCCATATACTTATCATCTGTCTTTTAGACCAGACTTCAATCCGAGCGATTAAAGGAAAGCAAACCTTAGCTCACACGACATTGACTGATCCTGCACATGTCTGTGGAAGATACCGTGCATCCTTTTATCGAGGAGCTGTTCACGAAAGTTTTTCTTATGTGCTTTCTTAATCCGGACTTTTAGGAGTGAGTACACGAGATAGATAAGATTTGATGTATTTTGCTCAACACTAATACTGAAGTTGAGTCCGAGCGTTTTAGCAGCCTCTTCCGCTGCTTTGTACAGAAACGCTCCTTTGCCTACTTCTTTGTGATTCCTGACCATTTTAAGAAGAGGGTCTCTTCCATTTGCATCTTTATGTGCTGTACCCAGAATAATCCTGTTGTTTGTTTTGGTGGCGATAAAAAGGAAAAATTTTAATCAGAATGCCACAGGTGTTCGGGAAATTAAAGCCGGAGGTATGTCGTAGAGTGAACATACCTCTTCGCAATCAAAATAAAACCCATTCAGTAAAAGAATTCCTGAGAGAAAAGAGAAAAATAATAACATATGCAGTGAAATTAATTGATATTAACTATTTGGATTTGAGAACTGATTTCTCTGATTTTATAGGAGATTATATTTTCAAAGATTATAACGTAATTCTTGTTATTTTTGGAAATAGAACTTTTATCAATGAAGAAGAAATAATATGAAAGGCTTTATAAATTCCACTGATTAAATTTAAAACTAAAAACCCTCAACTGTCTTCAATCAACTCGAATAACCTTTTCTTAAAAGAGCTGATAGCACAGAAATAATTAATTTCTGTTACTATGAATTTGAGAACTAGAAAATTAATGCTTCAAGACAATTCCGACTCACCGATGCCTGTACAGAAAATTGCCTTTTCAAACCCGACCGTAGCTTTCCAGAATTCTATCCCATCATACCCTACTTATATGGTACACCAACCCCTTCACGGACCCTATTACTCCAACGTCCAGGAAATTAACCCCTTACCGATCTGAAACCCTCTCTGACTCTCAGCCCCTGAAGTATTTAACAATTGAGATCATAGGAAAACGAATCCAAGCCTTCATAGATAGTGGTGCTTACCGCTCTTTCATAGGTTTAGATGGCTTAAAATTGATAGAAGAGTTGAATTTAGGAACCGTCTATAGGAGAGGTCATGTTCAAGTGGCTAACAGTCAAATAGAACTAGTTTCCCAAGAAATAATAGCCTCGGTTTGACTAGAAAATTAAGAAAAGCCTAATGAAATTACAGTACTTAGAACTTTACCAGTTGCTTGTGCAATTGTCCTATACTTTTTTAAAATATTCAAAATTCATGTAAATTTCGAGGATAAAATATAGAATATAAAAAATAACCCTAATGAAATCTACTCTTTGAAATCCCAAACAGAACCTTTTGGAAGATGAAGTAGCCTTAGAAAACCTACGGTAGAAGAATATATTAAACTTAAAGAATTTATAAAATGAAAATTACCCGAACTACTTGGAAAGTCCGGGCTTGCCAGTTTAACTAATCTTATTATAGATGTAGGGAACCATCCAGTTAATACTCATGCGGGAACGACCTACATCCAAAGGCACAATGTGGCACTAACAAGGAAGGTACCCGAGGTTTACCTCACCGATTTTCTTGAAATTGCGATATGTTGTAGAACATCCAAAAATATTCGACACGTATTTTTTTATACGTGCCCATAAGCCCATTTAAGGGGTGAAAACCACCCTTGAAGTTCACCCCTGAAAACACATTTTTTTAATTTCTCGAATAAAATTCGTAATTTTTTACTAAAACAAAGTGGGTAACACTTGTTATTGAAAAGCACATATTTATGCATTATTTTTAGTCATCAGACTCGCAACCCCCGTTTTTT
>NC_046663.1:118360634-118361855 GCF_010883055.1 Belonocnema kinseyi
TTCATACGAAGAATAAACGTATAAACGCTTGGAAAACAAATTAAGAGAAGTAAACAGCTTAAAATAACAAGATAAGATTAAAGTTATCATTTTCTTGTTGTTATCGAGATCGGACGGTGCGAAAACCCTCAACGATTAAATTATCAAATCCGTAAGTCGCCTTGCCATGTTTTTGGTAGATAAGACCTTTTTCGACGATGCGATCGCACTCTTGAACTCACAATCAGCTCGCCAAAACAACACTCGAATATTCGATATTACCTCTCATCATCAGTCTTTAGTCAGAGCTTCATCGAGCTCGTTTGAATCAGTATATTAATTGTGAGTGCAGTGTTTGTTGAATTTACAAGAAATTACATTGGAATCCAATAAATGTGCAACCAAATTCCAAACTCCAAATTTCATCAAAGTATAACATAGTATTTTGGAATTCGTACATATTAATTCTACCATATATTTTTTGGTCAATACTTATTTCCTGATTGTAAGTAAAATTTCTTTTTGCGTAAAATTTCTTAACGCGGTAATTGGTAGGTATTGTATACATGCCCTCGCCATTTTTCAAAAAAAGCAAAGAAATTGAAAGTACTCTATTTTACAGCTCTTTACAAGCCCTATCTAAAGAAACCATAAAAAAATATTTTCATCAAATGTGACGTGGGTATAAGCATTTTTCAAAAAATTAATATTTTTTTTCAAATTTTCATACATCTGAAAACTTTAATGGCAATAATATATTGCACAGAAAATATTTGTTTTTTTACGTAGACACTGGAAATTTTCCAGATTTTCTTTTTAGAAAAAAATGTTTTTTTTACCCTACATTTTTGAAAAATATTTTTCCGAAGGAAAAAGCTCAAAAATTTTTACTGTATTCACTTCAAAAAGCAAACCTTTTCTCTTCGATACATTCTTGTCTATTATTTAAATTTACGGAGATTTTGAAATTTTGAAACAAAATGTCAATTTTTTAAAAAAATGTTCATACTCACATCATATTTGACGAAAATAATTTTTTAATTAGTGATTTAGATATAGCTTGTAAAGAGTTATAAAATGCAATACTTCAAATTTTTATGTGGTCTTTTTCCAGAATTGGTGAGTGATCAAAGATGGACCAGAA
This sequence comes from Belonocnema kinseyi, assembly GCF_010883055.1. Taxonomy (NCBI): domain Eukaryota; kingdom Metazoa; phylum Arthropoda; class Insecta; order Hymenoptera; family Cynipidae; genus Belonocnema; species Belonocnema kinseyi. Next base: position 118,361,758 of record NC_046663.1, read on the forward strand.
ATTTTGGAATTTTCAATATTTAATTATCGTTTGAATAAATTAGAAATGAAATTGATACGTAATTGTCAGTGTAATGTTGATTTAAATGATATTAAAAA
>NC_046663.1:118361955-118365383 GCF_010883055.1 Belonocnema kinseyi
GAACACTAGCTATTGAAGGCGAAAAGCAAATTGAATGTCTTGTAGAATCTGTAAGTTCGACGACTCACAGTTACACAATTCAACCACTCATTTCAGGTAATGAGAGACTGCTTTCCCCATTATTAATTGTTTTAAAAGAAAGTAAAGGAACCTTTGTACCGGTAGTAGAATCCAAATTATTCAAGCCATCAAATATTTACGTGATGCCTTCCGCTTCTGGCAAACTGACTTCAGGTATGATATTTATTATTGATAATTACAGCTTTTAACTTATGTCATGTGAATAAAAATGAGTTTTTTCAATGGTTACAGAACATTTCAAAACATGGCTGAAGGATGTGTATTTTCCCAATGTTGGGCATTCAAGTGTCTTATTAATTGATTCGTGGAGTGGGCATTTCCCTGATGCTATAAAGGAAGCAGCACCTCCAAACAAAATTGTTGATGTAAAAATAATTCCAAAAGGAACAACAGGCAAAATTCAGCCACTAGATGCTTTCGGCTTCCGAGTGTGGAAAAATTACGTCCGTCGCTTCGAGGATAGTGTAACATTAATGAATGAGGATATAGAACTTCATAAAAGAAATAACATTATAAAACTCCAATCCTTGGTATATAATCAATTGTCATCTCCTCGATACAATAATCTATTCAAATATTCATGGTATAAAAGTGGCTACGTTGAATCAAAGCCAAATGAATTTTATAACCCCGTAGATTTTAGTTTTGGTAATGATTGTAATGAGCGTTGTGAAGTTCCTGGTTGCTCTAACCCAGCAATTGTAAGATGCTCTTGGTGTAAGAAATCATTATGCTTGAAACATTTTTTTAATGATTATCATTATTGCCAGGATTATAAGAAGTAACATTAAAACTCAAAACTATTGAAATATTAAATTTTTGAAAATTTTTTTGTACTTTGAATCATTAATTTTTTATTACCTTTGCAAGTCCCATAGAAAAAGAATAAAATCATAGAGATACGACAATATCTCCTATGGGGCTGGTTCACCCCTTATTATAGGTTTTTTATTAAGGTGAGAACAGTCGATTTCGTATTGTTCTATAACATATCACAATTTCAAGAAAATCGGTGAGGTACACCTCGGGTATCTTCCTTGTAAGAGTGCCTTATTACCATCTCTGTCACTCTTACGGCATTAACCTTAATATCACTCCTCTGATCGCTCTTAGGGAAATCGAGTCAATTGTCGAGAATGGGAAGTGCCGCATATACTGGAACTTTATATTCTCGACAATTGTTTCTGTTGCACACTCGAGGCCAGAAATGGTTCTTCTTGACTTCGAGAAGCGAACCATGTTCATTATCGAATTTTCGGTACCAGCTGACAAAAACATCAAAGCCAATGGGAATGAAAAGAAAGAGAGGTATAGAGAACCTATAAGAGAATTGCAACGATTATACCCAGAATATTCTGTTAAACTAATCGTCCTTATCACCGGCGCTCTTGGGGGTGCCAAGCTTTCACTCGTTAATAGCCTGAAAAGCATCCCTGCGTGTCAACAATATGCTAAAGCACTTGCGGGAAAAATGCAGAATGCGGTGGTCGTTGCATCACTCCGTGTACTCAGGGTGCACGAAACTTTTGCTGGACCGTCGTATTGATTCCGTTACAGACTGTAACCACCTATCTCGCTGTCGTGAGACGTGGTTGTGGCTGAAATTTTACCGCGATTTCGCTGGGAGCGGGTGCAATTTCTCAGATTAGCAACCCTCTCCCTGTGAATAATCAACAATAGAATACCAACTAATAAACATAACCTATAATTTTCGGCCCCAAAAGAAGATTGTGAAGATTTTTGGTGCTAAAAGAAGATATAAATTATAAAAAATACTTGAACGATATGGTGACAAAAAAAATTGATTATATGAAAATATTGAAAGTAGTTATGACCACAAAAGAGTACCAAAAGATTAAAAAAATATTGATATAAGAAAAAGAGAGATCAAAATAATGCTAAACAAAGTTAGTGTCAACAAAGCTGCCGGCTCAGTCTAAACAAAAACAAAAATGGTGGAAGGGGGGGGGGGTACGTCATCACAAAGCTCATCTGCTGACTTTCCTTCTCGTTTTTCTAATTACCTCATCTCTTTTTCGTGTATTTGACGTTTGAAATGAATCCTTAAAAATTTGCTTCATTCATCGCTCCCTATCTTCTCACTTGTCCCCATCCTAGGTTTCCTAGACCTATTAATTATCTTCCACACGTCCCCTTCTGCCTTAACACTTTTCAACTCCTCTTCCAGCTCTTTTTTCTTTTTCTGCTCTTTCTTCTTACACGTCGCCTCAAACTCCTTCCTCATTTCTAAGTACTCCTCTCTTTTCGCGGTTCCTTCCTTCCACTTTCTGTACTTTTTTTCAACTTTCCCTTTATCATTTTATATTACCTATTCAACCACGGCTTCACCATTCCTTTCTTCTTCTTCCTAAATTGCTTCTTTTGCACACAATCTTTCACTTTGTCTTTTAGATCCTCCCATACCTTGTCCACTGACTTTGCCTTACAGCTTACGTTGTCTAACTGCTCTTCTAACGACCTTTCTTCCCCACCCTACCTCTCGCCGACCTCCCCCTGTATTCACAAACTTAATAGCTGATCGCCTGATTCCACCGTCCCTTTCACTGGGAATTTCTCTATCTCCTTCCAACCTTGCATATTCATAATCACATAGTCTATCACCGATACAACTCTCTTACTCATATATGTGTATTCTCCCTCTTCGTCCCCTTTTACCATACTATTCGCCACCGCATACCCTCTATTCTTCATTCAGTCTCTTAGAATCTGCCCCTCTATATTTATTATCCTATCCTTCGATTTTCTTTCTAAGTTCTCCCCTTCCCGGTACAGGCCACCTTCGCACCCAATTCTCGCATTAAAGCCCCCCATTACCATTATACCCTTATCTCTCCCTCTCTCCTTCTACATAAACTTCTTCTTCTAATCCATCCCTAACCCCTGTTATAATTCCCCACTATTCCTTCCTTTCCTCCTACCTTAGCCCTACCTTCCCCGCTGTCCCTTTGCCCCTCTCCTTCCTAGCCCTGTCATTTAGCGTTCTCTGTACATCCCTTTCCTTCCTCGTCAAATCTTGATTAATGAAAACCTTCTTGTCCTTTATCCTATTTTTTTACGCACTGCCCCAATTTTTCTTTTCAGCTCTCCAATTCCACTACCGCTACATCATTCTCCTTCTTCCCTCCATCCTTACTTTCCCTACCTGGCCTTTAACCAACCCTATTCTCTGTAGCAGCGCTTCCACCCCCTCCCATTCTTCCCCGCTCTTTAACTTCAATCCTCTTATTACTATACCAGGTGTATACATATGAAACCGGTATTTTTTCAAGAAAAAAACACATTTATTTCAAGAGAATGATAACAAATATTTTATTCAAAGTATGCGC
>NC_046663.1:118365483-118376161 GCF_010883055.1 Belonocnema kinseyi
CGCCAATTAGCACAAATGGTAAGTTCCGACAGTGCCTACAAGTGTGCCTACTGGCCGCTAAATGGCAATACCGGTTTCATATGTATACACCTGGTATTATTTCTCTTATCTACCTGCTCTCTTTTCTCCATCCTCAACTCCATTGCCCTTATCCTTTCCCTATCCGCTCTCTCCTCCATTTCAAGTCTACGCTCTCCCACTTTTTCTTCTATCATAATCTCCACCTTCTTCCAAATATCTTGCTTCTCGCCCTCCCCCTTGTCAACTGCTTTCATGTCCGATCTCCCTTCCTACTTCTCCAGCCTTTTGTCCACCCTTTCCTTCCACACCCTAATATCTTCTTCCATTTTCTTTATTTTATCCTCTTTTTCCTTCCTTACTGACACCAACTCCCTCTGCAATCTTTCTACTTTCCCCCTCTGCTCTTTTACAACCTTTTACCATCTCTCATCTCTTATTCTCAAATCCTTTCTCATACTTTCCATCTGCTCCATAACCCCCCTTTCGTTCTCCCTCAACCCTCTGATCTCGCCTATCAGCACCTCGAAAGCCTTCTCCGTCTGCCTCACCACTTTTAGGAAAGGGGGGGGGGGGGTACCTACGTGTTCGTACGCTTTTTTTAAAGCGACTCTCTAGCGCGCTTTTCTCTGGACTCTCTATGCTTTCCCTTTATATGTGTTAAATGTTATCCGTAAAAGGAATATCAAAAGGGAATCTGAAAAATCAATAAGAAAAGTTCTCCAAGTGAAAAAGAGGTTGGCAAAAGTTCCTAAAGGGGTTCTGAAATATAAATTAAGTTCTCAAAACGCAAAGGGGGTTCTCAGAAGGTCCTAAAGGGGATTCTTAAGAATATATATGGGGTTTCACAAACAAGCGCAGCTCAGAGGTTCCCAAAATAAACGGGGGGATCGAGAACAACTTGAATCGAATATAAGGAGGCTAAGACAGAAATTTCAGAAATTATAAGGGGATCAATGACATATCAAATAAAATTACGCTATATAAAATTGTGGGGGCCCCTATCGCATTCAACACAAATGTGGGTTTTTTGAAATCAGGAAATCACCACCTTGTTAAAAATAAATATCAGTATAAAGAATTGTAGGGATCAAGAATTTTTCAAATGAAATTACGGTATATAATTTGTTGGGGTTCAAGAATATTTCAAATAAAATTAAGGTAAATAATATTGTGGGAATCAGGAATATTTCCAATGAAATTACAATAAATGATATTGTGGGGATCTTTATCGCATTCAACACAAATGTGGGTATATGATATCAGGAAATCACTATCTTGTTGAAAATAAATATCAGTATATAGAATTATGGGGATCAAGAATATTTCAAATGAAATTAGGGTATATAGTTTTGTGGGGATCGAGCATATTTCGAATGAAATTATCGCTACTAATATTGTGACGATCAGGAATATTTCCAATCACATAGTAAATTTGGGGTCACTAAGTTAGAAATAAAGTAATTTATGGCATTTTCGGCACTTAATAAAATATAGGGGAATTAGAAAAATTGTAATTTTTAGAACCTTAATGTAAATTTTCGAATCCCTAATATAGTAAACTTGGGATCACTAAGTCAAGAATAATTTCCGGCATTTTCGGCATTAAATAAAATATAAGGTAATTGGCAACGAGAGTGAGGGAGAGATTCTGAGCTGCTTGCTTTCAGAGGAGGCGATAGGTGAGAGTCGTCCCCTCGATGGCAGGGTCGGCTGAATTCCGGTGCTGAGGTGGAGGTTCAGAAGCCCCTAGTCCTCATCATAGATGCAAAGTAGGCTTCTCAATGCTCCCGATAAGGAGAAAAAAACACGGCATGAAAGCCAAGAAATGTCTGTTCATAACAAAGACATTTCAAAGATCATAATTTTAGACGAGATTAGCTATCCTAACATATAATTTAGGCGGTAACTGCCTCGGTTCATCTTCACCAGGAACGCGCCTTGGATATCAGATTCCCAAAAGAGATAATCCGTTCTATCCTTCATGAGTAAACTCAGCTATTCTATTCTGGATGTCAGAAGGATTAACGATAAACGATATCCGGGAGTTTGCGTGGGGACCTGAGAAGTGAAGATCTGCAGAAGGCGAAGATGGGGATGGATCTAATCGATCATTTGCATCGATGGTGCGACTCTACGTAGCTCCCGCTCGAGATTTCGGAATAAAAAAGTGTAAAAAAACACAAAACACAAAAAATAATGAACAGTCCATTCCCAAACTTAGCGATAAAAAAAGTACAATAGTTTACTAAAATAGAACAGTAATATATAAAATAAAACAGTAGTAGCTTAAAATAAAACAAAACAGTGGCGTGCCGAATTTTAGTACTCTTCGTGTGAACACGAAGGCTTTTTATTATGGAAACTTTACGTAAACTGAACTTTGTGAGATGCAGAAAATCTGCAACGTCACAATCGATAAATGGTATTAGGCAAAACTAAGTATAAACATCTATTGTTGTTCTTCAAGATTTTGTTGTATTGGGCTAAATCAATAGTTCAGCAAATTATCATAGGTTATCCGTCCTATTATCTGAGAGAAAAACTTCACAAGGATAATTGTAGTTTCTTATATTGAAATTTGCAGCAATAATTAATTTCTCTTGATAAAATGATCCTAAAAAAGCCATTCCCTCTGTAAATTATAAAAATTCTCCAAACTTTAACGATGGATGTATATAGAGAACAACTATTATTAAATAATGGAAGTTTTTTGATATATTTGTAGACACAATATTTATGCTAGGACAATGCTTTTTCAAACTAATCAATGGTATTTCTATTGATTTCAAATGTGTATTTCTTTCCATAAGAGTTCCCCCACCACTTCTCCCAATTCAATCATCTCTGTAGCAAGTATATTTATTTATTTCGAATAGTTCTATGGAATAAACCCTTGAAGTCAGTAATTTTGTATCAATAATTTGAAATAAAAGTTATTAGTATTTGAAAACAAATGAAGCTTCTCCATTTTCGGTTATGACAGGTACTCCTTGTCGATATGCGATTTAAAGATCCGCCTCCCCTTTAAAAATTCTCTTGGTCAACACCTGATGTAGATTCTGAAGTTCCTCTTTCTGCATTTCTTTTTGTCCGGAGTACATCTAATTTCCTTTACAATTCCCATTTTCTGGCCCTTCAATACTGTAGACATAATTTTGTGTAGGTTTCTCACCTACATCTCCGTGTCTAACATTAACTTTATTACCCTAGGATTCGTCCTGTTCTGTAATATTTTACCAATTCTGTATGCACTTGACCAAAAGTGTTAATTATTATAATTTACACATTTTCATACTCATTTTACTTGACAGCTCGAAAAACGGTTGCTGGTAGCAAACGGAAACAAGCGTAGACATGAAATGGAGGAGAGAGCGGATAGGGAAAGGATATGGGTAATCGAGTTGAACATGGAGAGAAGGGAGAAGCAGATAGGAGAAATAGTATAGTAACAAGAGGATTGAAGCTAAAGAGCGGGAAGAAAGGAAGGGGGTGGTAGCGCTGCTACAGAGCATAGGGTGGTTTAAAGGCAAGGTAGAGTTAGTTAGGGCGGAGAGAAGAAAGGAGGATGAAGTGGTGGCGGTGGAATTCTAGAGTTGGGAAGAAAACTTGAGGATAATGCGTAACGAAAATAGGAAAAAGAACAAGAAGATTTTCAACGATCAAGATTTGACGAGGAAGGGAAGGGATGTGCAGAGAATGCTAAATAACAGGCCTAGGAAGGAGAGGAGCGAAGGGAGAGCGGCGAAGGTAGGGTATTGGAAAATGAAAATAGATGAGAAAATGTGGGTATGGGACGAGGAGAAGGAGGTATTGAAAGAAGTGCAGGGGAACTTTTCTCGTAGGAAGTAGGGGGTGGGAGTGAAGCAGGGTGGAGGAGTGTTAAAGGATGCTACAAGAGGCGGTCAAAATAAAAAGGAAAGGAAGGGCTTACGGGGGAATTATAAGAGGGGTTAGGGATAGATTAGAGAAAGAACTTCATGGAGAGGGAGAGGGAGAGGGAGAGGGCGTGTAAATGAGGGCTGTAAAGATAGGAGGGGGAATGTATAAGTTTGTGACTGTGTGCAATAAGGATGGGATGAAAAGGATTAAAGAAAGGGTGGAAAAATTACTAGGAAAGAGAGGTGAGGGTATAGTAATACTGCGGGAGGGGAAGCTTTACTGCAGGAATTGGGGGAGGGGGCCTGTACCGGGAAGGAGAGAGCTTCAAAACAAAATCGAAGGATAAGATAATAATTGAAAGGGGAAGATTCTAACAAACTGGATGGAGGACAGAGGCTGGGCGGTAGCGAATAGAATGGTAAAAGGGGACGAGCAGGAAAAATACAAGTATGTGAGTAAGATGGGTGTATCGGTGACAGACTATGTGATTATGAATATGCAAGGGTGGGAGAAGATAGAGAAATTCGCAGTGAAACAGAGGGTGGAATCAGACCATCAGCGATCAAGTTTGCGAATACAGGTGGAGACTGGCGAAAGGCAGGATGGGGAAGAAGGGTCGTTAGGGAAGAGGGTTCCATGGAAGAAAGAGGCGATAGAGAAGTATGAGGAGTAGTTAAGCAACGTAAGCTTTGAGGGGGAGTCGGTGGACGGGATATGGGAGGAAACGTTGTGAAATGTTGTGTACAAAAAAAGGTATTTAGGAAGAAGAAAAAAGGAATGGTGAATTCATGGTAGGATAGGGAATGTAAAATGATGAAGAGCAAGGTGAAAAAGAAATACAGAAAGTGAAAGGAAGAAACCGCGAAAAGGGAGGAGTACGTAGAAATGAAAAAGAAGTTTAGGGCGGTGTGTAAGAAGAAAGAGCAGGAAAAGAAAAAAGAACTGGAAGAGGAGTTGATGAGTGTTAAGAAAGAAGGGGATGCGTGGAAGATAATTAATATGTTTGGAAAACGTAGGGTGGGGATAAGTGAGAAAACAGGAAGCCATGCACGGAGGAAATTTTTTAAAGATTCACTTCAGGGGGCAGACACACGGAAGATAGATAAGGGGATTAGAAGAACGAGGAAGGTAGATGAGGAGGAGCTGAATGACGCGGAGATAGGGAAGTAGATAAGGAAGTTGACAAAATCTAAGGCAGCTGGGCTGGACGGTGTAGAGAACGAAGCGTAGTTGTTTGTCCCACAAGAGGTAAGGAAGAGGCTGAAGGGGGTAGTGAAAAAAGTATAGAGGGGGGTGGGATTCCCAAGAGGGTGAAGGGAACGGTTGATCGTATCACTGTATAAGAAAAGGGATAAGGAGAGGCAGGAACATTATAGAGAAATTACGCTAATGAATACTGAGTCTAGGGAATACTGCGTCTAGGGAGGGAAGGAGTGCTATTGACAATATTTACGTCTTGCAGCACGTGGTGAATAGAGGACTAAACAAAAAAGGTGCCCAATTGTACGCATTTCTTGTAGATCTAAAGGGTGCGTTCCTTTTGGTGGATAGGGGGAGGTTGTGCGAGGCAATGGAAGACAGGGAATCGAAGAGGATAATCGAGGTATATCGGAAGGCGAAAGATTAGGTGAGAGGAGGGGAGGGAATCTCTGAGGGATTCTGGATGGATAGGGGGTTGGGGCAAGGGTGCCCGCTTACCCCAACGCTTTTTTCAATTTTGATCGCGGATATGGAAAGTAAGCTAGCGGTCGGAGTAGTGGGAGTAGTTAGGGTAGGAAGAGTCAGGATATGGTCACTCGCATATGCAGATGACATACTTCTGCTAGCAAAGAGCGAAGAGGCTTTAAAGGAGATGATAAAAAGGTTGAGAAGATACTTGGACAAAAATAGGTCAGAGTTAAATGCTGACAAGTCGAAGGTTATGGTGTTCAGGAAAGGAGAGAGATAGTAAAAGAGAGAGAAAAGAGAGAGAGATAGAAAAAGAGAGAGATAGAGTGAGAGGTGGGAGAGATAAGAGGGGATTGGAAGAGAAAAGCAGTACAGGAGAGTTATGTAAAGTGGACACTGGGGTTGGTAAGGAATATGCCAAATCATATTGTCAGGGGGGAGACAGGAAGCATGGAGGAAGAGAAGGCAGAAGGAGAGGAGAGAAGAAGAGAGTTAAGGTTTAATGGGAACTATCTATGGATTATACCAAGGAAGAGAGCACAATATTTTAAAAGAGCATATGTGAATTGTGCGGGAAGGGAGATGTAAAAGTTGAGCACTGGTTGGAGTAATGTGAAGAGGTGGAAAGGAGTGGGATAAGCGTGGAAGTATTGTTGAATGAAAGGGGGGGGGGCAAAAGGGGAGAAGCATGGGTGAAGGAAGTGTTGGGTAAGATAGAGAAGAAGTAAAGGAAGGAGGAAGAGACGTGAAGAAGGAAAAATTGTAAAGAGGAGAGGAAGTAGATGTAAGAAAACTGTAAATATTGTAAATAGTAGTTAAGTATAAGGTGTTAGCCGCGAAGGGAATAGGCTGGCAATGCGAGGCATAGCGAGAAAAGAGCGACATGCGTGCGAGGCGAGGCGCAGCGAGGAAGGTTAGACTATAGAAGCGAGCGGATTAGTTATAAGATGTGGATGGATGTTAATTTGTAAGAGATAGTTGTAAGAAAATTCTTTTTTGAAAAAGGAATAAAAGGAAGTCAATTTTTTTAAGGCCAGCAGGCCGAAAAATAACCGTTTATGTATCTAGCTGCAATCCACTTTTGATTCACACGTATTGAAAGTTCATTTAAACACGTATTGAATGTTGTTTTTCATTAAAATTAGTCATTTTTGTGTTGAAAATTCCACAATATGGTAAAAAATTTATTTGTTTGGTTGAAAACGTAATTCGTTTGTTGAAAATTTATTTCTGTTCTTCTTGAATATGTAATTATTTAATATTAAACATAACTATTCAACTTTTGTTTACAAATTTCTCGTTTACTTTAAAAAATTTATGTATTTTCATAAATACATTTAGATTTATCATTTGATTTAAAAAGACACATATTTAACTGCAATTGTAATTATTCCACGTTTCGTAGAAACTGGATATTGTTTATAGAAATTGACTCTATGTGGTTGCGAATGAATCTGTTTGGTTGAAAGCTTATATTTCTAACTAACAAACTGAATTATTATACCTATTTATTGAAAATTTATCTTTTTTACTTAAAGATTTATGCATTTTTTGAATATATTAATCTTTTTATTTGAAAATTCAACTATTTGGTTGAATGTTAAACTCTTATTAAAATAAATTTGGTTTTGTGAAGATTCATCTTATTGGCTTGAAAATATATCAAATTGGTAGGAAATAAAAATGTTTGGTAGCAAGTTAACTTTATTGTTGAAAATTTGTAAGTTTAGCTGCTAATTTAACTATTTTGGTAGAAAATTTATTTTTTTAGTTAGAAATAAAACTATTTACTGTAAAATTTAACTTTTTGGTACAAAATTAACTTCCTTCTTAAAATGATATAATTTTCTGTTTGAAAATTCAAACTTTTTGTAAATAATTTGACTTTTGGGCTTCATAGTTTTCGCAATATTGTTGAAAAAGTACATATTTTGGTGCACATTCGTATTTTTTTTAATGAGAATGAATCTTCTTTACAATATATATAACTATTCCATTTTCCGTTGAAAATTTATCTTTTTTTTAGTATAGAAACTTTCCGTCGTCCATTGTCAAGTATTATATTACATTTATTTTTTTAATACCTTTTCACGGCTCATTGCTAACGAACTAATGATAGTTCACATAGTCACCTTCTAAGTTCTTTCAATACATATTAATTAAAGGAATTTGAAAAATATCACCGAAGCATTTGAATATTATGTATTTTTTCAATTGTGTCAGCGATATGGATATGAAAAAGCAAAACCTATATTTATTTTCATGCCATATTGTTTTTGGAAAGGATATTTTCTACCAAGCCCGGCGGGAGGCATGAAGGAACCAGTCATTAGACCAGATTTATAACGGCCTATTAGTATACTGTTACAGCCAACAGTGACACTTGTTAGTCTTTCCAGGCAAAGCCTGCCTTCTTGTGAGCCTAGCGTCACATCTACGTGCCCTCTTCTCACGCACGTATAAAAGTCCAACCGCCACAGATTTTCTAAACAAAGTACGTTAATCCGCTTATGCGAGTTTCTTTTATTTTGGTAACGGCAAAAGTTTTCGAGCTGTCAAGTCAAATGAGCGAATAAAAAAAGTGCAATATAATTCATACTTTTAGTTGAGTGAATAACAAAAAATTGCGATTGTGATAGGAGTCTGTTTGAGCACGTCTCGTGCAGAAATTGCCTAATTTATTCCCGAGTTCCGATCTGGGCCCGATCTGATTTTCGACATGTGGCCTCAAGAAAGCAGATGGTGTGGTTTGCGTCAGAAAAACTTCAGGTCGGGTTAGGTTAGACAAGATTATTTCAAGTTTTCGGTTATCGTCGTGATATTGTTTTTCTTTCATAGAACTTGAAATGCCAAAAGCAAAAAGTAGATTGCGACTTCGGAGTCACAGAATTGTTGGTGAGATTTCTTATATCCGCAATGAAGGCAAAGGTAAGCTTTAATTCGCTAAAAACAACATCAGAATTAATTTTCAGCTTCTGAAGATTTCCAGCAATGTATTCCAGAAAGCGATGTCATTTTGAGCGCATTTACTATTTATGTTAATAAAAAAATATTTTCCAGCTTTTTAGAATTTTATATTTTGTTATTGATATTGTGGAAATAGAGGTGACATTATACCAAATGTATGAATTTCCAGATACGTAAAATTATAGATTTAATGCTTTTTATATTTTCTCGAACATAACCTCACCTTTTAAATCTAACCCCACGTGTTCCATGTGCATTAGTAAAAACAACCATTCCAAAAGAATATTAAGAAGATTTAAAATATTTATGATTAAAATTCATTTGTGTGTGGGTAATAAAACTAAACTTGAACATTTTTTGTCAATGTATAATAGTTTTCTTCGAAGTGCAAACTCTTATCGATACATTCAAGCAATATAAACAGATAATGTAATGTACAATATTTAAAATTAGATATAACGTATAATGATATATAATGTCTAATATTGAAAAATTGAAGTTTTGTCAAATATAAAGTTGAAAAAATATTATTCTAAAATCTTTTGAAATTTTATTGATTATAGAAATAAAAAATTGAAGGGACCATATCTGGGTCAGATCAGGCCCTATTTTGGATTCCCAGATCTGGGTCCTGTCTGGTAGGGCTTTTTATTTAAGGTCTGGCCCCTGCGGGCTGCGCGAGAAAAGAACACTGCAATATTTTGAGTGCGAATGCGAGTCACATAGGTTGTTGAGAGCAAAAGAGAAACCAGTTTTCCATGAGAACAAAACGTGTACTTCAGGAAGTTGAGAGGGTAAAAGAACTGGATAGTTGTTTCATTTTTACTTTCAAGTAAAATGTGTTGCATTATTGCTCTCACATTTGTCACGTTGCATTTTAACTTTTCAGGTACACCATTAAAATAGTATATAACATTTTCTCGTTCTTCCTGCCAACACACTTCGAATCTTCGTGTATATTATGATTTATATCAAACGATCACAGAGACTTTCAGGATCGCTGGCCACAAATGTGGAAAGAGATTTTTTTAAACGAAATAAAACTCTTTTTAAGTAAGTTTGATTATGACATCAGATTTGTTTTTGGAAATAAAATGGTGTTAACAAAATGGCTGACATTAAATAAATTTTTTTAATATTCAATTACGTCTTCAGATATTTTATACAAATGCATCACTGTCGATACACTTTTTATGCGAAATATAGATACTAAAATTATTCGATTTCATTAATTTATAGAATTTTGTGGTTGTCTGGAAAAACGACTTAAATCCATTTTTGGAATCTCTTTTTATCCCTCCAAAGTTCTATCAGGAATGAAATCCCTGCTTCAGCTTTACTTCACAGAAATTACCATGACATTATGACTTGAGTCCATTTTTCACGAAAAAACAACTTAAGTCCAAAAGGGAATTTTCGTTTCTAAAAAGATATAATTGATGAAAGAACTTTGTATGACAATATTCACAAGTTTTTCTGAATTAAAACATTATTTCAGCATGTGAAAATCATGCGAAATCGTTTCCATCGAAATGAAAGAACAATTTTCTGACTGACCAAAAAGACGACTTGAATCCATTGAAATTGATTTTTTTAAACTTCAATTTATATTTTTATAGTCTTAATTGAGGGTATAAAATAATTAATTTTTGTAAAATAAAAAATAAATTTTAAATAATTTTTTTTTAAATTTAAATATATTTTGTTTAATAATTGAAATGTATTTAAATTTAAATATATATATATATATATATAATTAGTTAATATTAATAATTATTAATAATTTAATTAAATATAAATATAATATTAAGCTAAAAATAATAGGTAAAAATCGGTTTGAAATCAATATTATTAATTTATCATATCGATATCGAGGAAAACATCTTCGAAAAATACTAATCAAATTAGCTATTAATAAAATTTTAATAAAAAAAAAAATTTTATGAAAAATTTCCTAGATAAAAAAAATAAATGAAGTTCTTACTGAAATAATTATACCATATTCTTCTATAAAAATTAAAGCAAACCCCCCATTTATATATTTTCTATTGAATCCTGAAACTAATTCAGATGCTCCTTCTGCTAAATGAAAGGGAGTTCAATTTAATTCAGCAATAATTCTAACCAAAAATATTAATATTAT
>NC_046663.1:118376261-118404850 GCF_010883055.1 Belonocnema kinseyi
AAATAATATTGATACTTTAATATAGATATGAAATTAAATCTTTCCATAAAAAATAAATGTTTTTAAATAATTAAAATTGGCCTAACTGCATAAGAAATAGTTTGTGCAATTGAACGAATGGCTACTAATATTGAATATATTGAGTTTTATGTATGTGTATTTAATCTCTCCCTTTTACGGGTTTGAGGGCCTCCGCTAACTTTACTTAAAATTTACATTCCATTCTTAATCTAAGTTATAAATTGCTTATCTTCTGATTTTGCGCCTTACTCAAAAATGAAGTTAAATAATAATAACAAAAAATAATACTAATAATTCTAGTAATGAACGATCTTCCAGGGCCCCTCTCTAAAACATGTGCCCATGACTCCAATTCATATCTACATACTCTATATAGATTCTCCTTTTCATCCATCCAATATCTACAAGCTCTCACTCCTTCTCCCATTCTAAACCAGATCACGCTAAACCATTTGTCTTCATTTTTTATTTTTTGCAGATACTCTGCTTCCCTCAACCCTTTGACCATCATATACCATCCATTGTACCTCAAATCTATAATCTTTGCCCATCTCCCTTTCTCCTTTTTTAACTAATAGCTCTAACTCTATATCCTACCCAAACATGCTTGAGTTATTCAGATTCTCTCTCCCCTTTTTAGCTTTTCTTCAAACCTCTAGACTCTCGTAATTTTTCTAGTAATCATTTTTCCCTTCTTAACTCTTCTCTTAACATGTATCCTGAGTAACTCCAGCTAACCCTCATTACCCACCTCAGAAATCGCTCATGTATGGTCTCTACTTTCTTATGTTCCTTCCATCCCCAGATCTTCACTTCATAACACAACACCGCCCAAAACAACGCATCAAAAAACTAGACCCTCATTCCCCAATCGTCTTTAAACCTTCTCTTTCCTATGCCCCATACTTGTCCCATTACTTTACTCGCACATTCAATTATTTTCCTCACCTGCAGCTCGTTTCTGGTTTTCATCATTAGGTTCATCCCCGTCTCGTCGTCTGCTAACAAAACTACGTCGTCCACATAAGCTAGAGAGTATATTTTGCTGTTACCCATTTTCGCCACCCCTTTCCCTTTTTTCCTTAGCTTCTCCTCTAGATCTGCCAACAGTATATCAAACAGTAGCGTACTCAAAGGGCACCCTCTCCTTAGACCTCTTTCCGTCCAGAATACCTCTCCTTCTTCCTTTCCTATCTTCACCCTAATCCTGGTTTCAGTAAAAAATTCCTTTATCCTCTCCACCAGCCTTCCTTATACTCCCCTCTCTTTCATTGCCTGCCACAACACTTTTTTGTTTACTGAATCAAAAGCTGCTGCTTTAAAGTCCACGAATAACGCGATTAATTTCCCTCTTTTTCTCCCTAGATTTCTGTTAACCAAGTAGTTCAGTACGTAAATGTTGTCTATAGTGCCTATCCCTTTTCTAAAACCCGTCTAATTGTGTGGAATATTTTCTCTTTCCTCTATCTGACTCTCTAAACTTTTTCTTAAAATATCTGCAAATATTTTGTAGCCAACTGGCATGAGAGTAATCCCTCTGTACTCCTCTACCTTCTTTCAGACCTCTTTCTTGACAAGTGGTACCACCAGCCCTGTTAACCACTCTTCTGGCTACCCTTCTCCATGCTATACCTTCTTGCAGTTCTCCCACAGGCCTTCCCTGATCCCTTCCCCTCCATACTTCAACACTTCATTCTCCATACCATCTTCTTCTGTAGCCTTGTTCCTTATGAATCTATTTATTACCGCATCCACTTCTGGTAATAAATTCTGGATAAATGACGTGGCGCCTATGACAACCATCTATGCCAACGTGTTGACAAATACGAGAAAAGAATTGTTAGAGCAGGAAAAAGGAATCACACCAAAGATACACTCGAAATGCTACATGGCAAATGTACAAATCGCTGGAATTATAACGAAAGCATTGATAAACAGGGGGCGGAAGTCACCTATATCTCAGACGAATTCCTGAATAATAACAGAGAAAGATTCGACAAATATCCTTGCCTGCCGTTGTCCGGAGTTGCTGTCGCCGGTCCCATCGGGTGTAAAGCCGTTTGATTAAACAAACAAATTTATGCAGATGTACATTTTGATTCTCACTTTTCCGTACTTGGATGGGAAACCAGCCATAAGAATTCTACAGGATGAGAAGAGAAAAGGAGTAGAGGGGCAATATAATTTGACGCACCTGGAACTGACGACAAGGACAGATTGGATGTAAAAGAAAATACCCACCAGAACATAGAAGATGACAACGTATTGCCAACACAGATAGAATCGCAGGAGATTGATGAAAAACTATCTGGGTGTGGAAATATCACACAGGCAGAGAGAGAACAATTGGGATGTACGCGGCATCGCGCCAATACACAGCGTTCCAGCATCGCTGCATTGGTACGAGGGCTCGATTACATACTCTCAGGTATGGGCGAGAACATAATCACCTTTGTGAACGACACTTTAATCACGTCATAAAGTTTCTTGGTTTTATTCTTACCACTGATGGAATAAAGCCCGATTAAAAAAAAACTAACAGTATCCAGGATTTCCTTGCACCGATGAACGCAAAAAAATTATGTGGATTTCTCGGATTAATGAACTTTTATTCAAAATTCAGTGATCAACATGCAGCAGAAACAGTGCCACTATTGAAATTAATTAAAAAGGGAGCAAAATGGGACTGGAACAAAGAATCGGAAAAAAGTTTCGAGCATGTGAAGAAGTTATTTGCAGAATCCATAATTTTGTATTTTCCGGATCCAAAAAAAAGTTACTATCTCGAGACTCAGCCAAGTAATTATGCTCTAGGCGCAGTTTTATATCAACTCAACGATAAAAAAGAAAAAGAGATAATAACTCTGGCAAGTTGGACATTGAAGGGCTAAAAACATGCAAGTTCGTGAATGCAAGACTAACAAGATGGATCTTAGCGATCCAAGACTACAACATTAAAATCGAACATCTACCGGGCACGCAAAACGCAATGGCCGATGTCTTAAGCCGTTTGAAGAAAGAAGGAGATTATAAAAAAAATCGAGATGAAAATCGGGTAATTATCAACGCCTTAAATTACATCTGGAAACCAGAAATCGAAGAAAACATTTGAAACATTCCAAAACAGCAATTGGAGGACACACGAGCCCAGATAACCAGACAGGAGATAACGAACGAAACCGAAAAAATACAATATTCGCGCTCTTGGAGGAAGCATTATACCATTACAATGGACAAGAATACAGAATCTATGTACCACAAAAAACGATCAAGGCCATAATCAAAGAATGTCATGATTCGTATGGACATCCTGGGGCTGGAAAGACTTACAAAATATTGCGTGAGTCTTTCTACAGTCCGAAAATGGCTAAACGCACCCGAAATTTAGTGGCAACATACGATTCCTGTCAGCGAAATAAAGTCTCGATACAGGCCTCGGCAAGCCCTATTAGAGCCAGTACTCTTCCAGGATCCACTGGAGTTAATATCGATCGATTTTTTTTGACCGCTCACCAAGACTAAATATGGATATGAAAATTTACTAGTCATGATGGACACTTTTACAAAAGACACTAAGCTATACCCATTGAAAAATGCAACGAGTGAAGCGGCAATTAAGAAGCCCGATGAATTCTCGAAAAATATTTGTAAAACTCGGAACAAGCTCTCTGAGCGTGGCACTCAGTTTACCAGTAAAAATGGCTGAAAGCTCTAGAGGAACCAAACCTGAAAATGATACTGACATCAATTCGCCATCCACAGGGGAACATGGTGGAGCAAGCCAATCGAGAGTTGGCCAGATTATTTCGCATGCTCCTACCTCCCGATCAACGCGACGGGTGGTTCTATTAAATCAAAAATGTAGAAACCATACCTAATGAGTCACATCACGACGCGACCGAAATGACACTATATGCAGCGTTATGGGAACGGAAACCTGAGCGATGGTGGCACGATATGTTATCTGCACTACCACCCCACCCACAGGCAAATAGGATGCAGAAATTAGTGGTCCTTAAAGAGAGAATCAAGAAGAAAAGAGAAAGACTATTGGGTCACCTGTATAAGAATAAAAAGGGCGTCACCTACGCTATTAATCAATGGGTACTTGTAAAGGCATGCAATGTCTCGAACACAATAAACGGCACAATTGAAAAATTTGTATCTCTCTACGAAGGACCTTATAAGAGCAAGAAGAAAATTTCTGGAAACATTTACATCTTGTGGAATGAGGAGAATGACCGAGAGAGGGGACAATTTCACGCCAACGACCTGTGAAAATACAAACTGCAGGAGAACGAAAGATGGGATAGAAAATCATAAACTCAAGTACCCAAGAGGCCCAAGAAAAATTCGGCCTTCGAGAAAGGTCAGTGCCAAATACAACGCCCAAGATACCTGACACTTGCACCCAGTACGACGTTGATGACGATCATCACAACGCTGCAGTGCAATGCAATTTGGAAATCGGAGAGTAAGATGTAGTGGAGTTCGATTGGAAGAAGTTTAAACACAAAAACATCAATCCTACATGCACTATGGATCCAATGCGATATACGCCGCGCATCCCTAATAATGGAATAGGGGAGGTAAATGTATTCCGTATTGCCCGAAATTTAAGGCACTTCCAATCCCAATATCCGGAAATAGAAATACAAAAAAGGGAAATAGCACGGGTTGATTTGACGGAGGAAAGACAAATAATTGAGTTGGCGGAAGAAGATCAAAAAGAAAATATACCTACCATTCAAGGTGAGTATCTCAACGAAAAGGGAAGAGAAGCAGCTAGCTTGTCACTTGACACTACTTCCAAAAAAGTGATACCCATAATTGACATCGAGGAAGAGGATCAAAAGGATGTCCATATTTCAACGCCGAAAGTTCGTGAAATCAATTCAATCTCCACACAAACTACGGAAACACCAGAAGAGGTAGTGTCTAAAAGTAAAATCAACGAAGAAGATAAAAGTGAAGTCCATATTTCAATACCGGAAGTTCATGAAATCAATTCAATTTCAACACAAATCACGGAAACATCAGAAGAAGTAGTACCTGAAATTCAAATCACCGAAGAAGATAAAAGTGAAGCTCAAATGTCAATGCCAGAAGTTCAGGAAATGAACTCAATGTCCACACAAACTTCGTCTAATTGCACACAAGTCATAGAAATTGCGGCACTACAGGCCGATGAAAATATGGTGCAGGAGATACTAAAGGAATTAACGATCAACTCGATCCACCTCGTAGGACTCGCACCAGATCAATTACCCAACACCGCGATACCGGAAGCTGCAAAACCTAGTACTTCACGACAAGCAGATGCCCTGGTTGAGGATATCCTTACAAATAAAACGGTAAGGACAACTCCGAGAAAGGAGACACCCAACAATAAAAGTGCACAAAAGAAAAACACTTGGTTTTCAAAAGCGGAGGCAAATCTGCTAGGGATTAAGAACGCAGCCATAAATAAGACGAGACTAACAGACACTTGGCTGTGCTAGTTGGATATCCAGAAAGAGAAGGCAAGGATCGCCCAAGAAGCAAAGACGGCTGCACAGGTGGAGAGGCGAGCACTGGCATCCATAACAAAGGAGGAGAAAGTTTTGAGGCCCTATCCAGCTGAAACAATGGGCTCATGGACCGACTACCAGACCTAGGAATTCGAACGAGCATCCTTCGCAACACTAAGGTCACAGCAAAGCCGAGATCTACCATGCGATCACCATCGAAGCACAAAGAGGTTAAAATCCGCAACGAAGACGGACAAGTCTGTAAAATAATTATTCAGGTTTATCTATATTTTTTTTATTTTATATCTTTGCTATTTTTAAGATCTTTTTTTTCTGAATATCCAACCACTAGTATAGGACTAATCATACAATTAAAGTCTAATTATTATCAGTCTTTTTTTTACACTCAAGGATCGAACTGAATAACTGTCTTCTTGTGCGAATTTTAAAGAGGGGCAGTTGTAACCAGCGGGTTACATCATAAAGCTTGAGCACAGGCAACCAGTGAAACTCTTACGAAAATGGACGCAAAAATTGCATCATCGTAGGAGCTCTAAAGAAGCGCAGACACCAAAGCCTTCCACTATGCATTCTCCTATGCATCTTGGGAGATGAGAGGAGAGCACGGGCTATAAAAAAAGCTACACTGCCCAAAATAGCCAATTAGTTTTTGCGAGGCAACTCGCAAAGCTTCCTTGTGAGAGAGTATTTTCTCTTTTCTAAGACTTGATATAGTAAACTGGGAAGAAATTCCATTTCTACTCTAGTAAGAAAAGGTATTTCCTTTGAGGAGTGGACAGACGTAAATTCGTCTAAAACCAGTAGGTAGAAGGTCATATATTTTAACAGAGCTCTGCTATGGTTGAGTCGGAAATTCTGATTTTTCTCAAGGCGTCTTACACGTTTTCTTACTTCGAAGAATATTGGTATTCTGATGCAAAGACCGTCTAAATTTTAAAGTGAATAGATTGTAAATGCAAGTGCTACGTGCCTTGTGGAGATAATCCCTTTGTCTTCGAACATATATCTATTCCTATTTAAAGAATATCAGTATGTCCAAGAAAATCATTTTAATATACAAAATTAGATGATTTCCAATCTAATAATGTATAAATATGATATGTGAATATTTTACGGACGATAAATAAAACCGTTTTCCACTTTTGGTCAATTATACATAAAATACATTACAATTATGAATAATAAATAAATAAAAATAAATACAATTTTCCACCTTTCAAAGTTAACAAAAGTAAGTGTTTTAAGAAGTTATTATTTTCTAGAAATATTGTTGATGTACGTTGTTCGCTTTAGGGTCAGGTGAATTGATATCAATTAAGTTGTTTCATACATTTCGACCCACAATGGTAGCCCTCACCAGTGATATTTAATCAATCTGTGAAAAGTACATAAAGCCTTGTAGAAACGCATTTTCACAATTGGAACTTTTATTCTTTGGTTAATATCTCATTATATAAATTATATACATTCTTTAACTTAAATTTATATTTAATTTAATTTTATTAATAACTATTAATAAAGCATTTATTATTATTTAAACAATGTATTTCCATGAAATACAACATTGTAAAAAAAGTAGAATGTAGTAGTACAATTTTTTAATACATTTTTTTAAAGTTGTCAGAAAACATTGCCTTTAAAACAGCCTTTTAAACTTTAAAACTGCCGTTTAAACAGTCCCTTTAAAAACGATCCTGTAGTAAAAATATGAAATTGTAAACAACTTTGTAGTTGAATAATTATTTAAGTATTTTTTAAAAAATGTTGTTTTCTTATCAACAAAAAGAATCCAGTGAGGGGTAGTGTCGTTGCGCAGTGGAAGGAAAAGGTTAGGCAGGTAGCCGTGGATGAAAAGACGATCGCTCATTCTGAGTGTTATAAAATTTCACTGCAACTACAGACGTAACGGCTGGTATAAATTTCCCGTCACCGAGAACAAGAATTTGTGCAGCAGAAATTTATCATCCTTCAACCATCCTTAGCTTCTTAATGGTAGACAATCGTAAATTCGATTGCAATCTGTTTAAAAAGCGGCTAAGCCTGGTTTTCAGGTAAAGAGAATATAGTCTCGACTGATTTTGAAGCCCAAGAGGCTAGTTTGTAAAATCGAAAGTATTCTCCTTGAGAATCTCTTTTGGAAGAGCCACATCTCTGTCTCTCCTTAAAGTTGCATCTTAAAAAAGCATCTTAAAAAAGTAAAGTTGCACCTTAAACTTGCATCTAGAGTCCGAAGACATCTCGATTCTGGCCTGCTCCCACGCGTCAGGTGTGACACCCTTTTATGGTTGACACCTTATTATAATAATCACGGTGATTATCGTGGGGCCTCTGACTAAATGACCAACAGATTGTGAATAAATAAATCTTTGCATATTAATGCGAAAGATCGTTATATAGTTTCTTTTAGAGAACTTGAATGCCTCTCGTGCGTTATAATAATACAAATTAGGAGATGGGTTGGTTGGATATTGATTTCTTTAAGGTGTACGAACCAATAGTTGATTGAAAGTCAAATATAAAAGTTAGTTAGAAAATAGGGAAAACTTATGTAGAGTTAGAATAGGGTTTTCTGAATAAATTGTATTTGGTAAAAAAATATTCTGCCTTAATCCGTCGACCCCTTTCAAAATATTTCATTTATTAAAATAAACGTAGATTTAGAATGGGCGAAATCACCCCCCCCCCCCCCCCCCCCCCCCCCCCCCGTATAAGTTAACTTGCAATCACGGCATTTCAACCAAATTGCAAGGTTACAATATTTATAAAAAAAGATTCTTTTTCGATCTCTCTAGTAGGTTAACGGAAAAGCACCCGACCGGCAATCGAGGGTTCTGTGGTTCGATTTCCAGTGAAGTGATGTAGTAGATCTTTTTTCAGAAAAAAATTTAATTCAAAATTTTTTTTAATTTATTCTCCAACTAGCCTGAAAAGACGTTGATTATTTTCTGTTGCTTGCAGAGATAACTTGATCGATAAGGTTAATTTCTATTTTCACGACGTATTAAATGATATGTATGCTCACAGTAAAAAAAATGTTCAAAATGATACCGAAATCAGTATCATTTTGATATGCAACAAAAATGATACCGAAATCCAGCGCATTTTAATCGGCTGGAATGAATGATCGACTTTTGAGATCATAATGATCTGATTCGGGATCATGTATGAAGTCAAATAAAGATGGCTGACGTTCTCAGATGCCACCTTTTTATGGTTTCTGATTGTGCAACTTGCTTGAAAAGTAAACAAAATTAACGAAATCTGACATTAGAAAATATCACCTGATGATGATCTCGAGGGTCAAATGATCGCTGAAGCAAAATTATCTGCAACCAAATTGACCTTTTTTATGTGCTAATTGATGGATACCATCTCTGTTGATGATAAATATTTCTCTTGATTTGAAAATAAATATATTATTATAAATTACAATCATCATTATTGCATTAAGTATTTTCTGTTAAATAAATTAAAAATTAATTAATATAACGGATAATTATCCGTTGTTTGTTTCTCCATTCAGGGCCAATGAGCGCGCAGCGCGGCAATTTTCCTTCCGTTCCAGTGCTGCCAGGTGGAGCTATAAATTTACCCCCTCCATACCTACCGCTTGGGAGCCGCAAAACAGAAGGTGCATGATTACCACTATAAGCTCGTGTTTAAGCCGAAAATGTACGACTCGAACTTCGGTTTTTTCAGGTTTTCTCCTGTACGATGATTGCCGATCTGAAAGCTTCGGAAAACTTCGGTGGTGTGTATTTATATATCTCGATCCCCATTTGATGAAATTGAAGAAATTGGCGATTTTGACATTTCGCATGATTCTTAATTTCGTGCATTCGTCGATTTTGAGGTTATGTTTTTCAGGTGTATATAATATGAATATTATTACGATTTTAAATATTATTTATGTTAATATTATAATTATAAAATATCATATTATTATTAATGTCTAGTTGACTAACTTTTAATAGAAATAGTTCAACTTTCAACTAAAACATTAAAGATTTTTAACATACTTTTTTTTAAATTCCTTAAAATTATAAAAATGAGATGAAAATTCCTTGACAATTTTTTT
Organism: Belonocnema kinseyi; assembly: GCF_010883055.1. NCBI lineage: Eukaryota > Metazoa > Arthropoda > Insecta > Hymenoptera > Cynipidae > Belonocnema > Belonocnema kinseyi. The sequence continues at coordinate 118,385,892 of NC_046663.1, forward strand.
AATAATCCTTAAATATTTAAAATCCTTTAAAATCGTTTGAAACCTCATGACATTTTTTTAAACTCTTGAAAATTCCTTGCAATTTTAAAAATACACTGCAGTATTTCCAATCCTTTAAAATCTCTAACTATATTATGGAAATAAATTGACAATTCCTTGAAATCTATTAAAATATCTTAAAATATATCAAATCCTTTAAAATCTCATGCTAAATTACTGTAATCAAATGCAAATTCTTTGGAGTCTTTTTAAATTCTATCATATTTTTCAAATCTGTCAAAATCTTTTGAAATTTCTTTAAATTTTTTAAAGTTCTTGAAAATTCCTAAAAAGTTTTAAAATACCCTGAAATATGTAAAATGCTTTAAAATCTCATATTAAATTACTATAATCAGTTGAAAATTTCTTGTAATCTTTTGAAATTCTCTTAAAACTTGAAAATTCTTTAAAATCTTTTGAAATACCTAGAATTTTTTAAAAAGATTTCTAAAGTACTTCGGAATTGTTTTAAATAACCTTTCCAAATTTTTGTAAATCTTTGAAACTCCTGTAAATTACAAAACTAAATTTTTAAATCCTTAACATTTTTTAAAACATCCTTAAATATTTAAAATCCTTCAAAATTGTTTGAAATCTCTTGCAGTTTTATGAAGCTTCAGATAGAAACTTAGAAAACAGAAAAATATTGATATGTATGTAGATTAGAGTTTTGAAAATAGAATCAATGAAAGTTCAAAGCTTTCACAATTTTATTTTCAAAAATTTTTAACTGTGAAATATCAATAATTTTCAACCCGATGGGAATCAAATCTTCAAAATTCAAACAAAATTATATAATTTTATAATTATATACAAACATCGTTTTAGAAATAGTTAAACTTTAACTCAAGTGATTTCTATTAAAACTTTTATTTCATAGTTTAACTAATCTACAGACATTAAAATTTTTAACGTTTGCTTGCTTTAACTTGCTAATTTACAATTCAAAATTTAAAGACTTAAATCCCATTCAGTTCCAAATTATTCTTATTGCATAGTTGAAAATTTTTTAAAATTAAACTTCGAAAGCTTTGAATTTTTATTGTTCCCATTTTTGAAACTCTAATCTGCAAACATTTTAATATTTAACGTTTTGAAATTTTTCCCTTTACTTTCAAATCTGAAGCTTTACAAAATTACAAGAGATTTCAAAAGATTTTAAGGATTTTAAATATTAGAGGATGTTTGAAAAGATGTCAATGTATTTAATTCATTTTGATAATTTAAAGGAATTTCAAAGAATTTTAACAATTTAAGCAAGGTTGTTTAAAAAACTCCAAAGTAGCTTAGAAATCTTGAAAAGATATCAAGGTGATTCAAAAGATTTTATTAAAATTGCGAGGAATTTTCAAGAGCTTTCAGAAATTTCAAGAGATTTTCAAGAAATTTTAAATATTTAAGGATGTTTTAAAACATTCCAAGGAATTTTTAAAATTAATTTCAATAATTTAAAGCAATTTCAAAGAATTTTAACGACTTTTTTCAATGTTTCTGGTTGAAAGTGGAACTACTTTGTTCAAATTTTAGTTTCTTTTTTGGTTTATAATCATCAATCAAAAAAGAAACCGAAAATTTAACTACTTTGTAGACATTTTTGTTGTTGTTATTCTTTAAAAATGAATTTTTTGAAGCTACAAGAAAATTAATCTACTTTATGGAAAATCTAACTATGATTAAACAGTAGTTTTTTGTATAGAAAATTAAACTTGGTGAAAAATAAATTTCTTTTGTGCAAAGTTCATGTATTTGCTTAAAATTGCCTTTTTAAATATACAATTTAGCTATTTGGATTAAAATTGAACAATTTGTTTAAAATTTTTTTATCTTTTTTTCAATTTATGTATTTAATTCAAAATTTATTTGTTTGCAGCAAACTAATTGGTTTAGTTAAAAGTTAAAAGTTCAGAAGCAGTGCCAGTGGTAGCAGTGGTAGCAGTTGCGCAGGAACGAAATTTGGAGGCGAGGGAACTCTCTTTAAATCTTACATGGTACACATAAGTACATTCAGATGCCCCCTCTTCCAAGTTTTTGCGTCTCCACCACCGACAAAAGGCATTGGTTGCTCCAAATCAAAATTGGGGATGGGCTACCCCCAGCCCCTATTCCGGCGCCTCTGAGTGGTCGGAATCTTCTCTCGGAAGGATATAAGTGAACTTTAACGTTTTCCGAAAGTCTCGTTCGCTCAACAAATATTACAGGGTCAAATAAATATTTCTAAGCCTTAAAGGCATGTGGCACAGCCAAAATACCTAAATCTATACCTCACTTTATCAGTTCACTGCATATTTGTTTGAACCTAAGAACTTCTTTTTGTGAATAAAATATCGAACTGAAACTTTAGAAAATATATTGGAGTACATCAAAGTACATTTAGGTACTACACTTGTGTAGTACCTCCACTGAAAATTATTTCCGACCAAATTAAACCTGGGAACATAACGCAGGACGAGCCAGTTGATTAGAGCCTCGTCTAGTGGCCGCCAGATTCCGATTTTCGTGTACATCACGAAAACTGTTACCGCCTGATGCCGATGGAATTGATAGTCGGGTCCTTTGTTGTGTGCCGGATAGGATTTAGTTGAAATATTTTTGTTTACATCTTTTATTATTAAATTTTGTCTTTAACGTAGTTTTCTGTCGGCTCTTGTATTTCTCAAAGTTTGAGACCAATATTTTATGTATAACAAAAGTACAAATCGTCAAAAATGTAGAGGTTTAGAAAAAAGATGTGAAAAAGGCTCCCAGTTTTTTGGTCGGAAATAATTTTCAGTAAAGTTCATACCCAAATGAAGTACCTAAACTTACTTTATTGTACTCTAATACATTTTCCAAAGTTTCAGTTCGATATTTTATTTACAAAAAAGTTCTTAGGTTCAAAAAAAATGTTCTGGTTCTTGTTTTATTGCAATTAATTGAAAATTTGATGCATTTTGTGCGCCTGGGAAGTACCACACGGCCACCATGAGTGTAGCCATGGTAAACGAAATTCTGAGCGCTCGTTTCCGAATGAAACTAGAGTGTTATTTTTTCGACGATACTAAAACATCGTAAAAACCCAGGATCAAGTTCAAGATTTGATTGAGTGACTGACATGCCTGACTCAACCTTAATATTGTTAGAGATAAAAGCTCTTTAAGAGAAATTAAGAATGATTAATATATTAAGGAATTTAATTCCAATATTCTGCATTAGATGCATTAGATAATGACGAGACGATTAAAAAAGAAAGAAGAAAATCGGTTAATCCGTTCAATTTCTGCTGAGAGCTTTCGTAACTTATCCTCGCTTCTGAGATTCTACGGCAAAAAATATGGAAGAAAGATTATGCGTCTTCTTCAATTGGCAAAATGGGGAATTGCAAGTTATTTCATTTTCAAGATTACCATTAAAGGGTATGCAATTCGCAGCCTTTTCTTCATCAATTCCTCTTCGATAATTTTCAACCGAAAACTCGAAATTAATCATTTTTCTCTCTTTTTTTCTTGAATTTTTGTTTCAAATACAGCGGCTTGCTTCACAATAAATGTGATGTTGCTCAGGATTGATGCACTATTTTGCGTCAAACAAGATAATTACATTTTTAACCAAAGAGATTAATTAATATCAACTGAAGGGATGAAGTTCAAAACATGAATTTTCAACAAAACAGTCCCACATCAACCAAATAGTTGAATATTCAACCAAAAAAAGCTGTGTTAACCAAGACGGTTTGTTTATTATAAAAAAGGCAAATTTTCAAACAAATAGTGCAAATTTATATACTAAGAAAAAAGATAAATTTTCAACCGAAAACGGAATAGTAAAATTTTTTGTAAAGAAGATTAATTTTCATTTCAAAAAATACTCCAGGTTCCAAATAGTTGGGACCTTAAACTGACCTGCCTTTCCAGCATCCTCTCAGTTTTCGACAGACATAGCTCTATGCTAGATGTCTATCAGTTTACGTACTTGTACCACTGTGTAACTCATTAAATAAAGTTGCGATATTTACAGATATCGCCCTTAAACAAAATAAGGGTTAATTCTTTATTAAGCCCGTCACATTTTTGGCGATCCTGCTCGGATAGTCCGAGACGATTACGATCAAAATCGTAATATATATATATATATTAAAATTAGCACTTTACATAGAATTTCCAAGTAATTATAGAAATATTTGTTAAGTCTAATTTATTATGTCTAAGCCACAATGCAAGAAAAATGTAATTTTAATGCTTAGGACCCGATAAACTACGCTTTACCTAAGATGAGTGATGAATATAAAGGTTTTTATTGGGTTGGTCAATATAAACATATGAAAGACCCAATAACCACCTCTATATGTATAAAAAACATTTTTGGTTTAAGAATTACGTGAAAATTCTGTACATAACAAAACAGAAGTGATGTAAAGTATAAGAAAGCTAGTTTACGACGGAAAATATATCATTGGTATTATGGTATAAAATAATGATATTTTATATCTGCAAAAAATATTTACATATTAAAATTAGCTTTTTGCATAGAGTTTTCAAGTAATTACAGAAATATTTGTTAAGTCTAATTAATTATTATAAGCCACGATTAAAGAAATATGTAATATTAATACTCAGGACCGGATAAACTACGATTTGCCTAAGATGAGTGATGAATATAAAGGTGCTTATTACAAAAGTAACTACGAACTTTAATTTTTCATATACACGGAAAAAGTGCATTAATCTTTCCTGAATTATTGCTAAACTCGGGGATGAGAGTGAATACTGAACAAATGTCATAGATATTGTATAAATTTCAGGACTTAATATGAAACAAATGTATAATAACTCTACAAGAGTTCTGCAAACTTCATGTTGAACTCTGATTTAAACATGTTACTAAAATTGGCTGTCTCCTACAATATTTTTATACCAATTGATCAGTTAGTTTGTGAAGATTGTAGTCGATGGATTCTATGGAGGATATCCTATTCTTTCGTTGCTGTTAAGAATTTGGCGAACTTCATTTAGTTAAGTTTTTAGGAGGAATAAATAAGCTACATTTTTCGACACATTTCCTGCGAATTAAAAACTTCAGTATTCTGTATTAGAGTTTATAATGTAATTTAGTCTTCAAAAATATCTCAGCTAAGAAATTTGGAAAGATTGTTATTTCTTTTAACACTTCCACGCGCTTACTAATTTTCATAAAATACGAAGCTAGCCTTAATTTTGAAGGTAACGAGAAGACAGCCTATTCTTCGTCGAACCTATCGTTATAAAACTCGAATTAGATAAGTAAGGGTGTTTGGCAGGTCGCCCGTCTTTGGCAGATTTTGATGATGAAAAAGGCTATGTTCACTTAATGCGAATCGTTAGCAGCTTCTTGGAATATCGCATGACATTTCTTGACCTTGGAATATATCAATTTAGATTTACCAAACTTCAGCTGATTCTTGGTTTCTGTGAGCAACGATCAGCCGATTTGTCTTGCCCATTTCATAATAAATTATTTTTAAACTTATATATTCAAGGTCGCTCGTAAAATATAATATTAGTGATACGATGTTCGATTTTTTAAAGCCATAAACTCATTGGCTTTCTCGTAAAATGTTTTTATACCTATTACTCAGTTAGTTTATGTAGGTTGATATCGATGGATTCTACGAAGCACAGGCTATATTTTCGTTGCCGTTAAGAATTTGGCTAATTTCATTCAGCTAAGTTTTCAGAAGGAATAGGTAACCTATTATTTTTCGAAACATTTCCAACGAATTCAAAACGACAGTATTTTGTATTACAGTTTGTAATGTAATTTATTCTGCAATAACTTTGAAACGAAGACATTTTGAAAGATTGTTATTTCTTTTAACACTTATACGCTCTTCCTAAATTCCATAAAATATGAAGCTAGCCTTATTCTTAAGAGAAACGAAAAGAGCACCTATTCTTCGTAGAACCTATCGTTATAAAATGCGAATCAGATACGTAAGGGTGTTTAGCAGGTCGCTCGTCGTTGGCAGATATTGATGATGAAAAACGTTATTCACTTAATGGGAATCGTTATCAGCTTCTTGGAGTATCTCATGACATTTCTTTCCCTTCAGAATGTGAATATGGATATCCTGTACTTAACTTATTCGTAGGTTCTATGAATAACGGTCAGCCGATTTGTCCCACGCATTGGATAATATAATTGTTTAAAAATTATATATTTAAGGTCGCTCGCAGAATGTAGTATTAGTAGATGTATAGGCTGCGTTCTGGCTCACGATTCCTACCTTACCGGCATCGAGAAGCTTCGACCTGTAGTGGTTCGTGTCCGTGCTAAGCTTTGAGATCTTTCTCGAAGGATCCTGATGACGTCACGATTGCGCAATAGTCTGTAGCTAAATTCATGTAAACAGGTTCAAGGTTATAACGTGCATGTGTCAAGGTTAAATGAGAAAAACAAGGATGATTTATTGCTTCCTGACAGATAAGACGTTTGTTAAATGCGCAAAGATGCAGGTGTATAGGTGAAATTTTATATGGAGAGCTACGTATGGCATCCTGTTTTGACTGTTTATTTGATTTATTGCTTCATGATAAATGAAACTTTAGCTAAAAATTCCTGCCTTTATTTGTTTAATGCGTAAAAGATGCCGGTGGACAGACGAAATTTGATATGAGGGTTATGCATTGCATCCTGTTTTGCTTATTAATTTGATTTGAAAATTCCTGATAGATGATACTTTAACTAAGAATTTCTGCCTGTGAAAAACATTCTTCTGCGGTCAGGAATCTTCGAGAAAAATAATTAGAATTAAAAAAGTATATCTATAAAGTTAATCGAAGGTAAGAAAGGAATAAAAAAGCATTTCTTATGGTTGGTCATATACTCAAGGATGCTTGTCGCTTTATTCTGGTATCAAGTAGCGAACGAGGACCAGAGATAACAGCCATTCCCCTTTTAAACTCGCAGAAGCATTCATACATCGGCAGTCTGAGGCTGCACACATTTCATTATCCTATGCTATCGTTCTATAGAGAGATCACTTCTTTTTACAGATCGCAAACGTTCGCTTTCGTATTCATTCATTTACCGTATGCTAGGTCCGTCAACCTCTGGACGAGGTATATGTGTCAAGATACTAAAAACAATTTCGAAACTCGAGAGAGAGATTATAGACAGCATGAATTTAATTCGAGACCTTTCATGGACGTTTAGTAAATACCAAGGGTACACTGCCGAGCGCTTATCGCTCCTTATATGATACAACGATATTCGAGCGAAGGTCGCATGCCTTTTTTATCCACAGATATATGCTCGCTTTTCAGTTTTCATTTGGAAAGGTCAGTTTTTTGCCTTTTATATAATAAAGATTTAAAATAAAATTTTAAAAATGCAACAAATTAATATAATAAAATATTTGAAATTTTTTCAATCATCCACTAAGACTACTCTTCGACTATAGAGAATCGAGGATGATTTAATTCAGCGTTAAAATTTTTTTTCTATTATACTGAATTTTCTAGAATGAATGATATCATCAAATGTTATTGCGCAATTTTTTTTCGTAAACAACTTCAAGGTTATTTTTAATTACGCATTAAATTTTTGCGATGTTTAAAAATTATATCCGCTCGTGTGGATTATAATGTAGAAGGTTCTAAAACAATTAGACAAAGAGGGAGATATGTTATTAGACAAGGATAGCAAATGTGCATCTATAAAAGGGCGCTTTGCATACATTTCCCTCAGTTGTCATCAAGTATTTGTTGAATACACACAAGCCTACAAAATTGAAGTAAAGTGAAAATTAATATAGAGATTTTGAACTGTTTTCGTGTTTTATACAATGCATCATAAAAAAAAACTTTTGCGAACATTCTTTTAAAAAATTATTACGCACTGTGCAGTGAAGATAGGAAACCTGGTGTCTCTTAAAAATTGGTAAATGCACCTTCTATGCTTTTAAAAATTTAAATTATATTAAAAATATTAAACTATTTAAATTTAAAATCAAATTAAATTACATTTTTCTTTTAAATTTAAACTCAATGCAATTCGTTGAAAATATTATTTGTGAAATTTCTGGAGTATGACAGTCACTTCATAGCGAAAAATTTGTTTCCAGTTTTCTGCCAGCCATCGAGTGATTAATCAAAATGGACTCACTGGACTGCAGAAAACTTATTCAAATTTATGAAGATGCCTATGAAGTACTGCATGAAAATGCAACAACTTCCGAAATCGCCTACTGGACACATCAGTGCACACAGGATATTCGGAGGTTAAACAAAATCCTGAGGTGAGGAAAGGAGCATCTCTCTCTGGGGGAAAAAAATAAATTGCAGTCAACAATTGGTCTACTGACAGGCAAAAACCGCACATTCAAGAAACTTCAGAAGAGTGGAACTGGCGTGAGTGAAGGTTTGGATAGGAAAGGAGACAGAATCAGATGGCAGGATCTGGAGTCTGCTTTTAAAAGTCGTGTCAGAACAGGTTTGGTTATAAATCTAACACATAAAGATTTACATGATTTTTCATGGATGCAAAAACATTATAAATCTAACACATAAAGATTTACATGATTTTTCATGGATGCAAAAACATTATAAATCTAACACATAAAGATTTACATGATTTTTCATGGATGCAAAAACAATGATTACACATAGACTAAAAAATGCTTCTAAAACTTTTGTGGGGGGCTTAAAAACGAATGTTATTCTTGAAGTAAAATTTAGTGCTATAGAAGAGGGTAGGGAAATCGAATCAAGAAAAAATTTTAATACTAAAAATGAACTTATTTTAGAAGCAACCGAAATAAATGAATGGTTTGAAAGTAAGGTTAGAGAGCAACTTTTAACTAAAGTAGATGAATTCCTGCAAAAAAATCTGGCTGAAGATTAAAAGAGATTATAAATTTAAATGTTAATATAAATAAATACGCACCTTTCGCAGTAGGCTCATCAATTTTTGTGTGATTATCTAAATTTATAAGTGATAAAAAAGCAGTTGTAAATGTTAGAAACAGTGACTAGTACTGTTTTCTCTGGTCGGTAATGGCCGCTCTTTGCCCTGCTGACAAGAACATGCATCGCGTATCTTCCTACCCACATTTCGATACGCTCTTGAAACGTGGTGGAATGAACTTTCCCATCACTTTTCAAGATATCAAAAAATTTGAAAAAATTAATCAATTGCGTATAAATGTTTATGGTATAAAACATGAGGAAAATAGGAAAAAGGATGAGATTGTCCTCCTTTATATAAGCAATGAAATATCAAAATGTCCTACAATTCACCTGCTAATGATTGAAAATACTGATTTTGATTATGATAACAATGACTCTGAAAGTAATCCAGTGTATCATTTCGCATAGATTAAAAACCTCTCTCGAGTCATAAAATCAGTCAATTGTAGAGTAATGCTTCCAACAGAGGAGGATGATAGGAACATATTAAAGTTTCAAAATTACAGATACAAAGAAAATGTACCATTTGCAGTATATGCAGACATTGAATGTTTGCTGGAACCAGTTACAAATTCACAAACAGATAAAGCGGCGTATCAAAAGCATATCCCTACTAGTGTTGCGTATTATACAAAATGCAGTTTTAACGATTCGGTCTCAGAACTTAAAGTATACCGTGAAAAGGATTGCATTAAATGGTTTATAAAGGAATTAAAAGATTTAGCGTTACAAGTAAATTCTCTTTTGAAAAATCCAGTACCAATGGAAAAATTAACTTCGAAGCAAAAACAAGAATTTCAAAATGCAAAATCGTATCACATTTGCGAAAAAGATTTTAAGAAAAATGATGTTAAACATCGCGACCAGTGTCATTTTACAGGTAAGTACCGTGGTCCAGCACACGGAAGCTTCAACATTAATTACAAAGACTCTCATATCATTCCAGTAGTTTTTCATAATTTATCTGGCTACGACTCACACTTTTTCATTAAAGAATTAGCACAAAGTTTTGAGGGATATGTCTCCTTACTACCTGTAAATAAAAAAAAGTACATCGCATTTACAAAAGATGTTCCAAATACTAGAGTTAAACTTAGATTTATCGATTCTTTCCGATTCATGCCGAGTAGCTCGGAAAAATTAGCCTCATATCTCAATGACAGCGAAAAAACAATAACTAGAAAATTTTGTAAAAATGACAGTGAATTCAATTTGTTAACAAGAAAAGGTGTCTTTCCATACGACTACATTGATAGTTGGAAGAAATTAGAGGAAGACAGTTTACCTGAAAAAGGGGCATTGTATTCCAAATTAAAAGATTGACACATTTCTGATGAGGATTATCAACACGCTTGTCAAGTGTGGGAAACGTTTAATTTGCAAAATTTAGGACAGTATTCCGATTTGTACCTCAAAACCGATGTTTTACTTTTGGCTGACATTTTTGAAAATTTTCGAAAAACTTGTTTTGCAACATATAAATTAGATCCAGTACATTATTACACAGCACCGGGACTTTCTTTTGATGCAATGCTAAATTACACTGGAATCGAACTCATCTATCATCTATCATTTCACTGTTCCCAACTTTTACGAATATATTAAACGAGACATCCATAAATTTGACACATCAGATTATCCAACAGAAAATGTTTACGGAATTCCTCTAAAAAATAAAAAAGTTTTGGGATTAATGAAAGATGAATGCAACGGAAAAATAATGACCGTATTTGTGGGTTTGAGATCAAAATTATATGCATATAAAGTTTTGGATGAAGAAGATGAAAAAAAGAGAGCCAAAGGTATAAAAGGATCAACACTGAAAACCATAACATTCGATTACTTTAAGCAGACTCTTATTTCTTGTCAGAATCTGATTAAAACTCAACACCTAATCCGAACCCGAAAGCACGAAGTGCACACCATCATCCAAGATAAGATTGCTCTCAGCTGGCATGATGACAAACGAATGCTGCTCCATGGTACTACAGATACTCTTCCATGGGGATATAAATATAGAGCCTATGATCCCATGGAAGTCGATGCAATGTAAAAATGTATATAATTATTGATTATTTGTATATATGTAAAAAAATTGTCATTGTAGGCTATTAAGATTGTATATATGAGAAGAAAAACAAAAACGAGGTGAAATATGAGTGAATGAATGAGAGAGATAGAATATATATTGTATATAAACCTAAGATAGTAAAAAATTGTATATACGAGTGTAGGAGTGAGAAAGATAGAGATAGAATATACTGTATATATGAGTGTAGGAGTGAGAGAGACAGGTTATATACTGTATAGAAAAGGCTTAATGTGTCAGATTTATAGTATGTAGCGGTTGGAATAAAAATAATCTTTTGTAATTTACATATAACGTAAAATGTATATATGAAAAAACTATAGGAAGGAATCGAAAAAAGCTGTTCAATTGTTTGTACAAAACACAAGTTATTGCAAAAGAAAAATAGTTAAATACAAAATGGTGTTTTTTATTGAATACAACCCTGAAAAAATATTATTTTAAGTGAATTTCTTTGAACCAAAAAATTATTTGCTTTAATTAAAATTGAAAAAAGTGAAATGCAGAGTATTTTTCTTAAACTGATTTAGCTATCGGATGCAACCTGATCCAGGAGACGTAATCTCCTAATGCTGAGGACGAGGTTTCTTGAAGCCACAATGCCAACGATGTTCACTGACCTACCATTTCGCATATCTACTATTCGCATTTATTATAAGGACAAGGAACTCTGAGAAAAAACACACACACGTTTATTTTCATTTGCTTTTTTATTTAATTTCCAAAAAAATCAGTACATTATATGCTTAAAAATACGTAGATTAAATACTCGTATGTATGGAAAAAACATTTCTTATCTCTATAAATATAAATAATTATCAGCGTATAAGTACTCTTCTGAAATCATCCAATCTTCCAATAAAATTACATTTTCAATTGCGCAATTGAAAGAATTTGTATACATATGATTCGTACACATAATATTTTCAAGTTCATACATCTCACGCAATTTCTGCAGTGAAGGACATTTCAGATCAAGCAGGTCAACAATTTCGCATGAAATTTCTACGAATTGTTTCAACCAATTCTTTTTTTCCAATCCTTTTACATAAATTGTTGATGCATCTTCTAAAGTATCCTCGAGTTTTACAGGTACTTAAGAATACGGTAATTTACCAGCATTCCATGGTATTCCATGATGATTGCGCTTTGTCCATTTAGTTATAGACTTATATTTTGGTGGAACGTCTTTCAACATGCAGGGTGGTTGTTAGAGGAAAGAGTATGGTATTTTGCCTGTTTCATCAAAGAGTGGTAATATAGCCAATTATTTCAATACAAATTTATTTTCCGGCAACTTGAAGCCCTGCATATCCACCAAGTACTGCATCTTGAACGCAACTAAATTATTTCTTATTTATTAATTTATTACAGCATTTTTATACCAAATTTTTTGACCAACCCACTTATTGGTTTATACTCAACTATACGATCGTGCAAAATTAAGCAATATGCCAATGTTTGAGCGAGAAAATTTTCACTAGTTTGAAATTCCAAGCGAACGTCAACTGGCCCGTATTCCAGTAACTCATTCTGTTTAGAGCAGTCAATCACTACTAGAGGTGCATGATCTATAAATTCTCTTCTCGATAGCAGTGTTTGTGGTTCTTTACCATAGTAATTAACTTGAAAGTTTGTATACATTTCATGAAGAAGAGCCAAATGATTTCGATTAATATCAAGATTCAAATTACTATAAGGATAGCATTGATCATTTAAAAATAGTTTTACATTAGTCAAATTGCAATGATCAAACTTGCTACAGTTTCTAGTAGTATTATTTTTTCTGTTTGTCTGAAATCCAAGTACAATAAATCTTGGCTTTTCCAATTGTGTTGAAGTTTTTACAGTCCAAACATGGTTTGAAGTTACTGGAACTAGGGGATATTCATATAGTTTCCAAGTTCGAAAACTTATTGGAATAGATGGATCTTTTTCAATATATTTTAGCAACTGAAATTTTCGTGAATCAGACAGTTTAACGCTAGGCAATAACCAGTCTATTTTATTGATTTAAATTTTATACTGCTTAAGAGGAGCTGTTTGCAAGATGATTGTCCTGGATTTAGAGATACATAATTTTTCATGAGACTACTCAGATCAACATTTTCATTTCTATCAATTTCTATTGCATTGTTTATTACAAAAGTAACTACGAACTTAAATTTTTTATATACACGGAAAAAGTGCATTAATCTTTCCTGAATTATTGCTATACTCGGGGATGAGAGTGAATACTGAACAAATGTCATAGATATTGTATAAATTTCAGAACTTAATATGAAACAAATTCATAATAACTCTACAAGAGTTCTGCAAACTTCATATTGAACTCTGATTTAAACATGTATAAACATGTGAAAATTTTCATCTTCTTGCTTCTTCAAACAAATGACAGATGGCATTAGAAACTAAAGATGTGTTTGTCACTTGCGCTCCATCAGTTTTTACGATTCTTCTATGTACGTGAAGTGAACTTTTGCTCGGCAAGAAACACTGGTCCTGATTTTGAACAACGATCCGAATTTCATCACTATTGTTGAAGGTCGATGAGGCATAAGGCTGATGTGCATGAATTTCACAGTGTGCAATTAACTCATTCAAGATGATTGGTGCTTCATTATTCAAAATTTCCCCTTTCCATGACAAATAATCAATCGCTGATAGACAAATTGATAGATGCAGGTGCAAAAAACCTTAAATCTCTTTATTCTCTTCTTCTTTTTCTGAGCTGCATGTCTAGACTTTTTAGGAAGAGACCACTTTGAGGTGTTAACCCTTTGACTGCTCTTGGTCGACTGATTAGTTTGTGATATTGTGCTGGTTTATTATAACCGAAGCCAATCTTTTGGTTGAAAACGTTATCCATTATTAGAGAGACTTGATGTGCAGTCTTATTGTTACAACTTCACCACGAAAATTAGCTAAATACCCGTTTTGATCAACTATACGGAGCTGTATATGATCTATTGTCTGCAGAACGACTGGTAAGTAAATTACATGAGATGGTACTTCCACTATCTTATATTCAAGTGGCACTAGAGGGAAAAATTCATGAATAGTGTGTACTTTTTGACCATTAATGTATGCACCTGTAGTTATGCTACACTCATTTCTCAAAGAATTCACTTTTATGATTGATACCGGTTGATCAGATTCATAAGCTTGCTTAGCTTCTAGTCTGCGTGGTGAAAACCCTAGCAAATGACCGATGGAATCTTTAGGTTCGAAATTTATACCGTGACTGCAGTAAATTTCACTTTTCAAAGTATTATTGTTTGGTTTAATATGAATTTCAATACCCTTATTTACCAAAGCATTCTGTAGATAGCGCTTTATATCACTTATTTCACAACTTCCTGTAGGTATTTCAATTATTTCATCACCCACATAAAATTTATTTTGGCCAATGTCTATATTGGGTATTGATTTAAAGGTTATAAATTCAACGAGTTCAAGTGCGTAATTTTTATAAGGAGACAACTCACTTGGAGGAAAATAGTGCGTTTCCAGGATTGAAGAAGTTCCTGATAATGTTAGAGTCAATGAATTATCCATGATGACAGCTAGCGTTTAACTGACTTTATATTGAAAATTTCAACACTTATATAGATTAAAAGTACTCTTAGATTTTAGTTGATTGTATAGAAATTGTAGACATAAATGTTCACATACGAATGTATCGTAATTTTGACATCTATCGTGATTATACTTTATTCTACCAACACTGAAATACTTGAAGAGATCCGAAGGTGGTCGAAGATTACCGAAGCTATCGAAATAAATTATTTTGCCGTCAATCTTTTTATAGGCACACCAATGTGTTCCTTGTACTTTTTCATCGTCAAGATTACCAATAGCACATTCATATTTACGTGGTCCATCGTTTGGTAGTCCATTTCGCATAAAAACACCTCGAAAATGTGGAATCTTCAAAGATTTTGCAAATTTCAGTAAATCTACATCAGTCTAGGTTCGATGAGGTAGCTTCACGTTGAGTTTTTTGACTTGCGTTTGAGTCCTACTCCATGTTTATATGGTTTCACATGAAGCCCTAAACCTTGTCTATATGGCTTCAAGTATAGACCTTTTCCTAAAGCAATGGTTTCCATCGTCTCATTATGTCGTTTACTCTCTGAAAGTTGTTGTTATGCCGAATTTGCATCATTCACAGCTTTAGCTATTCCCGCAGCTCCGCCAGCTGGTGCTCCAGCAGCACTGAAACCCGCAAAAACAGGTATGAGGAAGTGTAAAAATCCTCCTACTTTGGCTGGTACAGGTAAAATATGAGGTTTATTCACATTTCTTCTGCCACCAGCCTTCATGACAGCTGCGCGTGCGCCTCTGAGTGCAGATTTAATGGCAGTTTGTGCATCATTGCTTGAAATTATAGAATTTTTAACTTCAGCAAAAATTTTTCTCATTGTAGTGGTAAGTCTTCTGTTCTTGCTGAGACCTATCCCAAATTTTGATTTCACCTTCATTGCGTTTGTAACTCCCCAAACGGCTGCCTTTTCACCTATACCAGCGTCTAGAGCAAAGACACGTTTCCAAGCTTTTTCAGCTAGTACACTGTCAGCTGAGTTTCTAGCCTCTATATTTTCTCTATTTTGTGAGTAGGCTACATCGTGTTCTTTCCAAGCAGCGTCCAGTGGATTGATTCCCGGATCACGTCGTGCTAATCTTTTGGCTAGTTTTGTACCTGGGCCACAGTACTGGTAACCAGGCAAATGCAATTCAAACGGCAAATTGTTGATGATTCTGTTGAGCAAGCCTCTCCCACGTCTTGCTTGCTTCACAGTTCGTTTACGACTGACTGTTTTGCCTCTGTGAACGATCATATCTATGCAAGGGATACTTTCAGACTGAAGGTCAACATACATAATCAGGATATTTATAGGTTTTCCAGTCAGTCTTTGTCAAGATGCAGTTTGAAGCACAACCTGTGAAACTACCTATTTACAATTTTGATTCGCTTGTTCAAAAAGAGAATAGAAAAAAACGACACGGACATTTGCTACCAAACAGTGTACGAGCTATATTTTGGGAACATTCTAACTGTGGAAAGACAAATGCTTTGCTGGCTCTACTGATATATCCAAATGGCTTGAGATTGAAAATATTTACGTCTACTCAAAATCTCTAAAGCAACCAAAGTATGAATTTTTGGAAAAAGTGCTTCAATCAGTAGATGGCGTTGAGTACTATCCTTTCAATGAGCATGAAGAGGTTATAATGCCAAGTGAAGCGAAACCCAACTCAGTAATTGTATTTGATGACGTGGCTTGTGAGAAACAAGATAATATAGGAGCATTCTTTTCTATGGGTAGACACAAGGATGTCGACTGTTTTTACTTGAGTCAGACATATGCTCATATTCCTAAACATCTTGTACGCGACAATGTTAATTTACTTGTGTTATTCAAGCAAGATGAAATGAATCTAAAGCACATTTATGATGATCATGTAAATACTTATATTGCTTATTCACAATTAAAAAATGTATCTTCAACATGCTGGAATGATGACAAGTATGGATTCGTTGTAATTGACAAGGATAAGGATCTTAACCAGGGTAAATATAGGAAAGGTTTTGATTGTTTCATAAATCTGAAAAAATAATATGTACATGTGTAATGATCAATATAAAAACAGTCATAACTTAGACGTTGATGCATCAACATGTCTTCGCGTCAGGAGAATTTTCAAAAGCAAAATAATATTTTGGAACAAATTGCTAGAGATAGTGAATCAATTCGACGAAAACATAGGTTAATAAAGTTGGGCACAGAAACAGTTGAGCGCACATTAAGTGACACTTTTAAACCCATTGTTAATCCACTCTAAAAAATTATTCGCGGTTTCAAGAATATGAAAAAAGTTGAACCAATTAGATGGAAAGAAGAAGCAAAGAATAAAGCTGAAGAAAGTATTGATGACGATGATTTGTCATATAAATCAATTAATGACTGCGAGGAAGAAGCAGATAAGAATGTAGATCCCAGTAATTTAGAGACATCAACTGCTAGTGAAGCTGAAAACAAGTCTGAAATACCTACATCTTCATGGATTGACGATGATGCAAACAAGTATCTCATATTGTTAGGCGAACGAAGTTGAGAACTCGATAATGTGTATGGAGTGAGAAAATTAACGAAAGATAGATTAATGATTGGAGATTCTCAGATAAATTTCAGTCAGAACTATATTCATGTGGGTAATTTGAATTATCCCAAAAGTAAACGCTTGCTTGAACTTTTATATAAAAAAGTATCTCAAGAGTCCTCTATAACTCCTAGTGATCTTCAAAATTATAGACAAATTGTTATTGCAAGAAACTTATATAAAAAACATTATAAACCAAATGGAGAAATTCGTAACAGTAAGTGCTTTAAATATAAAAACTTTATAATGAAATTAATTCCTCCATCTCCACCAAAAAATTCAAATATGCGAAGTAAAGACGGGAAATCATTATCAGGTGAAGGTGTGATTCCACAATAAATGATTGCTAGAGACAAAAGTCTAATGAATTACATTTACTGGGATGATCCGAATGAATTGGTAGACCGATTACGCTTACTCCTAGTGTTTCAAGCAGCTGGTAATCCAAGTCACACCAACGAAATTATATCAATTATCGAAGAACTACGAGAAGCTGAAATTATATATTAATGGATGTTTATCAAGATTTTCATCATTTTCAAGATGAGCATCGATGTATTCGGACGTCATTCCAAGCGAGCACAGAGTACAAGTCGCGGTCCTCCTGGAGTTGGCTTCAAAGTCACATCTGAAGAAAATTATGATATGAATAATAAGAGGCTGTGTTAAGTGGCTGAAGCTCAAGAACTATATGATGCTGTAAATCTGAATATGGTGCAACATACGATGCAGCGTGAACTTCAGACTATATATGATGTTGTAGCTTCTTTGCGAACTGAAGTAGTCAATAATACAATGATGATTGAAACTCTGGAAAATTCCACAGATAAACTTTTTAAACATGCGAAAATTGATGTTGAATCAATTCAAAAATTAGTGTATCGAAATTCTGAGCTCATTAGTCAATTAGACACCAAGCTGAATGCACTGAAAAATGGACACCGAGAAGCTGCAGTTGGTGAAGGACCTGCACAAGTACATCTTAACTATATATGACATATTTTCAAAATTTGCTTGGTCTGCCCCCGTAAAATCCAAGAAGGGTGAAGATGTAGCTGCAGCCATGGAATCTGTACTTGATGAGGGGCGCATACCGAAAAATTTACAAGTTGATAGAGGAAAAGAATTTTACAATTTGCAATTTGAAAATCTTATCAAGCGATAAATTAAATTTTTACTCGACGTTTAGTAATTTAAAAGCATCCATTTGCGAGCGATTTAATCGTACTTTAAAGAATAAAATGTGGATGCAATTTAGCTTACAGGGAAATTACAAGTGGATAGATATTTTGAAAGACTTAGTTTCATCTTACAATGATAGTAGACATCAGACTATTCGAATGAAACAAAAAGATGTTAATAAACAAAATGAGAAAAAATTGTTGTTTAATGTATACAAAAATTATAGTGGAAAACAAGCTGTTGAAAAAGCGAAATTTAAAGTTGGAGATAAAGTACGTATAAGTAAGTTCAAGCATGTTTTTGAGAAAGGCTACACACCGAATTGGACAACTGAAATATTTACTATAAGTCATTTCAAGAATACTGAACCAGTGACGTATATGATTAAAGATTATCAAGGTAAAGCAACGAGGGTAGTTCAATAAGTCCTTAGAATGAAGTATAAAAACAATTTTTTTTTCTTTTTCAACATAATCTCCTTGGAGCTCTATACACTTAGTCAATCGCTTTTCAAGTTTTTTTAATCCTTCAGAAAAGTGCGTTTTCGGAAGTTCCTCAAAATA
>NC_046663.1:118404950-118407984 GCF_010883055.1 Belonocnema kinseyi
CCCGTTGTGCAACGGACGCTGGAACCTGTTGCTCACTCATAGCTGTACTGACGAATTGACTGAGTCAAACAGCTCACCAAGCGTTTTACCCACTCCTAATACTCTACATTACAAGAACCTACACTGTGAGAGTGCTTGCGATTGGCTAAGAAAAGTATTTGTAAAATTCCGGTTTATATTTGATCCACCCTCGTAAATATATGAAAGACCCAATAACCACATTTATATGTATAAAAAGCATTTTTGGTATAAAGAGTATGTAAAAATGCTTTACATAACAAAATAAAAGTGATGTAAGGTATAAGAAATCTAATTTACACCGGAAAATATATCCTTGGCATTATTGTATAAAATAATGATTTTTTATATCTGCAAAAAATCTTTACATATTAAAATTAGCACTTTACATAGAGTTTTCAAATAATTACAGAAATATTTGTTAATTCTAATTTATTATGTATAAGCCACAATTCTCTGCAAGCCTATTCTAGTTTTCTTTCTTTTTCCTGCTCTTTCTTCTTACATTTTTTCACCTTTCTCTTCATCATTTTACATTTCTTATCCCATCTTTCATAAATCCTCCAATATCTCGCCCACGGACTCCCCCTCAAAGCTAACGTTGCCCAACTGCTCCTGATACTTCTCTATCGCCTTTCTCGTCCATCTCGACCAGTAGTGGTTCGTGTCCGTGCTAAGCTTTGAGATCTTTCTCGAATGATCCTGATGACGTCACGATTGCTCAATAGTCCGTAGCCAAATTCATTTAAACAGGTTCAAGGTTATAACGTGCATGTGTCAAGGTTAAATGAGAAAAACAAGGATGATTTATTTCTTTCTGACAGATAAGACGTTTGTTAAATGCGCAAAAGATGCAGGTGTATAGGTGAAATTTTATATGGAGAGCTACATATGGCATCCTGTTTTGACTGTTTATTTGATTTATTGCTTCCTGATAAATGAAACTTTAGCTAAAAATTCCTGCCTTTATTTGTTTAATGCGTAAAAGATGCCGGTGGACAGATGAAATTTGATATGAGGGTTATGCATGGCATCCTGTTTTGATTTGAAAATTCCTGCCTTATTTGTTTAATGCGTATAAGCTTATAGAAGATTCTAGGAAGATTTGATGACGTCATTGAATAATATTCCGCAATTGTGTGAAGACAGAATTTGCGAAAAGTGAGTTTCAAGGTTATCACATGCATGTGTTCAGATAATACATTTAATTATTTATTTGATGCGTATAAGCTTCTCGAATGTTCTTTCCGGGTCTTTCCTTTCTAAGAAAAAGAAAGAAATACATATTTATGGGAAGGAGAATAAAAGATTCAAGGTTATTTTCAATGACGCATTACATTTTGCGATGTTAAAAAATTATATGCTACGCGTGTCGATTATAATGTAGAAACTTCTAGAACAATGTTTCATCATATGATGCAATATCAGACAATATTGTGCAAAAGTCTTCAGAAATTGGTGGAGGGAGTAAGCGTCTATAAAATGAGGCTAGCTCTACTCTTTCATCAGTTTATTGCCAGATGTCAGATTGTAAAGAAGAAAGGCAACAAGAGCAAAAAATCGTTTAAACGTATTTCTAAATAACATTCGAGAATTAAAAGAAGTGATATTAGCGCGAATCGATTTACATACTTTAACGCGAAAGTTTTATACGGTGAATATTAACAAGTGAAGATGGATTTCGCAAAATTGAACCAAATTGCAGTTAACAACGATTTCCTTCCAACGGAGAAACTGAAGGATGTGGAGCTGAATAAAAGCTACGAAATTACAAATATCATTTGGGTGGACGCTACAGTTCCATCGAATTTGCGAAGAAAGCAGTATAAAGGGTTTGCAGTTTCTCAATTATCGTCCAGTCTATGACAAGCTTCAGTAAGATATTCATCATGTCTTATACACCACGAAACCAAATGTTACATACGACCACATGCAACCTGAATTCATCATTCACAAATCAAATTGTCATCGGTGCTGATTTAAAAAAAAACGGAAGTCTCGTCTCATCAGTGAAACCACAGGCCAGTCATCCTCGTTCAAGTGTAACTCTGAATCCTAAAGAGTGGAAATTATTCAAAAGTTACTTCAACCTCATTTCCCTGTTTTTTGATGGTCAAGAGAAGCACCAATACATCGACTGCGGAAATTTCCATATACACATGACTGTATCGTTTGGTGATTATATAGTAGCTTTGGAGCAACATCAAGGAAACCAAAAATACTATCCGTTTGTGCTGCAAGAAACAACGTTTGCTGTTCTCCAGGAAGTCAGCCCTTTGTCGACCGGTATCTTCTGGACCTGAGTGTTATGCCGTTTCAACGTACAAAAGATGTCATTATTGAAACCATCGCTGAAAGTATTTGGCGTAAAGTGAAATCACCATCTGTGAAAATTGTAAAATCTTATATACGAAAAAAATTATGCAAGTTTAAAGAGTAAGGCAATGAAAAAATTAATATTTGCTAATCTTGTGCGTTTGAAATTTTGTTTCTTGAAATGATTACTCTTTACAACCATAATGTGTGTGAAGAAGTGATTGAGAAATTTCAAGGATTCAGATGTGTGAATGGTACCCTTATACATTAAAATTTCATGTATTTTGTTGGTAAGAAAAATCTAAATAAATGTAATTTAAAACAAATTCGCCTTTTTCATTTACTAGATTAAGAATAGGTAGATATGTAAGTAAAAAGATACATATATGTTTTGCAAACAATCAACTTCATTCAGAAAAACTTAAATTTCATACAAAAGATACTTATAAACTAGACTAATCTATCCAACTATTGTGTAAGTCATCGAAACCTAACCATTTTACAAATAGCTTATTCCTTCTTTTTTTCAGTACTTTTTCCACAAGATAAATATCTGAATGTTTAACTTTGCCTAGTTTTTGTTCATAAAAACTACCTGAAATACGAGGGTAGTTCAATAAGTCCTTAGAATGACCAACAGATGGCGCGCGAATCGCTCCAAATCATCTATTTTCAGTCAGCACCACTCCCGACTAGATAT
>NC_046663.1:118408084-118419746 GCF_010883055.1 Belonocnema kinseyi
GCGGTAAAATTTCAGCCACAACCACGTCTCAGGACCGTGCTATAGGTGGTTACCTTCAAGAGCGCCGATGACAGGGACGATTAGTTTAACCGAAAATTCCGGATACAATTGTTGCAACTCCCTTATAAAGTCTCTATACCTCTCTTTCTTTTCATTCTCGTGGACTATGATGTTTTTGTCAGCTGGTGCCGAAAATTTGATAACGAACATGGTTCGCTTCTTGAAGTCAAGAACAACCACGTCAGGCCTCGAGTGTGCAACAGAAACAATTGTCCAGAATATAAAGTTCCAGCATATGCGGCACTTCCCATTCTCGACAATTGACTCGATTTCCCTAGTTGCGTTTAGAGGAGTGATATTAAGGTTAATGCCGTAAAAGTGACAAAAATGACAATAAAGCACTCTTAGTGCCGCATTGTGCCTTTGGATGTTGGCCGTTCCCACATGAGTTGGACAACTAAATAGTATGTGAGCTACATGCTCTGAGTGTGCATGGCACGCCCCGCAGCTATCATCGGGAATGTCTTGGCTCCAAATGTGGCGAAGATATGTCAAGGTGGAAATGACACCATCTTGGCATGCCAAAATGAAAACCTCCGTACCAGACTTCAATCCGGGCGATTTAAGGAAAGCAAACGTTAGCCCACACGACATTGACTGATCCTCCACATTTTTATGGAAGATACCGTGCATCCTCTTATCGAGGAGCTGTTCACGAAACTTTTTCTCTTGTGCTTTCTTAATGCGAGCTTTCAGGAGTGAGTAATCGAGATAGATAAGATTTGATGCATTTTGCTCACCCCTAACACTGAAGTTAAGTCCAAGTGTTTCAGCAGCCTCCTCCGCTGCTTTGTACAGAAACGCTCCTTTGCCCACTTCTTCGTGATTCTTGACCATTCGAAGAAGAGGGTCTCTTCCATTTGCGATTCTATGTGCTGTACCCAGAATAATCCTGTTGTAAAGACATTAAAGACTCAATATTCCGCGACTACCTTGATGGCGTGCGATGTACAGTCAGGGAACAGAAAACTTAAGATGCATGCTTTTGTTCATCTACATAACCTTTCTTGTCCCGATATCAAGGGATCTGAGCTCGTTCTTCGTCCATGAAACTACTCCAAATGAAGAGTACTACCGGCACGGCAAGCATGTTCGTTGCAGATACTTTGTTCCTCGCCGACAGTTCGGAAGACCAATTTTTCCGGATGAGACGTTTGTATCTACTTCGGAGAGTATCCTTTATAGATGTAACATCCTGAATGCGGCTCTGTTGCACGCCCAGGTATGTATGAGTCTCTCCAACGCAAAGGTGTCGTATAGCGCTTCTATCAATGAGCTCAGGATCTTCAGGGATGCCATTAAGTTTTCCTTGCTCTAAATAAACCTTGGCGCATTTATTTAACCCAAATTCCATTCCAATTTGCTTAGTATATCGTTCGAGAATCCCTAGAGCTAGATGTAGTTGCTCTTTGTTTTTAGCATAGATCTTAAGATCGTCCATGTAAAATACATGAGTGACCTTGTACTTTCGATCTGCAGGTTTTCCGCACAAGTACCCGTCGGAATGGCGAAGTGCTAGAGATAGTGGCAATAATGTAAGGGAAAAGAGGAGTGGGCTCATGGTGTCACCTTGAAAGACACTTTTCTGAAAGGTTACCTTGTTAGTTGTCACACGATTTCTTCCAGATGAGATAGTAAATCTGGTTTTCCAAAGCGGCATCAATTTCTCTATGCACCTAACTATTTGCTGATGAACCTTTAAGATTTCCAAAAGATAGATGATAAGTCTATGGAAAGTCGAATCGAAAGCTTTCCGATAATCAATCCAGGCCATCGATAGGTCACGCTGGTGGAATGCTGCATCTTTGCAGACACATCTATCGATGAGCAGGTTTTCCCGACATCCCGCTACGCCTTTCTTTGAGCCTCGCTGTTTATACGTTTTTTTGCCACACAGGTTCAATTGCCCGAATAATCCTATCATTTAGGATAGCTGTGAATATCTTATAGAGTGTGTTCAGACAAGTGTTTAGCCTGTAATTCTTCGGGTCAACTAAGTTATCTATTTTCGGCAGGAGTATTGTGCGTTCTTCCACCAACCAGTCCGGAATCAACTCTTACGACTTTAAATATGAGGTGAAAATATGGGCCAAATGCTGATGGATTTAAGGAAACTTCTTCCGCCAGAAGGTTTTGATACAACCTGGTCCCGGTGCGGAATAGTTCTTCATCCCTCTTAATACTTTTTTCACCTCCTCGGTAGTGATGGGTGAGCATTCTTGATCAAGTGTTATGAGGGCATCACACAGCTCCTTGAAGCTATTTATATTTTCTGAGTCTTCGTCCAGTGTATGATGCACTTCGTAGACTTTTCTCCAAAATACTTCGATCTCCTCTGGTTTGGGCGGATGGTCGGCAGTAACTGGAGGATCTTGGAAGAGTCGAGATGAGTCAGAGAAAAACGGTTGATTTTCTCTGACCCACCTCTCCCTCCGCTCTAGACTTTTGGTCTTAGGATCAGCAGTTGATTTTGGTTTACGGTTCGCATCGGCCAAGGTTCTCGCTGCATTATACACACAATAATTGATAGTACAAAGGTCGGATTTTTCGGAAAAATGTCCACGAAGCTCATCATTTATTTCAGCAAGATCATTAGCCTTGAGAGAAACCTTGGTGTTGATGTTTCTCCGGGTCATAAAGCTTCGCTTTTCCTCTATTGGATGCCTGCCCGCGGTTGTTCTTAGTGTCGCCTCTGTTTCTCTGTTGCCGGCTTCTTCTATCTGTGGTAGGGTAGGCGCTCCGCTTACATAGCCCATTTTTCGGAGTAGTTCGGTATGTTTTCGCAGGCGTTTCTGTGAAAAGTGCGATAGCTCCGGGTGTTTCTCGCACCACAGAGCATGCAGCCGTGCCTTGTAACCCCGTTCAGGGGACACACTCGAATCGTAGCACTCTAGCAAATCTTGATTCAGGCGCTCCGTCCACCCAAAGGTAAGAGAATTTACCAATTATAAATTTTAATATAAACACCTTTAACATGTCAACGACAGCAAACTACCCAAATAATTCCCAAGACAATTCCCAATTATTTTCAGCAATCTTTAATAAAACCCTTTAGGGGATTGAATCAATCGAAATATGTCAACTTTCCCTTCAGACAAGCGTGAACCAATTAAATAAAAAAATTTGAAACGCGTTGAGGAAGTAAAAAGTTTAGCTAGAAAAGAGGATCAACTCATGACAGAAGACGATGAGGCTAGCAAGGAAAATTCGGGAAAGTCGGTAAGTTCGTTAGAGAGTTTGGACGAAATCGAACGAAGGAATGTAGGGTCCCTTTATTCAGTAGATCAGCTGGTAGATGTCCAAAATTCTATACAGGAAGTATCTTTAAGGAATGCGAGTTCCGAGAATCCAGTAGATCAGGGTGCACAATTTCGAAAGTACAGGTTCCAGACTTCCCGCAGGGCGTACCGACAAAAAATCCTACAATAAAGAGTAGACAGTCTCGTACCTGCAAAGGAAATCATTCGCACCTTAGAAACCGTTAACGGACGAGATGACGTTGGGACACAACACTCCATAAAAACTGTAAAACACACACGGTTACGTTGCTCACAACGGGACCTCCTGCTTGATTTCATATTAACCGTAAAAACTGGAGAACATGCCAAGCGATCAATCCGGCACGTTTCGATGAATGATTATGACGAATTATACCAGGCACTACAGGTAAATTTGGGTTCCGTCACATCTATGGAAAAGTGTCGCACAAAGATAGAGTCTTGTAGGCAGGGTATCAACAGCATCCAAAATTTCAATCAACGTTTTGGAAAATGCCTCAATGAGTTTTATTACGCGGTTCCATCGGAACATAGTGATCCAGCCTCGTGCAAAGTAGCTCTTCAAATTAAGGAAAAATCCGCGATAAAGCGCTATATTATGAACCTTAGAGACGAGATCGGGATTCAAATTAGACCTTTAAAACCGAAGTCTATTAATAAGGCACAAGAAGAAGCTCTTGAAACTGAGGTTTGGCTTGGAGAAAAATCTAAATTTAAAGTCCAGACCACCCTCCGAGCTCCCCAACGTGCAACACTGACTACGCAGGTAACCCCCCTCGATACACGACATCGAACCAGCAGACCAATCCACCCAACCAAAATATGCTACTTGCACAGAGAATGCAGCTGCCGTGCAATCACTGCAATGGGCCTAAGCACACTAAAGCCCAGTGTTTTACCAAATTTAGTTAAGGCTCAAATTTTCGAGTAGGGTCGAATATGAAAAGACCGCCAGATCATCGAATTCATTTGACTCAAGAGGAATATCGCGAAAGTTAGGAACATGCACCCGAAAATCTAGCCAATCCTCAGACCGAATATTCCCATATTCATATATTCCTCATATTCCCATTTTACTTTTGAATACCTAGGCGTAAATCACATCTCTAACATAGTTCCGAATTACTTTCCAATGCCTGAAGATGGAATTATGGGACTTTGCTTTTTCCAAAAATACAATTACAATCTCTCGAAAGGTAAATTACTACTTGACGGTTATTCGCACGATCTGATCGATGACATGTAGGATTTATAGATAACTCACATATTCCTGATTCCATTTTTCGAATTGACAATTATGAAATAACAGTACACATTTCCAACGATTCCTCTGAAGCAAAAATAATCAGCAGACAGGAATGCCAATACAAGTTCCTAAAACTCAAGCCTGAAAAAGAACAAATCCATTATATTTCGGAAAAAGAATTTGCCTCACGACTTAAAATGTTAACAGAAAATTCGAGAATTAGTCACATTGAATCCGAACTCCGCGGGCACGTTGCTAAAATAGTTCAATCTTACCATGACATCTTTGCACTGCCAGGCGACCCACTCTCGAGTAGCAATTTAACTGCCCACCGTATTGTTCTGCAAACAGACAAAATGATCAACAATAAATCTTATCGGCCGCTCGAGTGCCACAAAAAAGAAATTGAAACCCAAGTAAATGATATTCTAATAAAAAGAAAATAATCAGGCACTCCAAGTCGCCCTATAACTCACCTTTATGGGTAGTGCCCAAAAAGATTGACGCCTTGGGGAATCGTAAATGGCGAATTGTTATAGATTTCAGCAAAATTAATGAAATCACTGATCAAGACGCTTATCCGCTTCCTATAATTGACGATATTTTGGACAGGCTCGGGAAATCAAAATTCTCCTCGGCGTTTGATTTAAGTGCCGGTTTTGACAAAATACCCATGGAAAAATCTTCAGAAAAATATACTGCCTTTTCGACCCTTGAGGGATACTTCGAGTTCGAACGAATGCCCTTCGGACTAAAAAATGCTCCCGCAACGTTTCAGCGAATGATGGACAATGCGCTAAGGGGATTGATTGGGAAGATTTGCTTCACATATCTCTATGACATTGTGGTGTTCAGGTCAAATTTGGAAGAACATAATCAAAATTTAGTATTACTTTTTGAGCGACTTCGTCAAACTGGACTTAAGCCACAGCGCGATATGTGCGAATACTTGAGGCCTGAGCTAGAATATCCAGGACATATTATTACAAAGGATGCAGTCAAACCTAACCCAACAAAACTATCTGTCGTTTCAAATTTCAAACAACCTATGAACGTGAAGGAGGTTAGATCCTTCTTAGGAATTTCGGGATATTATCAAAAATTCACAAAAAAAACTATTCAACCGTCGCGAAACCTTTAAACGAAATTACAAAAATCTCTAAAGAATTTATTTGGACAGGAAAATGTCAGGAGGCATTCGCAAAATTGAAAGAATCCTTGTGCCAAGCACCTGTCCTAAGCTATCTCGATTACAGTAAACATATCTCGCTAACAACCGACGCCTCAAACGTTGGCCTAGGTGCAATCCTATCACAAAAAGGACACCCTTGTTGCTACATTTCAAGAGTTCTGAATGATCATGAACAGAATTATACAACGACTCAGAAGGAACTGTTGGCAATAGTGTGGGCAGTCAGGCGCCTTAAACAATATCTACCGGGACGCAAATTTATCATTTTCACCGATCATGAATCACTCGCATGGTTATTCAACGTTAAAGATCCATCCTCCCGATTAATGCAATGACGATTTCTTCTAGAAGAATACGAGTATAAGATATAATATAAAAAAGGTTCCGAAAATACAGCGGCTGACGCTCTCTCACGCGTCTTTCCAGTCACTCATGATAGTACTCAGCAAGCACTCGACGGGTCTGACATCGACTTACAAGCCGAATCGCCCGAAATCGAAATCATCGAAGCAACAGAACTAACTCTCGAAGAACGCGACCAGATCCTTTGAGAATGGCATAGCTCAATGATGTCTCAACACTTCAGCGAGAACAAATCGATAGCCCGGACACGAGAACTAGGGACATGGGTCAACATGGAATTCGAAATTATCTATTATATCAAAAAATGCCACACGTGCCAAATTCAAAAATTACATAGAGTTAGAAAAAGGGCCGAAGCGATCATTCCCGATATGCCAACAAATTCCAGCGACAAAACCGCGATGGATATTTTTGGACATTTGCCTGTGGCAGATAAAAAGAACGAGTACATTCTGTCGATTCAAAATATTTTAACAGAATACCTAATTTTAATTCCCTTAAAAAATGTCACATCCAAATCAATTATTCAAGGGCTCTTGGACTATTATATTTACACTTCTGGTTCCCCAAAGCACATCTTAACAGAATAGGGACGAAATTTGGTCTCAGAATTGATTCAAAATTTTAAGAGTCTTTTTATAATTAAACACGTCAAAACCACAACATTCCACCCCCCAAGCAATGGAGCGTTGGAGAAGCACATGCGACAGTGAAAGACTTGATTCGGACCGCAATGCCTGACAACCACATTGAATGAGATGACACTCTAAAGTTCATTTGGATGACCTATAACACGATGAGCCATGAAGAGACAGGATTTTACCCTTTAACTTAACATTTGGAAGAGATAAAAACTTACCATCACTACTTGCCACCACTCCAAACCTTAAATACCCTGAGTTAGTAAGACTTTGGAAAGAAAGGCACGAGAAATACATACGGCGGGCTCGCGAAAGAATTAAAAAATCGAAAGAAAAATATAAATGGGTCCCAGATGCAAAAATTGTCATCCCTCAGAAAAATTTTGAAATTGGTTATTTAGTATTACTCGAGATATAATAATTATGTGGTACTCATTAACAACGAACGACAACGAATCCATGCGAAAAAATTAAAACTATATTACTCCTAGTTTCAGGTACCTTGAAGATCGTATTCCTGGCCATATTATTCTTCGGAATCCGAGCTGATGTCCAAATTAAGGAACTTGAAGACAGTACGATTTTTGCTGAAAATCTCGATAGACCAAGCTCTACCATGAGACTTGGAAACTGATCCTGGGAATTGACTCGAAAAACTTTGAAATTCAGTTTTCACAAATAAGCGAAACTTTCGCTCAGGCTCTACAACTGTGTGTTCATTGTTCTGCCTAATTCGAATAAAAACTTTTAAAAAATCGTTTAAACCTCTTAGAAAATTCTAAACTTCTTTTGTGTCAAATACTAGGAGAATCTCGTACCCGCAGAGGATTATTAAACGCAATCGGTTCAATTTCTAAAGCCTTTTTGGTATTCTCGATAACCATGACTTAGAGCTCATTAATAAGTAATTTGACACGTTATTTCGGGATGATAAAGTAATGACTGGAACATTCGGAAATCAAACTCGAGTAATAAAAAATGTATTGAATAGCGCCTCGCATGATTCACAAACTCTACATGAACGATCACATGAACACATACAAGAAATGAACAAATTCCAATAAAAGAAATATCGCAATTTCGAATTTAATTACAGCCACAGAGATTTCAATTGCCGAGTATAGTGAGAATTTAAATTTAATAATCGATGCAATAAAGTTTGGGAAGCACGGAATTGTTCACCTCCAAATTTTAACGCCCGAGATTTTGATAACAGAACTTAATCAACTGGTAGAAGTCAACAATCAAAAATATCCTATTAAACTATCCGTTAAAAATTACCAACACATAATTGATATATCCGAAATCACAATTGGAATAATCAATAAATGACTCGTGTATATAGTAAAGGTTCCTGTCTTAGAGCACGAGGATTTGCAAACGCTGCACCTAATTCCTATTCCCATCCGTCAAGCAAATGAATTCATAGCTCCAATCCCCTCACACGAGATTATCCTTATAAACCCTGAAAAAAGCTTGTATGTACCCACGGATTTCAATACTTTAAAACATTGTAAAAATATAGACGAACTCCGAATTTGTAAGTGAACGCAACCAACTTATTTAATCAGCGAGATCCATTCATGCGAATCAACCATAATAAAACACCAGAACAAACAAATTTCCGATGAGACATGCCAATTTTCAGTTTTTAGAATTCTTGAGTTAGTATTCATTCCATTAAGGGATCCTAACCAATATATTGTAATCCCAGAAACACCTTTAGAATTAAATGTACTGTGCGGTTCAAAGGCACAAATACTTAAACTTGATTCTCCGAGCCTTCTCTTTAGCGTTGAAGAGTGTATAATCTAAATACCGAAATCTTTTTTAAAATTACGAAAATCTAGTGTACGTCAAAACGACATTTGCTTAAAAAAAAAGTATCAAACCTGGATTGAAACTGGTACAGACGTTCTTACTTATCTAGGGTACGTAGCACTAGGATTGATAACATTATACGGATCGTATAAAAGAGGCTTCTTCGATCTTGTAAAGCGAATCATACCCAGAAACTTATGTAATAGATTATTTTGTGTTGATAAAACCGTAAACACGAATGCGACTGTTCATTACACCGCGGTTGCAACGGCACCGCCAGTCTCAACTCTTGTAAAAGTGATAGACTAAAAGTCCAGATTAATTCAGGACGATAATGCAAAAATTGTTCCCAAAAGGATTAAGTTGCGAACTTAAGGACTAAGTTCGGTCTAAGCAGAGGGGTGTGATGAATTCGTAGTCACCCCTACTCCAGGTTCCAAATAGTTGGTACCTTAAACTGACCTGCCTTTCCAGCATCCCCTCAGTTTTCGACGGAAATAGCTCTATGCTACGTATATATGTGTCGGTTTACGGACTTGTACCACTGTGTAACTCATTAAATAAAGTTGCAATATCTACTCATATCGCCTTAAACAAAATAAGGTTTAATTGTTAATTAAACCCGTCACAGCTGACAATGAAGGTGAATTTATTTGTCAATATTAGACGATTGTCTCTAATCAATGTTGAAGGTGAATCACAATTTTTTTACTGTCATAAAAATGAAAAATGCAATTAATTTTTAATCAAAAAATGGATCTTCTTGGTTACGAAATTCTTTTTCGTTGAATATATTCATCTTTCCTATAGTTGAAAGTTGGTCTCAGCTTCCCATAAAGTGATCGTGTCCCATGCATTTATAGAAAAAGCGTTACGCTAGCTCTAAGGCGTTAAGGCACGTTCGAGGGATCTGTTTACATTATGGAAGTGAACACTCCTAGCGATTAAGTTACAGCGATCGTTCTGAATTCGAGTGGAGCTCATTCATGTTTTTTAAAACATTTATTTAATGTTGAAACAATGTACAAGAACTAATAATTATTTAATTAATTTTAATTAAAAAACAAAAAGTTACCTTTTTCTAAGAGTCAGTTTGCTTGCGGCGGCAACTAATAATGTCTATCCAATGACTCTTTTCTTTTTTGCTTTATAAATTTACAAGAACTATTAATTATTTAAACAATTTTATTTTTAAAATTAAGAGTTTCCCTTTTTTCTACAAGTAAATTTATTTTCGAAGTCAACTAAGAATGTCTATTCGATGATTCTTTTCTATGTTGCTTCGAAAGTTTACGAAAACTGTTAATTATTTAAACAATTTCGATTTAAAAAAAAGAGTTTAACCTTTATCCTACGAGTCAATTTGTTTTCTAAATCAACTAAGAATGTCCATTCGATGAATTCTTTGTATGTTGCTTTGTAAAATTATAAGAACTATGATTTATTGAAAGAATTTCAATTGAATAATTAAGAGTCTGGTTTTCTTTCTGCGAGTAGGTTCCATTTTTCATCATAATTAAGTGAGAATATATTTCCGATGATTTTTTTTCTGATGCTTTGAAAATTTACAATTATTAATTATTTGAAAAATGTTTATCGACATATTTATAGCTTGGCTAGTTTTCAAGGAAGAGGCATAATTTGTTTACGGAATGAACTAAGAATGTCTTTCGATGATCATTTTCTAATTTAATTTGTAAATTTATAATAATTATTAATCATTCAAACAATTTTCATAAACGTATTGAAAGTTAAGGTATTATTCAAGTAATAAACACAATTTGTTTACGAAGTTAACTAAGATTGTCTTTGCGATGACTCTTTTCTAAGTTATTTATTCCGATTGATTATAATAATCAAATTTTCAATATTTATTATTCAAACTACTTTCATGAACAAATTAATAGTTTGGGAATTTTTTGAATAATAGGCTTAATTGTTTTACGGAATCAACAAAAAATGGATTTCCAATTATTTTTTCCTACGACAGTTTGCAAATTTCCAATAATGAGTTATTATTCAAATAAATTTCATAGACAAATTCAGAACTTAAATGTTTTTTAGATTTGGAACCATTTGACCATTTTAAACAAATTAATTTTTATAAGAAAATGTATGACTATATATTTAATAAGAATTAAAAATAAATTAAAACTTTATAGTGGTAAAAGCTTTTATTTTCATTAGTTTCTGTAATTATTTCTACGATTTTCTACGATTTTCCATAAATACACGTTTTTTCAAGTTATGTTGCAAGAATTTGGAATCGAAACAATATTATGTAAAAAAATTTCTTTTGTGATTATAATTTTTTATAATATAAGCAAATTTAATATACAAATGCAGTAATCAGGCATTTTTCGACAGAAATATTCGTTTTTTCTGTCATTTTTTTCAATTCGGAAATTTATGACAATTTCAGCAAAATCCATAATTTTTTTATCAATTTTATGATTTTTTCAAAACAAATTTAATAAACAAATGCATTATGGGGGCATCTGTCGACAGAAAAATTCTTTTTTGTTTTGATATCAGACTTTTAATTGGGATTTTCATGATAAATTCGGCAACATTCATGATGAGTTGACGCATTTTATGATTTTTAAAAACAAATTTAGCAAACAAATGCATTATTCGAGCATCTGTCGATGGACATTTTTTTTCAAATCATCAAATTTGTTTAAAGATATAATAAAATTTATTAACTTATTATGAATGTTGCTGAAGTTCCCATCAAGTTCCCATCTGAAAATACTGGCATCGAAAAAACCGAATTTTTCTGCCTGCAAATGCCCGAATAATGCATTTGTTTATTGAATTTCTTTAAAAGATCATAAGATTAATAAACAAATTATGAATTTTGCTGCAAATATTATAAATCTCCGATTTAAAAAAAATGTACATAGAAAAAAACGAATTTTTTTATCGAAAAATGCCTGATTACTGCATTTGTTCATAAAATGTCTTGCAATATAACTAGAAAAAACGAATGCTTATGGAAAATCATTTTAAGAAAATTTTCAACAAATAATTTGTTCAGAAAAAATGTTGTTGTTTAATA
>NC_046663.1:118419846-118427630 GCF_010883055.1 Belonocnema kinseyi
ATATTGGAACATCTTTAGCTAATATTAGTGTATGAAACTTAGGCGATTTCAATACTTTTCCTGTTATTGACGAGCACTGTGAACGTTAAATAGATAAAATGGCCATTTTTCGTCTTATTTGTTTGTTTATTTATAAAATATTGAAAACCTGATGGAAAAATCAGGCTTGACAACTTTCTTAGAAATCTTATTACCTTTTTTCAATTTTTTTTTCAAATCTCTTAATATTTGTGGGCTGTACGTTATTTTGAATAAAAAATGTCATTTTTTCCACTGTGGGCCGGGAATGTGAAAATGAGATCATATCGATGGTCCGTAAGAAGATTAGCACCGTTCAAAAATATTTACGAAGTCTAAAACCACTCAAGCCGGCTAACGAAAACTAGCACCGCTCATAAAACCTAGCGAAAAATAGCAGTATTCGTATAAGAACATTTTTTATGTTTTAAGAGTTGTAAAACGGTTGGACAGGCGTTTTGGTACCATTTCTGACATTCCGACCTCAAGCGACGTAGAAAACCACCTCTTGCCGCACGGTCAGAAAGTATTATTTTGTAATAGAACAACAACAAAAAAAGTGAAATTTTATCATGCATTTACATATCAGATTTTCACTCCTTGTAAGATCAAGAGTAAAAAAAATTGTGTGCGTAAGCTGTAAATTGTACAAAAATAATTATTTTGAGTTGAAGTTGGTCCGACATACCTTTTTAAGTCGAACGAGAAAATCGGAGCTTTCCTTAATTGAGCCATAAATAGGGCCAATCAAAATGAAAATTATATAAATTTCTTGGATACTCGAAGACGAAAAAAATAAGCCCTGTAACATTAAAATACATCGAGTCTATCAAACCGTATTTTTACGTCACACACACACACACAACCACACACACTTGTTCTAAAAGCATCATAAATCGATTCCTGAGGGTTCAAAACATACTTCTATAATGATATCTAAAATTTTAAAAAGTGATTTACGAGTTATTTATCTGCAAACTAATGTAATCTAAATTTTGTACAACATTGTTAGAAAAATCTCTATGAGGTTTAGTATACATGTGTGTGAAGCAAATATGCACTACCGCTACTGCAATGTAACATACATTGGTGTGGTGAATTGAATATGCATGTGTATTAAATTTAATATACAGGTCAGTATAGCAATGTGCGTGAAAACTCAACCAGCTTTCATTTCTTTAAATCTTGTGAAATAATCTCAATGAAATTAATAATCTAGAATTAGTAGACTCAGTTGTTATTTATAATGAGAGTGATACGTACCGGTAAAATTTTCCTAATTTTGCTCTAAATGGTCAAAATTTAAGGGGAATACAATTAATTGTAGGCTAAGTCTGTTATTTATTTGCTTAATTGAACTTTTCGACATGTAATCCAATTTTATTTTTGGTTAACAGGAAGAAGGTATCATGTTTTATTATTTAGAATCGAAAATTACAGCTAAACTTACTTTAAATGTGTGAAAAATGAAATTATATGATTTTTCTTGTGAGTGATTAACATGAATGTATATGAAATTTAATATACGCGCTCTTAATGGAAATATACTTCATATGTTAGTTTTAACACAATTGAGTATATTAAATTTAATATTATTTTTAACTGTGTAGGAAAAAAATAATCTTTAAAATGTACGTCAGGGACTAAATTTAACAACAAATTCCATTTTGCTGCAACAAAACGTTCAAATAATACCTTTTAATGTTTTATTATTCAAATAAAATACTCGTCAAATTGAAAAAGTTTTTAAATAACGTACGGATTGTTATTTTAAATTATTGGTATTGATAGTAGGCGTAGACAATACTTTATTACATAAATTTTAATTAATTAATTTTATAAGAAACAGCGAGTCATGCTACTTTTCATTACCGCTTGATTTGTCGTGCTACTGTTCCTCAGGCTTTTGCGACTGATGTTAGTTTTCGCCACCGCTCTGCGCGTGCTTCTCTTCGTGAGCACTAAATAAACTGTCTACGAACGGTGCTACATTTCGCTGGCGTTTTGAGAGTCGTGTTAATCTTTGCGAGCACCCGCGAGTAGTGCTTAGCTTCGCGAGTGCTCGAGGAGTTGTTAATCGAAGTTTTGTGGGTCACTGAGGTTGGAATTTAATTTAGAAGTTGGAAAAAGGTAAGGCTGATGTTTCGACCGTATGTGCTACGTTTAAATCGTAAAAATAAAATTGGAAATGAGTAAATTCAGTTTTTGGAAACCCGGTAGAAGTTGCAGTAAAATGTTTAATAACCAACTTTTTTAAAGAATTCGCATTTTTTTAAAAGAGACAATGAAACTACGTCTGTTTTAATATCAATGTATGTTACGAATTGTAATAATATACATTTATGGAAATGATAGACAAGCTGAGATACAAATTCGAGTGCGAAGCACGAGATACATGATGAGAATGTATTCGTTAAAGCCGAAGGAGCTTTAACAAAAAATAAGTCACTATCACCAAATTACTGTTGTCGATGTTTTGACTTTTAGTTTTAAAAAATCTGTGGATATCTGGAATATACAAAGACCGAGCGCTGAGCGAGAGATAAATATATCGCTCAGCGCGCTATATACCGCTCAGCGCGCTATGAGAATGTGCCCGCGAAGCAGGCGGATTTTTTCTTCTACTAAAGTGGGCCTAAAATCACTGTATCAAATTTAACAGGGTTTAATTACAATGCGGCTACATATGAGTTTATTCAAAGTACTCGCATTTGCCTAAACATTTGGTCAGATGAGAAGAAGACTGGCCATACGTCGTAGATGGTCACCCATCCAAGTGCTAGGTGCGCTCGAAATGGCTTGACATTTGAACTCTACTCGAGTCGAGATCATTTACTATTTATTTCTATCAAAATTTGTACACGCCGACATTTTAGATGTTTTTTCGAAACTTGCATAAAAAAATGTTTAGTGTTGGACAATAATGTATTCTGCGTCGTGAGAGGGTACCCAATTCAAAGGCATGTTCAAATAGAAGTTATTTCAGTCAAAATAATTACAGTGGTAAATTATTGAACTTCATTCCCAAATAAAATAGTGACAAGTAAAGCAGCGGGTCGTGCGCGGAGCGCGCGTATAAGCTCCTAGTTTATTTGAAAATTTAATTATTTGGTTAAATGTTAAACTCTCGTTAAAATAAACTCGGTTTTGTAAAGATTCGTCTTTTTGGCTTAAAAATATATCAAATTAGTAGAAAATAAAAATGTTTGGTAGCAAGTAAAATTTAATGTTGAAAATTTATACGTTTGGTTGATAATATAACTATTTTGGTACAAAATTCAACTATTTAGTTTAAAATGAAACTATTTGTTGAAAACTTTAACTACTTGGTAGAAAATTAACTTTTTCATAAAATGATATAATTTTCTGGTTGAAAAGTTAACCCTTTTGAAGATAATTCGCCTTTTTTCTTCATGGTTTTCACAATCTTGTCGAATAAGTACATATTTTGGTGCACATTGGTATTTCTTGTAATGAAAATTATCTTCTTTACAATAAAATATTATTCCGTTTTCAGTTGAAAATTTATCCTATTTAATTAGTATAGAAACGTGCACTATTTGTTTAAAAAATTTTCTTTTTAGTAATAAAAAAACCGTTGAAAAAATAGTGCATCAATCCTGAGAAACATCACATTCATTGTGAAGCAAGCAGCTGCATTTAAAACAAAAATTAAAGAAAAAAAGAGAGAAAAATGATGAATTTCAAGTTTCCGGTTAAAAATTATAAAACAGGAATTGCTGAAGAAAAGGCTGCGAATTGCATACCCTTTAAGTGTAATCTTGAAAATGAAATAACTTGCAATTTCACATTTTTCCAATTCAAGAATACGCATCATCTGTCTCCCATATTTTTTGTCGTGGAATCAAAGAAGAGAGGATAAGTTACGAAAACTTAATTTCTCTCAACGAGCTTTTATCTCTACCAATAGGAAGGTTAAGTCAGGCATGGCAGACACTCAATCAAAGCCTGAGCTTGATCCTGGGTTTTACGATGTTTTAAGTATCGTCAAGAAAATAACACTCCAGTTTCATTCGTGTAACAAAGGCTGTAACAAAGGCATTATCCCCTCCACTATTCAGGTTAATGATCAGAGTTATGGGAGGCAGTGCATAGGCACTAAGTCAACTCTATTCTACGTAAACCAGAAGCAACAAGAAAACCTGCAATTAATAATTTGGGAACCTCGATCAAGAAGGTAAAAGCCTAGAGCACGCAATCCGGTGGTAAACCTCAGAAAAAGAAGCCACTTCTGCCAACCAGTGATCATCGCAACACGCAAAGCTATATCCACGAAAATCATCTTGCAGAGCTACATCTACGCACATCATTGTGCTGAGCAGCAGCGAAAATAGAAGTAAGCCACTTAGATGTAAGATATTATTCCTGTAAAAACTACTCTCACAGAATAAGTCTCATTAACCGTCGTTTTTGGGGACTAATTGTTATATTTGTTAAACTGGCGTTTCTCAAGTATAAGAAAAAACAGCAGGAAATCACGTCAACAACTGACGAAACTGACGAAACTGACTCAGGCGAGCTTATCTTTTTGATCAATAATCCTTTGCTAGCTGCTATGACTTCACCGATAAATTCCCTAAATACATCTCTACGGAATTCCATGGAAAACCTCAATCATAAGGAAATAGATCCATTGCAACAAATCCTGATGAAATTAAATATATTGGAAATAGGACAAGGGTTGATAAAAAATAATCTACGAATTTTGAATCAAGAAAAAAATATTTGAAGAAATTAGATAACAGTGTTAGCTCGTGCGACAAATGCGTAGGCAACGGATGACGGGACAGCAAGCTCTACGCGACACCATGAGAACGGACGAGGCGATGACTCGTTCAACGCACAGGACTAAGACAACATCCAAAGAAACAGCGGATACCTGCACCTCGAGCCAGTGTCAGGAAATCAGATAACAATATAACCGGCCAGGAATCTCTCTCTTCAGCGAAGGATATAATACGCGCCGTCGAAAATCTCAATGGTAGCGACGACGTGGGGATTCACGATTTTATAAAGAGTGTAGAACGAGCAAGAATACGTTATAGTGATTACCACTTACTTCTTGACTACATATTAACAGAAAAAATTACTGGCAACGCAAAAGGATCGATTAGACATATCCATATTAATAATTACGAGGATTTGTACGATGCACTGCGTTCTAATTTAGGAATTCAACCTCAGTTGAATTGTGCAGGCCTAAGTTAGAAAATATCAAGAAAGGTCCTGAGAGCGTACAGACATACAGTCAAAAATTTCGAGGTACCTACAACGAGCTAATCTACGCACTTCAGACTGAATACAGCTTGAGCACCAAGCGGGAAATAGCACTCGAAATGGAGGAAAAATTATCCGTTAAAAAATATGTGATGAATCTGAGGGATGAAATTTCTATCCAGGTCAATAAAAATGTCCTTTTGAGCGACAGAAGGAAAATTAAATGTCATAAATGTGGCAACTTAGGACACTCAGCAAATCAATGCTATACGAAAACCCAAAATTTTCGACAGGGTATGAACATAACAATGCCATCTCAAGTACACTGCACCAGCGAGCAACACGCGGAATTTTTACATAATCAGGAATTCCTGACGGGGGAAATACAACAAATCGAAACAAATTTAAAACAAGCGGAGTCTCTAATGTTTATGGACGATTGCAATCAGTCGCGGGAAAGCAAATGGACGAGAATACAGACTATTAGTGGACTCCGGCTCATCTATTAATCTCATAAAGAAAGACTATGTCCCAATTGAATGCAAACCATTCAGAACGACGAAAAATTTCAACATGGGCAATGATAAAAACCAAAGCCACTTAGAAACACACATTGAATATTTAGGGAAAAGACATTTATTCCACATTGTGCCTGACAACTTCCCTCTACCTGAAAAAGGAATAATTGGACTGCCTTTTTTTGAAATATAACAAGTACTATTTAACAGATAAATGGTCATATTTAGATGGTGAAAAGATGTTGTTACACGACGATGGATATTTCATTGAAAGGAACGTTATGAGAATCTCTTGCATTCCGACAGAAGAAACAGCTAAAGATGTGTGGATAGAAAACCATGAAAATATCCCGGATGGATTATACAGATGCAAAAATAATCAAATCAAGTTACCTTATTTTAATTATAAAAATGAACCAGTAAGACAACCTGAGAAAATATCTTTTGACATTGTCACTAACATTAAATCACGCGACGTAAATCAGTCTGAAAATGGGGAAGGAGTACCCTTCAACCCCGAGAGAATTAGAAAATTAAAATAAAATACACGCCTAGATCACGTCGAAGATTCCATCCGAGAATTCCACTTGAGAAAACTGAGAAAAATTATACGACATCCGAAAAGGAGCTTTAGCTATAGTATGGGCTACAGAAAGAGTAAGACAATATTTATTAGGAAGGAAATTTATCATTCAAACCGACCACAAAGCATTGAAATGGCTCCACAATGTCAAAGACCCTTCCTCAAAACTCCTGAGATGGCGATTGAGGCTTGAAGTGTATAAATACATAGTCGAGTATGTGAAAGGAAAGAAAAATAAGGCCGCAGATCGTCTATCACGACTTTTTCAAATCCAAGAATCGGATGTGTTAGAAAAATCGCCGCCTAGAGAAGAAAAAAAATAGAATTAAGTTACCCGTTCGAAGAATGCGTGAACCATCAGTGGATGAAGAAGCAATCAATTCACTGTCTGAAATTGGTCCTGTCTCCGAATGGGATAAAGTATTAGTGAAGGAATACTTTAAACGTAAAACAAAGCAAACAACACCAAGTGCTACTCGGAAACCTAATGCGGGAGGAAAGCTGTGGAAGAAAATACAAAAAAGATACACAAAAGACATCAATACTGTTCAACTTTCACCATATGACGAAAAAAATGGCTTACCATACTGGAGGAAGTTATACACGAAATGTTAAGAAGACAATTAAGTATTTTTCAATTCCATTTCAATGACCCGACAATCACACCTATAGAAATAATTCAAATAGAAGAAATGCTCAAATTCTTGTGTTTCAAATACCTGAAAAGCTAGATGCCGGATATGCCAGCATTATCCCTGAATATGAGTTCTTATTAGTTAACCAAGGTAGCTATTCTCCGATTGTCAAAGACGAATTGGACAAATGTAAATGGATTGACGAATTTAGGATTTGTCAAATACAGCAACCTGACTTTTCACTTTACAACACAGACAACTGCGATTCGGACTCAATTAAAAATATGCAGAAACATTTCGTCACTTCACCTTTTGTGCTCAGTAAAGAAAGCTTCATTAAAGTAAGTAACGATTACATTATAATATTGGTAGAAAAAAACTCTATCGACTTTTTTTACGAGAATTACTTATATAATAAGAAACTAATTAGTACTTTCCTAATAACAGGAGATAAATGTAAATTAATGACGGAAAATATCAGCCTACCTTTAAATTCAAGCAAAAATATCACCAGGAGCTATGACATTAAAATAAACTACGTTAATGATTTTAGAGATAAAGAGATTCACTTGTTAAATGATAAGTTAGTTAAACTTCCCAGTATTCTTGACATAAATCAATTAATAAGCGCTAGAATCAGCCTTGATGAAAGCAGTAGCCTCCTGGATGATACGAGGGTCGTTCAATAACTCCTTAGAATGAAGTATAAAAACAATTTTTTTTGGGTAAATTTTTTTTTATTTTTCAACATAATCTCCTTAGAGCTCTATACACTTGGTCAATCGCTTTTCA
>NC_046663.1:118427730-118436476 GCF_010883055.1 Belonocnema kinseyi
ACGAACAATTTTTTTTTCAATTGGTTATAAAAACACGTAAACTCAGAAGATGTGGACTGTGACTGCACCATATATCTAGTCGGGAGTGGGGCTGACTGAAAAAAGATGATTTGGAGCGATTCGCGCGCCATCTGTTGGTCATTCTAAGGACTGATTGAACTACCCTCGTATACAAAGCCGACAAAGAATGAAAATTTGGACCGAAAATGCTATGACTTCCCTTCAGTACATAAGTTACGGATCTATGGTCCTTATATTACTATATGTATTATATAGAATGAAATGTATACATGGAACTATCGGCGTATTAAAACATTGTTTCGGAAATTGCAATAATAATTGCAGTTTTGGTAATAGAGTTCCTACGCATCACGTTAGCACCCACAATGCCATACCCATGTTGCAACGAGGCACCGACAATGCGAATTTCGTAATGGAAAATAATCGTGCAAATTGTGTAACGGAAT
Organism: Belonocnema kinseyi; assembly: GCF_010883055.1. Taxonomy (NCBI): domain Eukaryota; kingdom Metazoa; phylum Arthropoda; class Insecta; order Hymenoptera; family Cynipidae; genus Belonocnema; species Belonocnema kinseyi. The sequence continues at coordinate 118,428,198 of NC_046663.1, forward strand.
CCAATAATGCGAATTTTGAAACAGAAACTAATGATACAAATTTTTTAGTGGAAACTAGGCCTGTAAGGATCAGGAGAAAATAGCATTTTTAGAGGACTAAAAACAGAGCATAATCTAACGTGCAGCTCTGCACAAATGTGCAGTTCTGAATGGAAAGTGTGCAGCTTAGATTATGCTCTGACTAAAAACAGTCTAAATCGAGGGGTGTAACAGAGGCTGTAACAAAGGCATTATCCCCTTCACTATTCAGGTTAATAAAGCACCTTAATTAGTTACGGCGAATTCACATTGTGTATACAAAATTGAACTTTTTTTCGGACCCATTACATTTGGAATCGAGCGCCCATAATTTCGTTCACCTTGGCTACTTATGGTGGCCGTTTGCTACTTCCCAGGCACACAAAATGCATCAAATTTTCAATTAATTACAATAAAACAACAAGCATACTATTTTTCGAAAAATCCCTCTTTGAGGGATTGTATTTACCCACTAAGATTATGTGGTTAAATAAGATATAAAAAATTCAAAATTGTGGAAAAAATTCTGTCATTTGTAAATGCATGAGTTAATTTTGAAGCCTGTGGAAGCACCTTAAGGCGCTTGCTCAGGCTTCAGAATTACCCGATAAGAAGAGAAGAAGAGAAGAAAATTAATATTTTCATATTTAAACGAAAGAGTGAGCATTTTTTAATCTTTTGAATGTGCTAATTTTCCATCGGGAGAAGAGCCCAACGAAAGAATAGGTTTATCTCCGAAACCAATTCTTTTTTATTTCCTTACCGATTGACACTTGGTTTGTATTCCATGCAGGCAATTATATTTTCCACTTTTTTAATTCTTCTTAATCCGCTTAGTAGACACACCTCTCATGATTATTTTTAAGTCCTTACTTACATGCTGTATTTTCGATTTATTTAATTCCCTCTAATATGTCCACAAAATATGTGCCCTTACATAGTTTCTATTCCTCCGCGTGCAGCATAAGTTTGGAAATTTCAATTTTGTCGTCAATGTTATTTTCAATTTCATACTGACATGCTTTATTTATGATTATTTAAATTTTTTCTAATCTGTCCATAAAATAAATGCACATGCATAGTTTCTATTCGTTTTTGTGGAATATAAGTTTGGAAATTTCAATTTTTGTCTGCCATAACGGTGGAGTAGTTTTAATTATAATATTTTATATTGTTCAAACAAATTATAGATTTAATAATATAATAAATAATAATAAATTCATTTAATAATGCTGTGTAAGGTAAACAAAATTAATTTATCTTTGAACAGAATTATAAAAATATTCTTGGACAATGCTACAAATTATTTCTATAAACATAATTATTGTATATTTATGACTGATCGATTATAAGAACTAGTTTTTTTGTCTTCAAAGTAACATTATTCTCTGTCTTTTTATTCATTCTTTTGCATTTCTTTATTTTATAATTCCTCTCAATACGCTTCCCTTATATTTTTCAAAGTCGATTAAAAAGAATAGATTTTTCTTTTTTTAGCTACTCTTTGTTGGAAATTTCGAAAGACGAAAATTCACGTATTAGTGGGAATTCAGATTCTGCATTTTGGGAATTCTTCTTTTTTTACCGGGTAGCCCATGTATTACGCTGCCAAGCTTTTCTCCTACAATCTCAATTGCTTAATTTCATATTTCAACTAAGAAATATAAATTCCTAAATACAGGACAGAATTGATGCATTTTTTGCGTCTGGAAAATAGCAAACCGCCACCATGAATGTACTCATGGTTAACATAGTACTGGGGCCTCTGTATCGCTATGAAACTGCAGGTGGTCGAGAGTCTAAAGCGCTATTTTTCGACGATACTTAAAACATCCTCAACCCAGGGGCGAGCCCAGGATTTAAATTTTGTGCCTGTCATGCCCCACTCAACTTTCCTATTGTTAGAGATTACAGCCGGCTTAAAGAAATTAAAAATGATAAAATATTGAGTAATTTAATTTTAATAATCTGCATTCGGTCCATTGCATAATGACGAGACGATTAGAAGAAGATAGAAGAAAATCGGTTAATCCGTTCAATTTATGGATATACCTTTATCTCTTCTCCGATTCCACGACAAAAATCCTAAAAAAGATCATGCGCCAAGAATTGGAAACTATTAAATCGGAATAGTACGGAATTTTCCATGATTTTTAAAACAATTTCCAATGGTTTAAGCTAATGCAAATTATTAAAACAATTATCTCATCCCAAAAAATGTAAAAAACAATCGTATTTTCTGATTTAAATGTAATTGATTGTCATTTTTTAGAGTAGAAAATTTGTCTAGAAACATAATGTAATTATTTAGACAATTATTTATTGTTTATTTTAAATATTTCTAAAAACTGAGACAGAGATATCCAGTTTTTCTAAATTGTATACTTAGCAACTTTTTGTTGATGTTGTTGTTTTATGTTTGTTATTGACGTTGTTGGTTTCTTCATGTAAACCAACCATACCTAATTTGACGGAAATTTACAGAAGAAAACAATAATTAATTTTATAAACAATAACATTGAGATTTTAGCAAAGTTTACTGGTCCTTAAAATAATTGAATAATATGTTTAACTTAGAAAATACGATTTCAAAAGTATTTTTCAAAAAGTAATTATTTAAACAAGTTATATTTGCTTTAACAATTAAAAGGTGGTTTATCTATTCTTTGTATACACTATGCAGTTATGTAATACACTATTTAGTTATTATAAGCATACTGATTGAGCAAATGAAGAGAGTTTAAACAAATAGAAATTTATTAAACATTAAAAGAAATGTATCAAAATTATGTAATTATTCAACAAAACTTAGCATAGAATACCAATTTAAAAAATGTGGACATTTCTAGCTCAATGTTCAGAAATTTGGAAAATAGACAATAAATAATTGTTTAAATGATGATATAATGTTTTTGGAAAAATATACTACTCCGAACAAAGACAAACAATTACATTTCAATCAGAAAATACGATTATTTGTTACATTTTTTGGGATTAAATAATTTTTTAAATAATTTATATTCTGTAAACAATTGAAGATTGTTTAAAAAATAATAAGAAGTATTCAAATTGTCCACTAGTTATTATTTGTATGAAAAAGACGACGAATATTTGCTCAAAATTAACAATAATGAACGTAAAAATTTAGTTTTTTAATTTTGGGTCATATTTGTGGCGCTACGGGGGGTGAGGGAGGCTTGGAACTAAAATTTTATAGTATGGATTTATTTCGCAAACACTCTATCTTGTAAATCGATTAGAAATATATTTACAGTTTTTATTAAATTTTCTAATAGTATAAACTGTACACATTGTGCCATTTAATATTATAATTCTAAGGCTAGGCCCCACCTCGAAAAATTACACTCCTCTGCTTTCTGTGTATATTATTATAATTTTTTGAATAAAAACAGTGAATTCGAAAATCAAAATATTTGATCAATTCTCACTACACCACCTGCAGTTTCACAGTAAAACCCAGGAGTAAATCTTATCTTTCAAAAAGATAAAAACGTTGCTTCATGTTTATCTAACGAAAGATAACATTTATCTGAAAAAAGATAAAATTTATCTGAAAAAAAGATCAAATTTATCTGAAAAAAAAGATAAAGTTTATCTGACGTAAATATTTTTTTGACATAGGTTATATGTCAGACGGCTGCGTCTATTTTCACAGAAAAAATGTCCTTTACAAATTTAAAAATCCATGCGGTATTTAATTTTTAATATTTTCACTTTATTTCACTAATTTTAAACCAAAAAATCACTCACCTACACTTACTAAATACACAGTCTGCACTTTGGTTACTTTATATCAAATAGTGTTTGTTTACAATTTTTGAAGTCTACATCAGGGTCGATAGAAAACTCAAGATTTGTTCAACAAAAGTAAGGGACTGAAGTTGGCTGAGTGTTCTTACTCATTTATGAAGGATATATTTTCTGTGAAAATAGACGCAGCCGTCTGACATATAACCTATGTCAAAAAAATATTTACGTCAGATAAACTTTATCTTTTTTCAGATAAATTTTATCTTTTTTCAAATAAATTTTTATCTTTTTTCAGATAAATGTTATCTTTTGTTAGATAAATGTGATGCAACGTTTTTATCTTTTTGAAAGATAAAATTCATTCCTGGGGTTTTCCGTGTTTATAGCAAGACACGGGTTCCAGTGCACTCATGGTGGGGGGTTGCTTCTTCCCAGGCGCAAAAAGAATTGATTTTTAATTAATTGGAATAAAACAAGAAACAGACCATTTTTCGAAAAAAAGCTCTGTTCAGTCCTGTGTTTAGGCATTTATATTCTGTGGTTGAAATATGAAATCAAACGATTCAGAATTGCGGGAGAAAAGCTTGGCAGAGTAATACATGGGCTAATTTTTAAGCCTGAGAAAGTGCCTTGAGCATTGCGTTTCTTGGATCCAAACTAAACATGAGACGAGTTAGAAAATTTTCGGTAACTTAAATTTGGAGAGGGTAACAGATTTAGTTACCGAACGTGACCGAGAATGCGAGAATTTATCAATAATTTACCAGAAATAACGCGGTAATTTATTTTTTACTGTTATTTGTTTTTGTTGTTAAATAGTGTTTATATTCAATGTACTTAAACCTAAATAGTAATAAACATTAGGAATTAAAATTATTATGTAGTTTTATAATCAGTAAACTCGATAATTTCAGAATAGAATTTTATAGATTTATCATATAAATTCTTTCATACATTAATTTACTTTATTAAATTTCAGTTTAGAACATGTTTTAAGTAGAATTTTACATTTCTTACGGTTGTTTGTAAATCCCATCCCCGTACCAATAGTAGAGTTCCGAGGGGCGCCGTCAAGCCATACTACATTGAAAAAATTTCACGAACCCGCATGGTGAAGATTTCAGTGCGCTACTGGCATAGAATTCGTAGGATGTGTATATACATATAGTTTCCACTATTATGCCAGCGGCAGATTCGTAGATCCTGCAACGTCGCAATTAAAATCTAACCATGGCTGATCAACTGTCATGTGCGTTTGAATAGCTTGGTACAGCAGATAAGCTGCAGAGAGGAAACAATGTTGCTGCTATGCAATAATGTTATATCTATCAGTTTGAAAGTGACTAAAATTTCAATATTTTTCATTGAATTATCTATGAAACTACACGGTGGAAAAACTTGATATATTTTTTTTTTAATTTGTATTTTCAAGCAGCACTGATATCGACATTTTTTAAATTTCTCTACCAGTGCGTTTAATTACTATGAATTAAAATGTGAAGAGTGCCTATGCACTGTTCATGAACTACATGTTAAAGTAGTCAACTTTGACATTAATTATCTCCGCATCGGTATAGTTAAAAAAATTGAAATTAATTTAGCATATAAATCATTATTTCATTTGAATAAAGCTCTTTTTTCAAAAAATTCAACCAGAGAATGATTTTTTTACATACAACCTTAAGAACCAGAATTTTTCGGATTATCAAAACTACTACAGTCTCGCTATAGTGGCCACCTTTGATGTACGCTCAATGGCTTTCACACTATCTTGGGACTCTCCAAATCATCAACAATCAGGGCCGTGAGAACCATTTCTGTTGAAGTTTCGTATAAAAAAATTTGATAAAAAGAGATATTTCGGGTTTCACTCGTGTAAAATACTACGAATTGTTTGCCGACAATTCGTGAACATTGCAGTTCACATCTTCAGGGCTGACCTGAAACTGAGGTATCAGGTCATGATGTTCTTAGGTATACTCTCTACGATGCCTGTGATTGGCCAGAGCGCCCCACCGTGGGGACTGGTCGTACTTGATTGGCAAATCAAGTCTTTTTTAAAAAATCCAGGAGAACGGAAAGCCAAATCGGATTGGTATTATATCCATTGTCCCTGTTGATGTTATCAGGGTGTTTTAAGATTTCGATTGCTTCTATATGTTTTCTTGGAAATTTGTTGTGTTTTTTTGCAATGACTATTGTTTCATAAAATAAAATGTTATGTCCTGTTTCGATATGATGTTCATGTATGTAACTGACGATGCATACAAAAAACTTAAAAAGGACCCCACAAAAACAAATGTCAGATAAAGAAAAACTCTTCTCAAACACTCTAAACTTGACAGCCAAACAATATCCAACTTAATACCTACTAATCCCATCTCTCCAAGACTTTACGGGTTACCAAAAATCCACAAAGAAAACATTCCACTCAGACCGATCGGCAGCGCAATAAACTCACCAACTGACAACCTAGCACATTTCCTCGCTGCAAAACTAAATCCTTTTACAGGAACCTCCATAACTCACGTCCAAAACTCATTTGGCTTTATTAAAAAGATACAACAGATTCACATTCAATCCCAAGACATCATAGTGAGTTTTGTCATAGTATCTCTTTTTACGAAAGTACCAATCTCGGATACAATTTATATTATTAAATCTTATACAAACTTCCCTTCCGAGCTCGTACCTTTGATAGAACACTGTCTCAATAATACTTACTTCTCGTTCAATAACCAATTCTACGAACAAACCTCAGGGGCAGCAATGGGATCCCCAATCTCACCTGGAATAGCCAATGTCTTTATGGAACATCTAGAAACTAAAATCTTCAACCAGGCCAAACTTAACCCCCTAACGCCCTTAAAACTTTCTTTTTTTCTGAAGTTTGAGACATTTAGGCATATTATTCCTATCGTGGAGTGTATACAAAACTAAAATTCTAGCTCATTACCGTCCTGATTTTCATGTAAATCCTTGCGTTAAAAATTGCTGTTCGTCTCAAAGTCATATTTAAAAAAACTCAAGTCTTCCAAACGTTACATATATGTCACTGTGGGCGGTAGAGGGTTAAACCAGAATTCTGGTTCCGTTACGTTGATGACACATTTGTCATCTGGCGACATGGACGAGATGAACTAAATAAGTTTTTCGATTTTATCAATCAATTACATCCTAATATTCAGTTCACCATGAAAATAGAACAAAACGGAAAATTGCCTTTCTTGGATGTACTAGTTCACAAAAAATCTGATAACACATTAGGACATGAAGTTTACAGAAAACCCACGCATACAAACAGATACCTACATGCCTCCTCCCACCATCACCCATCTCAAAAACAATCAGTCCTCAACTCCCTTGTATACAGAGCTGTCTGCATAACAAACAAAGATAACTTACAAAAGGAATTACAAAACGTTAAACAAATCCTAATACAGAACGATTACACAAACAAACGAATTAATAAAGCAATAAGAAAAAACACTCAGAAAAGCAAGTCAGCACAGCCTACGAAAGAAAGAGAGAGAAAAATGACCACCACTCTACCCAACATCCAAGGTGTCACAGAACAAATAGAAAGAATTCTCAACAAACACAACATCCAAACCATATTTAAACCACATGCGATAATAGGAGAACTACTAAATAACCCTAAAGATAAAAAGGCACCCCTCAGTAATCCAGGAGTATATAAAATCCCTTGTTCTTGTGGCTAAGACTATATTGGAGAAACCGGGAGAGCGGTGAGCCAACGTATTAAGGAACATGAAAGTAAAGTCAGGCTAAAACATTTCACGCAATCAGCACTAGCTCAACATCATATCGAAACAGGACATAACATTTTATTTGATTAAACAATAGTCATTGCAAAAACACATGATAAATTTCCAAGAAAACATATAGAAGCAATCGAAATCTTAAAACACCCTGATAACATCAACAGGGACAATGGATATAATACCAATCCGATTTGGCTTTCCGTTCTCCTGGATTTTTTAAAAAAGACTTGATTTGCCAATCAAGTACGATCAGTCCCCAGGTGGGGCGCTCTGGCCAATCACAGGCATCGTAGAGAGTATACCTAAGAACATCATGATCTGATACCTCAGTTTCAGGTCAGCCCTGAAGATGTGAACTGCAATGTTCACGAAATGTCGGCAAACAATTCGTAGTATTTTACACGAGTGAAACCCGAAATACGAGGGTAGTTCAATAAGTCCTTAGAATGACCAACAGATGGCGCGCGAATCGCTCCAAATCATCTGTTTTCAGTCAGCACCACTCCCGACTAGATACGAGGGTAGTTCAATAAGTCCTTAGAATGAAGTATAAAAACAATTTTTTTTGGGTAAATTTTTTTTTTTATTTTTCAACATAATCTTCTTGGAGCTCTATACACTTGGTCAATCGCTTTTCAAGTTTTTTTAATCCTTCAGAAAAGTGCGTTTCCGGAAGTTCCTCAAAATAAGCACTTACAGAGGCAA